>NC_041387.1:349023067-349059884 GCF_002162155.2 Triticum dicoccoides | reverse complement strand
GATACTTTTTTTTTTATAAGACGGTGCGCGGGGTGCGGGGGGTCGGCGGCGGCAGTTGAGTAGGGGAATCGAGGGTGCGGGGGGTCGGCGGCGGCGGCCGGTGGACTGGGGGGGTGCTCGGCGGCGAGGGGGACCGGATCTGGCGAGGTGGGATAGCAATCGAGATGGAGGGGGCCGGGATCGAGATCGAGTGTCCATGAAATTTAAAAATATTCATGATAGTTCAAAAAGTACCCATGAAATACAATCGAGAAATGAAGGCTACGATTTAAATACAATCGATCTTAGCTAGCTATCTGTTCACAATCTTCTTGCCCTTCTTTTTCACAAATGGAGTTCTTCTGTGGAACGGACGTCCTTTAGGTAGGGTGGTCCTGCTTCTTCTTGTGGTGTATGCTGCTACTTCATCATCGTCGTCATGTTCGATCCTCGGGTCGCCTTACTTGTCGAAGTCTTGCTCATTGGCTACTCCATCCATTTCGATGATCTTCCTTTTGCCTCTCGTCACGACAACACGACTGGGCTTTGGCGGGTTGGTAATGAAGAAGCATTGGTCCACTTGGGAAGCCAGTACCCATGGCTCATTTTTCGCGGTGACGTTTGCGCCCGCGGTCTTGGATTTGGCATCGGGTATAACCATGGTGGTGAAATACCGGTCTTCTTTTATGACGTTCTTGGCCCATCTAACGCGGAACATCGGGACCTTCTCTCCAGCGTAGCTCAGCTCCCAGATCTCCTCGATCCTTCCGTAGTATCTGTCCTTGTCGTTACCGGTGTAGGATTCCATCGTTACCCCGGAGTTCTGATAACCATCGCTCTTCATGTCCTTGGCCTCGGTGTAGAATGTGTAGCCGTTGATATCGTACGCCTCATAGGTCATCAGGTTGTGCTCGGCGCCCTGTGACAAGGCGAATATGAGTTGTTCTTCCGCGGAAGAATCCTCATGTAAAGGGTACGACAGAAGCTTCTGCTTGAACCAACGCGTGAAACATGAGTTGTGCTCTTTGAGTATATCTCCGTCCGTCCTCTGTTGGTCTCGGTCATTGTACGTCTTCTTAATAAAGGTTTTGTGCTCTACCACCCAAGGATCGACCACGTCTATGTGTTGTAGCGCGACTAGGTTTGCTCTTTCAAAGTCGGCGAGTCGACCCTCGAAGTCGACATGCATTTCGCGGCGATCCTCACGGTGACCCCATCCAGCGAGCCTGCCGAGGTGCCTGTTGACGGGCCGACCAACGGGGTTCTCGATGCCTAGATAATTCGTGCAGTAGGAGATGCACTCTTCGGTCAGAAAGCCCCTGGCTATGCTTCCTTCTGGAGGTGACATGTTGCAAACGTATCCTTTGATGACACCATTCATCCTTTCGAACGGCATCATGCTGTGCAGGAACATCGGCCCGAGTTGGATGATATCCTCCACTATATGGACCAGCAGATGCACCATAACGTCGAAGAATGCGGGCGGGAAGTACATCTCAAGCTCGCATAGTATCACCACGATCTCTTCCTGTAGCCTTCTGAGTTGCCTCACGCCAATCGACTTCCGAGAGATGACGTCGAAGAAGTTTCATAGGCCAAATAGCGTTTCACGGACGTGCGCGTCCATGATCCCACGGATTGCAACTGGAAGTATCTGCGTCATCAGCACGTGACAGTCGTGAGACTTCATCCCGCTGAACTTCTGCTTCGCTGGGTCTAGGTATATGCTTATCTTCCCCGCGTAACCGTAAGGAAGTTTTACTCCTAGGAGGCAGGTGAAAAACTGCTCGATCTCCTCCTGACTTAGAGTGAAGCACGCGGGAGGGTAGTCATTTCCGGTCTTCTTGGCCTTTTTGCTTTTGCGACGACTTTCTGTGTCCTGCTTCGCCTCATCATCATCATCATCATCATCATCATCATCATCATCATCATCATCATCATATATAGCGTGAAGCTCCTGCCATATGCCCATTGATTTCAAGTATGCCCTTGCTTTCGACCCATCTTTGGTCCTCTCTGGCATGTTGAGCAGGGTACCAAGGAGACTCTCGCACACGTTCTTCGTGATATGCATGACATCAAGGCTGTGAGGCACACGGTAGATCTTCCAGTACGGCAAGTCCCAGAAAATAGACCTCGTTTTCCATACCTTCAGTAGCGGCTCTAGCGCCTTTGGCTTCTTTCCCGGCTCTGGCGCCTTTTGCTTCTTTCCCGGCAGTGGGCAGTCTTTCCAATTTTTCAACAGCTTGTCTATTTCCTCGCCGCTCCTCGTACACGGGCGTTTTCGGGGTTCGGTTTCACCATTGAACAGATCCTTGCGTTTCCTCCACGGGTCATCATCGCGAAGCCACCTTCGATGTCCCATGAACACGATTTTCGAAGACCCGGGATCTCTATCTAGCTGGCGATACGTTGTGTCATCCATGCACCTTACGCATCCAGAAAATCCGTGGACTACCTGCCCCGCAAGATATCCGTAACCGAGATAGTCGTGCACCGTCGTGAGCAGTGCAGCTCTCATAGGGAAATATTCTTTCTCTGCGGCGTCCCACGTATTGGCTGGCGTTTTCCACAGCGTGTCAAGCTCCTCTTTCAGCAGCCCCAGATACAAATTGATGTCGTTCCCTGGTTGTTTCGGCCCTTCAATTAGCATACTCATGTGAATGTACTTCCTCTTCATGCACAACCAGGGGGGAAGGTTGTACATCCACACAAACACAGGCCAGGTGCTATGTGTGCTTCTCTGGCTGCCAAACGGATTGACTCCATCGGTGCTCGCGCCCAGCATGATGTTCCTTGGATCGTTCCCAAATTCTGGGTATTCGAAGTTCAACGCTTGCCACTGGCTCGCATCCTTAGGGTGACTCAGCATCTTGTCTTTTTTATCTATCTCCGGATCATTTGCGTCATCTTCTCGCTTCTTCTCCTCCCTATCCGCGTGCCAACGCAGGATCTTTGCTACCTTAGGATCCGCGAAATACCGCTGCAGACGAGGAGTGATCGGAAAGTACCACACCACTTTTCGAGGAGCTTTCTTCCTCTTCTTGTATCGAGTGACACCGCACACCGGACATATGGTAGACTCCGCGTGCTCGTCCCGATAAATGATGCAATTGTTCATGCACACATGGTATTTCACGTGCGGTAAATCCAGAGGACACACGATTTTCTTCGCCTTCTCCAAACTGGTCGGGCACTTGTTCCCCTTGGGAAGACGTTCGTGCCAGAATGACATGTTCTCGTCGAAGCATGCGTCGGTCATTTTGTGTTTTACCTTCATCTCCAGAGCCATGAGCGTTACTTTCAGGCGGGTATCCTCGGGCCTGCATCCTTCATACAATGGAGTAACCGCGTCTAACTCAAGTTGATCCAACTTGGCTTTCTCTCGGGCGGCAGCTCTTGCGTTATCCGTCTGCTTGAGAAGCAGCTCTTGAATATGAGGGTCCTGCACCCAGCCCATCGATGGTCCAGCGTCGTCTGCTCCACCGGCATCATCATCATGTCCTGCATCTTCTACATGATGACTGTGTACAGCATCACCGTCGTGATCATCTCCTGGGGATTCTTCGTCTTCTCGCCCCCCCGAGCCGCGGTGGTTGGCTTGCTGCCCTTCCTCATTTCTTGCCCGGCCCCCATGGACGACTTCGTAGTCATCTTCATCACCTTGCCACCGATAGCCATCCATGAAACCACGCAAGAGCAGGTGGTCCCGCACCTGCCCGGAATCCGGTTTCGCAATAAGGCTATTCAGCTTGCATCTTCGACACGGACATCTTATCTCCGTCTCGTTCTTTTGAAGCATCTCGGCCTTCGCAGACCTCAAAAACCTATTCACGATGCCTTCGGTCATCGTGCGGACCATGGTCGCCTGCGGGGTAGAGCAAAACGATATTTTAGAACCAAGAAAAAATTTGGCATCACTTTCCCTAAAAATAGGACCAAAAAGAATGCTTAATGCCAAAATTCTCGCCGAAATGGAAATGAATCAACATTCCAGCAAAATATTGGCAACTATCGCATTTCAAATACCGGTACACCTCCAAACACAAACACATATGCAACACCACAAACATATGCAACACCACGAACATACATAGATCTAGCTAGGCCATAAAAAGTGCATGTGCACATTGTTGTAGGGAGAACAACATAAATATAGCTTCCCCCCTTACTTACTAGAAAAACAAGGTAACTTAACCACTTAATTTGAATCAATCTATGGTGGAAATGAGATGAAAAAGAGGAGGCACCCGAGACAAGGAGGAGGCGGTGGAGAGAATGAAGTGGGGAGAAAGTGAGTGTGGGAGGAGAGGCTGTCCAAAATATCTTGTTGCTGACCACTTACTAATGGCGCACCAGCAACAAATGCGCCATTAGTAATCCAGGTTACTAATGGCGCACCCCCTGGTGGTGCGCCATTAGAACTTTTGCAAAAAAAGGAATAAAAGCAATAATAAAAAAATAACATTAGTGGCGCACCTTCTGGCTGGTGCGCCATTACTAGTCACCAGGGGATGCGCCATTAGTATGTTTGGACAGGCGCACTAGTTCAAAAAAAAATTGGTACTAATGGCGCACCGTGGTCAGGGTGCGCCATTAGTAGTTTCAACACTAATGGCGCATCAGAAGGTGGTGCGCCATTAGTATATACTAATGGCGCACCACTTGTCTAGTGCGCCATTAGTGTCATTTCCATCTGTAGCCCTTTTCCTAGTAGTGCGAGAAATGCCATGAACAAATCATACATAGATAAAGCAATATTTTAAACAAGTTTAAATAAGTAAACCATGTTACTGCTTTGCAATCATGCAAATGGAGGGTGTGGCTTGCCTGAGAGGGGTGGAATCACCAAAAAGAAGTGCGAGAAGGTCGTGAAAAGAATCACCGGAAAACGTTCTCTCTTGGAGGGGGCTGAATAAGGGGAACGGAAAATGGTCATTTTCAAAATTCTAAAACATGGTGAAAATGATTCCATCGGAACGGGCTCGATGAAACGAAGAAGTGGGCTATGGAATCATCTGATTTGGAGTTGTGAGCAAAAATATACAAGGGTTTGACTGCAAGGGGCCCATCTATAATTAAAATCAATACAAACTGGCCCTCAGCTAGAAAAACAGAACATGCACTCGAGAAAATACGCCTTCCAACTGAGAAAACGTAAATTTGGTCAAAGTAGAACCAAGGTACGCTTTCACCAGAGGAAGACGCATTCCGGGGAATGCGTGTTGACTTATCCACGTCAACAGCACTGGGTCAACGTGGGTGCGACTGATGGGTGGGGTCCGCAAGGAGGTGGGGCCCGCCTGGCCTATCTTCTTCTTCAACCTCGCTGCTCCCGGGTTGGACAGAGGACCGGCCGGCCCTGACAAGGCTTGCCGGCAAATCTGGCCGTCTCCCGTGGTGCTCCGCCTATGGATGAGCTCAGCGGAGCATGACACATCTCCTGGGACCATCTCCCGTCGGCGAGGAAGGCCGAGGTGCTGGCTGCTTCGAGGATGGCGGGCGGTGGTCTTCAGGTATCGGTGAGCTCATGGCAAGAGGCCACCAGAGGTGGAGGGGGAGTGTTAGGGAGCTACAGAGAGTTGGATAGACTGCTCTGGTGGTGGAAGGAGGGGAGGGCCTCGGCTCCGAGCGAATTTGAGATGAGGGCCGTGGCGGCCATGGAAGCGATGGTGGGCGAGGAGGGGCTCCGGTGATGATCTAAGGGATCCGGGAGGGCTAGAGGAGAGAGTAGAGGCTGATGGAGACCTTGGGGCTGCCTTAGATAGACCTTGGAGGCCGAGCTGGCATTGCCGCAGACGCGTGGCCGGACTTGCAGACATGTGTGCACGTCCGCGAGCTCGGAGGTTGGCGACGGGGAGGAACAGGGAGGAGCTCATGGGGCAGAGGAGCCCAAGACGCACGCAGAGGAAGAATACGGGCGTGAACAGAGCCATGCCGACCATTGTTTGCCCATGGGTATGCGGCGGCAAGCCCCGACGAGGAAGCTGCCGAAAGGGAAACATGGTCAGGGCACACCGTGAGGCAGCAGGGAGTCAGGTCGGCAACCACGGGTGCGCAAAATTTTCTAGGAATGCGCTGACCAATCTGACCCGATGCACAGAGCGAGCTCTCTGTGGGTAGAGCATGTGACCAGCCGCGCCAGCATCATAGTCACCATGAGACAAGGCAAAGAGAGGTCACAAGCGGCAGGGAAATGATGTCTAGCGTGAGGTCCTTCCAAGATGGAGCATTTACGAGGCTATGGCTTGATCTGGGGTGCTGCGGTTAGATGGTAGTGATCGTGTGAAATTTTTTGTAGCAAACTTGGTTGTGCATTGGTGAGTAACAGTGAATAGATTGGAGCCAAATAAGTTGTCTGGGGTGATTAACTAAGGAAGGACTACAATTCTAGGAGTTTGAGGAGAAATGGACCAAGGCTTAATATAGTTGCTTAGCAACTGACAAAAATGGTCCAGAAAAGAGATCATGATGATGCACTCAAATGAAGAAGCCACTTGAGCTGAAATTTGGCAAGGCAGGGTTATTTGGACATATGAAGATGCTGTGAAATTTCAGGCCATTTGGACTTGCCAAAATGGTACTTGTTTCACAAACATCTCCGTTGACCACAAACTTGCAATAATTTTGGTAATAAAATGGCTTAAGTAAAAGATCCCAAATTTGGTGGAGAGATGTTATTTGGGTAGGAGCATGATCTAGAAATTTCTCAGAATTAATGAAGCAACATAAAATATACTTGCTTGACAACCTGAAAATATTGCCAGAAACAAAGATTTGAAGCTGCGCTCACATAGATGAAGAGATGGAGTTGAAAATTGGAGGAGGGTAATTATATGAGCACATGAAGATGCATGCAAAATTTCAACTCATCTGGATACTCCCAGCTAGTACTTCCTTAACAATGGCTTATGTTTGACAGAAACTTTGAAAAATCATCGAGGAAGATTGGGTAGGCAAATGAAGTTGAATTTTTGCATGAGGCAATGATTTGTACATAAAAGAATTCCCAAAAGTTTGGGATCAAAAAAGATAGGATAAATGGCACTTCCTTCACAATATGCCATTCAGGGCAGAATAGAAAAATAAATATTCGAGGAATATTTTTGAACATGGCAAGGAAGGATTTGGTCACATTTGAGAAAGATATGACCAAAACAATTTATGAGAATTATTTGGGAATTTTTGGATGGACAGAATTATAGGCTGCTTCACAACCTAGGGAAAATAAGGTTATTCCTTTAATAGGAATGGAATATTCCCCCAAGAAAAGAATTATGGAGTTGGGCTAGAATGGAAACGGAATGGTCTTGGCATGAGTTTGAGAATGATGAACCACTTGGGAGAAGGAATGAGGATGAAATCCCAGGTGGCAAGGCCATAAAACCACTCCAAAAATAAATTCAGGGCAAAAGATCAAATAAATCAAAGGAAAAAGAAAAGGGTCAAAAACCAGGCTGTTACAAACCTCCCCCTTAAAGAAATCCCGTCCTCGAGATTTGGTTGCTCAGGGAACAAGTATGCATATACCTTAAGGAAACCATTTCCAACTCGGGTATCCTTTTCCTTTGTTTATTGTTCCCAAAATTTCATAAGATTTTCCTTACCTTGCCCTGGGTGGTTTGCTTCACCTTTCTCACATTCTGACAGGTTTTTGCTCATATACCAAACTCTTAATCTGACATGGATTCTCTCAAATCTGCAGTGATATCAAAGGAACCTGAGGATAAATTCCCTGTTGTCATGAATTTTTTTACTTCTGCCATGGGTTTGCTCAAACAAATGCATGTCTTCCGGGTTAACTTAATGCTGAGAATCATGGACATTCTTCTAACGAGATCTAACTGCTCGTAGGAGTTACTGAGTTATCTTGATTTGTTTCTTTGCCTCGAACAGGAGATATGTACCAAAGATTCGATTGCCTTCTATTGTGAGCGATATAACGGGGTATGGATTTATAGCTATATCATACCTCAAACTATAGCATCTTGCGATTCGTCTGACAAGGTGCGGACTGGAAGATACTTTTCATGGAAGGTGTCCGTGTACTTGATTCCATCAATGAGTATACCGGGTTTGAGCTGATTGTTTTGGCTTTTGATTTACCCAAGTTGTCGGTATACCCCTCCGTGGTAATTGGATGTGAGATGTTTTATCATTACCGCTGAAGTCAAGCTGCGGAGGTTGCAAAGGAATATTGGATCTGACAGAACGGATATGGATATTCCACACTAACCATTTTAGCCGGGTTAGCAGGATATGAAGTCCTTGTAGAAGAAAGTAGGCCTCTGAGGATATGCCCTTTTTGGATCCATATGGAATCATGGCCTCTAACTGACATGGGTATATGGACCGCGATGGTCATGCAAAAATCATCATACCTTTGTTGCCAGTCTCATCCTTTGACATCCATGATTTTCTTTGTCATGGTATCTTACTGAAATATGTTGGCCACAAAGGTCTTTGATTCTTCATGCATCCCTTAATGTGGGTAGTGCAATATTTTGGCACCATTACTTGTGGTCGTTTTTCTGAACTGGTTCCGTGCACATATGACATATACTCGGGGCTTGTGGTTGTACAAAGCTCGTTGTTGAGGCCAACCATACAAGAGGGTGATAAGGTTTCATGAGATTTCCTTGTCAGTTGCGGAAGTAATGACCTTGGATGTCCAAACAGTTGATGTTGCATTATTGCTTTAGCACTCGCCGATTGTTGCACCACATGAAAGGAATCTCTGCTTATCTTTATTGGGCATGACTCATGAGTTTTGTTAAATCCTTACCTTCCTTAGGTAATTCTACTTGATCATAGTTGTATCCTTGAATGAGTGACTGATATGACTGGGGTTGCATGCTCACCATATGTAGGAACAATATGCCACCGAACACTCGATTCTTGTGGTAGGAATATGTCTTGACTGATTTGTACTTCTGACAGAAATATTTCTGATCTGATTATTGAGATGCACTACTACATACTGCCAACTCATCATATAATCTTTGAGGACGGTGCATAGGGTGGTACTGACGCGAACTGAGTGGCTTACGAGAGAAACCATCTGGGTAGCTTGCTGAGGAAGACTCGTTAGCTTTTGCTCGAAGCTTTTGCCTGGGTAGTGTGCTGAAGAAGCCACGATAGCTTACACGCGAATCTTGGCATGGGTATCATGTTGGACAAGTCCAGTTCCATACTTGAGAAGCTTCTCCTCTGGTTACTTGTTGAGGAATATTCAATTCCTTATGTCAGAAGCTTTTACCGAGGTACCTTGCATTGGAAGATTGGGTATCTTGGATCAGAAGTGATCCACTTATCGTACTGAAATTTTTTGAGGCGTCTTGCATCATAAGTTTCTTCTGATAGCGTGTGGTGGAAGTCTGAGCTTCTTATATCAAAAAATTTCATGGTGATCGGTGGACTGGATACCATACGTATGCCCATAGTATCCATGCATGTCTGGTTACTTGCATGATAAAAGTTATTAGACTGACTTTCTTAGTCATAGCTCATTCTGACTTTCCTCCTGGAGTATAGCATAGTTCCATTTGCAATCATAGCTGAATCAGACTTTTTATGTAAATCATAACTTGTACCAGAAATGTACAATTGGTATTGTGCTTGCCTTATCTCCCTTCTTGTTTGATCATTATTGATGCAAAATGGGCATAACAGATGCGGACTTGCCGTTGATAATTGATACATGGCACCATTTGCATATTGAGCACATATTCCCAACATAATGTAGTCAATAGAGAGTTCCATATTGTTGAGCTTCCATATCTTTTGTATCCTTGCTGCTTTTTCGAGTTCGGCGCCGGTTGATGAGAAACTCTTGTAGGGGGGAAATAATGTAACGCCGAGGCCCAAAAAGAAGCAAACAAAACAACTCACCCAAACCAAGGAATAAAAAGGCATACAAATCACACACGAGCAATATCACATATATGCTATCCTCACAAGATGCACGCCTACTTAAGCACACAAATCTCGCGGGATCTCCAGTACTACGATCTAATCATGTAGTGACGGTGTGCACGAAGACGAAACAATGTGTGGTAAATCTGGTGTAAACATTGCTGAACCAAGTGCTGGCCTAGCAAGGTAACAACCTTGACTAGCTCGGAGGCGAGGACGTAATCAGTAACCATGTAGAGGGACATGAATGTCGCGACCACATTATTATCAAGCGGACGGAAGGGATCCGTACTCGTCCACGGAATAGGGTAGCAAGGAAAACTGAGTCAGTAGAAAATGCCCTTTTTTGATAACTAAGATCATTAAGGGTTGCCAATGCAAAAAGAGAAAAGCATGACCCGGAGTAGAAGCATGTCTACCACCGAAACAATTGGGATAGCTAAAAGGAAGAGATTGGTGTGATACCTGAGCACCATTCGTGGAAACAGTGTCTGGATCACTTGGCATCACTCTGCTGGGACATAAATGATACCAAACACTGAAGAAAAGGGAAACTGGCGGGATGCAGGGGCAGAGCTGTAGTGGATCAGGATCTGATGCCATCTACACACACCAGTTAAACCTTTACCAGAAATACTAAGGCTATATGCATGCTATGCAACAACCAAATGCAGTAACCAAATACAACAAACAAGACGGGCTCTATACTATCGATTTCTACCAGTTTCTACCGCTCGCACTGACTAGGGCGTCCTACAACCAAACCTGCTCTGATACCAAGCCAGTGGCACCACGGCTCAGAGACACCGGAAAGCCCCATATTCTTGCCCAGAGATCGGGAAGAAATCTTCTAGAATACGTCACTGCTTGACATAGAACAAATCAGCCCTTATTACAAAGGATAACTACAAGGGTCTGATGTTACAAAGGATAACATCAGCATGGCGACACTACACCCGCGATACTACACTTGCTCTATGCTAGTAGTAGAACAACTCGTAGTAGCGGAAATCTTCTAGCAGCGGAACAACGAAGAAGTTGGTGAACTCCACTCCGCAGGGACTCTGGCTGGGACTCGATCTAGCTCGTACGATCGGTAACCTCGACAAGCAATCAATCAATCATGGCATCACCTGCAATCTAGCATGACACGCCAGGTCTGTACAATGAATGTACTTGCAAGCTCACAACAACCAAAAGCATCAAGGCAAAATAACAACATAGCATTTAATAGGTTAATTAATTAACAGCTACCATGATGCAAAAGCAACTACAAAGCATGATATGAAACTACTACAATGTTGATAAACCAACATCTCAATCTCAATAACCATCTCACTCTTGGCTATCCGGTGAAGCAATATACCATCTCGATCACCTTGTGACCCACACGATCACCTCGTGATGAAAACATCCACATGATCACCTCATGATCACAACATCCACATGATCACCTCGTGACCACATCACAAACTGAATGGTCATTCTCGAGATCATCCCACATCATCATCGGCATCCTGCCAAGCTTTTACTGATCACATCATAAACATATAAGTCAACTATAAGTCATTACGTCATGTGAGTTTTGATCGAACGGTGTGACCTAGTACGAACTTGTGCCCACGAACGAGGACGTGGCTATCGATAGATTAAACACACACTCTATAGAGGTTAGCACACTGTACCCACACCACGGAACCCATGGCCTCGCACTCCCATTAGGGTGGACCAACGGCGTTCCGACAAAGACGACCTATTTCCCATGACACCACTACAAAAAAATATACTTCCGTGATGATACGTGTTTGTCATAGTAGGTCACGTTTTTTTTCATGCATGTACATCCATGACAAATTTATGACAGAATCAAGATAGTCATACCTGTGTTGTCGTAGAAGTGTTCCATGACATTACCAAAATTATCAACATGGAAGTGTCCACTTCCATGACGATAAATCGCGCGTCACAGAAGTGCTTTCGTCAAGGGTGACCGACACATGGCATCCACCGTAACGGAAGGCCATTAAGCTATCGGGTCGGGTTTTGGATCCGATAAACCGTTAACAGCCCAGACCAATGGGGATTTCCATGTGTAAAATCATCATTGGCTGGAGGAAACACGTGCCTGCTCATTGTTGGGACAGATGTCATCCACTCATTGGACGGAAGGCGCCTATGATATGTCGACACATGGCATGGCCCAACAGAGGCCCATTCCCGTGAAAAGGCTGGCCCGTTTGACTTGGTCAAAATGTGGCGGGCCGGCCCATGGAAAGCCTGTTAACAGCCTGTTTGCATATAGCCCATTTACATCCCGCTAACCCAAGGCCCATTACGCCCTATCCGAATTAGGCCCAGTAGCGTCATCTGGGCCACCCAATATGATTCCAGCCCGTTTTCACTTCTGGCCCATGTATGGCCCATGACGTCTTTCAGCCCATATGACACCCTGTGTAACTCTTGGCCTATTAACGACCCGTGGTGAAACTGACCCGTAATGAACAGTGTATCACTTTACACCCATTAACAGCCCGTGGTGAAACTGGCCCGTAATGAACATTGTATCACTTTATACCCATTAACGGCCCATTATTCCGTTGGGCCGTTTCCAGCCCATGTTATCTTTCGGCCTTCTCGGAGCCCATTTATTCTTGGGCTCATTTCCAGCATTCGTTTACTTACGGCCCGTTACTGTCATTTTCTGCTTGTGGCCAAATTCAGCCCGTGGTTACAGTCGGCCCGTTTGTGGTCCGTTAATACGTTGGGCCGTTTTCATAGCGTCATGAAATATGGCCTATTAACGATGGCCCGTTATGGTCGGCCCATGAACGGACGATTCCAACTCTAGCCCGTTTACGGCCATAATGCGGCCTGTTATTGGCCTATGTTATTATACTACCCGTAGAAAGCCCATTGTTTCTGTGGCCCTTAGAAGGCCCATTGTTTCTACGGCCCGTAGAAGGTCGACTATTTCTACGGCCCGTAGGAGGCCCAGTGTCACTACAGTAAATATTAGCCCATGGTTATTGTAGCCTAGTTTTAAAAAATAGGTTATTGCAGCCACTAGCAAACCGCGCAAAAAGAACTGCAATGACTACAAGCAAACAAATAATCAAGACAACAAGGAAATAAATAAGCAAGCAACTTACGCTAGGCTATCACGGCTATCACATATTACATCCACTGGGCATCAAAGTTCGCCACCAGTGCAAATAAATGCGCCGACAAAAGAATATACAAAACTAAGAGCACTTCAGAAGGCACTAGGCCTGGCCAGGAAGGCCCCCCCAAACAGCTGAAGAAGCTGAGTAGACCTTAGTTGTGTCAACGATAGATGCATCAACACTAGATTTAAGGCTTGATGGTGCGCACGACAGTCCTCTGACATCTTCATTGCATCTTTGACTTCAAGTCGGAGCTGAGCTGAAGCAAGCCTTTCCGCTTTAAGTTGAGACTGAAGAAGTCGAACTGATTGAGGCAGCGACTGCACAGAGGTTGTCTCACACATGCTAGTGAGTAGCTTCAACTCACTGTCTTCATCGAGACAGGACCTTGGGGTCATCTCGCTGTCCACAAGATGGTTTGGCTCACTATCATCCCTAAAGTTCTGCCTGACGTAAGAGATACGACTCTGAAAGAGAAACAAGGAGACACATAACATGTTTCACAATTATATAAGCAAATAAATGGATCTGTACTGCATAAGGAACATGTTTTTACAACTACAATTTGAAACTGGTAGTTCTTGCAAACATCCAATCAGATGTAAACAACAAAGCAAACAACATTGGAGGAAATGATGCCTATCCAAATCTATACTAGAATAAAGTTTGAAGGCTTGAGAAGGATGACCTCACATTACATGTTAACACGGGCTAGACAAAGCCCTTCTCCATGTTGATGGAAGGATAATTCAATAAATACCCAAAGAAAATTCTTTATAAGCGTTGCCATTATTCTACATTTTGCAAAGAGTAAATATAGATCAAATAATATTGGAAGAAACAGAGGATAATGAAGCTCAGGTGCAGATTGATGATACATAATCAAATAGCAATTAATTAAGTACAACATTACAAGGCAAAAAAGAGAGAGGTACTGACGAGAGCAATGCAGAGCCCATTATTGTTTTGAGATTGTATGATCCTTTGAGCAAGGAGATTCATCTGAAATTAGTTTTCATACAAGAGAGAAGGTAAGGCACAAGCAGAAATTTAGGAGTTCAAATTTTGAATTGATATCATAGACAGTACCTGACGTTGGGCTCCCAGCAGTTCTAATAGGGGTTTGGTCACTAGAGTAGGGTAAAGTGTGGTACAGTTGGGCCTGTGTTTTCTGTGGCTGCTGATCTATCTGATTTAACAGGTATCACTACTTTTTCCAAATACCTAGTTTGTACTCCTTGAGGATCTGCACTCACCCTTTTCCTTTTGGACATCTATTACGAAAGAACAACATTTGACTGGAAAAACATAGTTTGACGGCACATGGAATAGGTACAGAAAATGGATAGGGTATGGCCTATAATCATATATGATGCTTAAACTAAGCAGATGGTGTAACAAAGTAGAAGTAATGCAAGAGGTCAGATGCAAAATATGTGTGACCAATACAACTTTGCAAAGCTAGAGCAAGCACCTTGATGGGTGAATAAGATAGGCCATCCTCCACCATGCCAAGTTTGTTAGCCACTGGATCGTTCCTCAAGATTCCTCTCGTGCACCCATTCTCATATTCATTTTGATAATGTTTAATATCTGACATGCATGTAAACATAAAAACAAGTGAGATTTTCTTTGTAATGCAGAAGTGATTCTAATCCAATACTGCCTCCTTGTAAACCCCTTTGTGCTATCTCTGTAATTCTTTTAAAAGATGCCATGCATGCTGTAATTTGTTGTGTGCATTAATATAATGTGGCCTGATACTCAAAATATGAGAGCTCTAGAAGTGATGACACTTCGCAGATGATAGCTTGAACATATAGTAAAGAAGAACAAGTCGACCTGACCTAACAGATTCAAAATATACTAAGGGAGAACAACACGACCTGACCAGTAGACCGCAAGAGAAGAGTATCCTCTTAAAGAAGAGCAGAAGAGCAAGCAGACTGAAGATATTACAAGTCTTTCAATACAATGTCGGTTGGCCACCCATGATGAACCAGAGCGCACAGAGAAATACTATTCTTTCCGGTCTCTCCATATGTGGCTCACATGCATTTCGAAACTAAAGTAGGAAAATTTAGCTCACCAATTAAACATCTCTTAGTTTTACTAATATCAGCAATAGTATCAGATATGAATTTGTACAACTAAGCTTGTTTAGCTCGATGGGTGGAGCAGTGCTATTACGACACGAACCACGTAGGCTGATTGTGGTCATCATAAAATGGGGAAAACATAAGCATGATGAGTACAGTGTTGACCGTGGCAGTGGGATGGCAGATCTGAAGCTGCAAACCGCGCAAAGGGTAGTTAGCAACTGATGTTTGCTTTGAAATAACAACTAAGATTTGGTATGGACAAGAAAGTATGGTCAACAAGTGACAAAGAAATGCAATTATGTTTTCTTTCTATATGTCGCGACATGCATTTGGAAACTCATGTGGGACCTTTAGCTAACCAATTAAATGTGTTGGTTAACTAATATCAGTATCATATCACAATCATATTTGAACAACTAAGCTTTTGAATTCTGATTGTTGTGTTGTTTAGCTTGAAGGGTGGAGTAATGCCAGTACGACAGAAAGCACCTACGAAGATCATAGTAGAGTAGATAAAAGGGGAAAACCCTAAGCATCAAGAAAAAAATTAGGAAAGTGAAACTAGCGGGACCAGTGGGTGACGCACATGCTTTTCGAAACAAATATAGGAACATTAGGTGACCAATTAAATGTTCTCCATTTTAGTGATATGAGCATCATATCAGATTCGTATTTCAACATGTAAGCTTTGGGTGGAGGTCTTGAGGAGCAGTGCTAGCACGACACGAAGCACCTACTATGATGGTAGTGAATATAAAGGGGGGAAACCATAAGCTTTACGAGTATAGTGCCCGTGCCATGGCGGATCTGAAGGTGCAAACCGGACAAAGCTACTTCACAACCTATGTTTGCTTTCAACTAGCCACTACGATTTGGTACGGACAAGAAAAGTACAGTAAACAAATTACGATCTATTTTCCGGATGAGATCAATAACTTAAGCACATATTGAAGAGTACCACCTCTCTTGCGATGCCGTGTAGGCCTATGCTGATACGTTGAGGGTGCTGCAGGTGCGATGGCTGTCGGCGGCGGGGAAGAAGACTTTAGACGGCAGACGTCCGGGTCGGGGGATATATCATGTTGCCATGGATGATGCGGTCATAGGAGGAGCAACGACAAGGTGGACGACGGCTCCGATGAAGCGAGAGGAGGCAATGAAAGGATCCTGGTCCAGCGCCGTGGATGAGAGATGTCCATCTCTTGAAGTGGACGACGGGGTAGGGGTAGTGGCTCCGGCAAGGTGGAGGATGGGGTGGCGGACGGAGGAGGCTGGCCGTAGTGCGGAGGTTCTCGTGCCGCCGATGGTGTATGAATGGGGAAATGGAGGGGAGGGGGGACCTCCGGCAAGGTGGAGGATGGGGTGGCGGACGTCCATCTCATAAATGGGCAAAAGTTACGAACTTATCCCCCGTTTAAAATTTCGGACATCGCGTCGGTTGGGGATAGGACGGTAATCTCGCATCTCCCAAATATTTGCCGGTAACTATTTCGGGCGAGGAGATGGTGTTTTGCCGCCCACGGTTGGCGCCCACGGTGTACGAACGGAGCTGACACGTAGGGCGTTTGTGTCATGTTTGATGGAAGTTACACATCTGCCCCTATTTAAAACATTAGCCTACATCGATTTCGGACGAGGAGAGTTTGTTTTGCCGCCCACAGTGTATGAATGGGGAAATGGAGGAAGAGACACATGTCTTTCGGATGAGCTTGAATCAAATGTGTTTTGCTGCCCACGTTTGGCGCCCACCCTGTCTGAATGAGCTCAGAGGTCGTCGTGTCACGTCTGATTGAAGTAACTAGTCTACCCCTATCGACAGCAGTGTAAATCCGGTCGATAAGGATGTACTTAGTGTTAAGGGTAGACAGTAATTTCCATCTCGCAAATAGTTGCTTCGGGCAGCCCACAAATTATAGTGGGTGTTTAGCCGCTTCGTTCAAAACTTGGCAGAATTAGCATTCACGTAAATTTACCTGGGACCTGGCAAACTAAATTCAAATCCAATTTGTATTCGATTACGAATATCCACAGATAATTATATGTTTTGTTATTTATTTCTTCAACACCACACCAAAGATTTATTCCACCTTTATATATGATTATGATTTAGAAATGCCATGATCTTCGAATTCAGTAGGTTGGATACACTCTGATTCAAACAGTTATTTCATCCAATACAATATGCTCACACGAAAAACAGTTCACCTTATGTCAATCATACAAGTACTGAGGATTACCTCGCCTAAAAAATTCAGATCATTACAACACATGGACAACATGGAATTCCGGACAACATAGGGGGTCTTGCAACATAATCCATTCAGAGACATGACACAACATGCAAGTACAATAATCTAATGACAAATTCAACTAGTATCTAAAGAAGAACCGGGATTACCTTGGGCTTCAGATAGCAGAAATAGCAGGACCTCCTCCATCTTCAAATGCAACATTCTTACTTCCTCCAATTCTTGGATTGCTTGCATAATGCACGCCGCTAATTCCGTAATTTCCAGCCTCAAGATAAAGATTACCTCATTCATGACAGCCACACCATCTCTTTCTACCTCTAGTAGAGCCTCAAGCACTATAATATCTGTGCTCAGACTGCTCTCCGGCGGTGTTGCCTCTGAACTGCTACCATCTGGTAACATGGATGGCGCACTGCTTCCACAAATAGATTCTGGGGTTGTACATTGTGTCCTAGTGTGAACGGCATCCTGAAAGGTTTTCGCTGGACATAAGTAAGAGATAGTTATCGTATGATCCAGGCAGTAAGCTTAAACGGTAAACAACGGACGAATTATTGCCGAACATGGCAAACTATATTTGAATGGTTCGAAGCAGCATCAGCCGAAAAGAAATTAAAATGGTAAGATGAAACTAGGGATGTAAGTGGCAAATAAACGACATCCACCAGTCCCATCTAGTTAGTTTTTGCTACCTCCCTAGTTCATTTTCCACAAAAAACAAAAACTCTTCTGAACTATCATACCACTAGTGGACTTTAATCGGGATTAAACAAGACCCAGTTGACATCCCTAGTTGAAAGGGAGTGTACAACCGCTATATTTAAGTTGCCAAGGCATCTAAGCAGTTGAAATAATCTGAGAAAGCACTTAACAGTGTGGCCTCATATAAACTACGAAGACAATCTTGTGATGAAGTTGAGAGGAAAAGTTAAGGTCTCAAATTAACTAGGCATGCATTTCTTTATGATAGTACAGCAGGCACTGCTGACATATTGGCCAAGTCATGTATAGCGTAACAAGTAACAAACAAGCATTCGAATCAAGCAATACAGTAAAGCAGACAATTGAACTATTTGTAATTCTATAGGATTACATGTTGAGGGCACAAGCCAAGAAAGCAGCCCACTCGCATTACATTTCACATGTACTAAAACACACTAGCTTACCATATGTTGCTGTGAAGCCTCACTTATGTTTCAATGTTCTTTCAAGATATCATCAGCATCCCATGGTTGCAAATCTAGTTGTTGTAGTTTATTCTGCACCATCTATTTAGGTAAAATTAATTTTAATCGCATGCACTGGTCCGAATTGATCACCAATGGTTCATCTAAACTAATGAAAGAAGGGTGTGTGCATACACGACAATATATCCGCTTCCCTCTATTTTTATGCTTGTTCGAGGTGCCAACCCAAAAAGAACAAATATTTTGCTAGATGGGGTTGGCAGCTCCATAATTAATAGAAGCATCAAATTAGTCATGCAACTTGGGAAGATCAAGAACACACAAACAAGTACTCCCTCTGTCCCAAAATATAAGAAAGTTTTTAACACTACACTAGTGTTAAAAACGTTCTTATATTATGGGACGGAGGGAGTAATGAACAGAGGCTCGGAGCAGTGATGTAATATATAGCTAGCATCAGAAAATGTAGGGTAAAACAAACAAAAAGCAGCGGAACCACATGCTAGTTTGCTGATGTGTAATTAAGCATAGAGAACATTAACCAGTCTGATGGAACCAACAGGTGGCATCAGAACAAAACTAAAGCATATTAACTATATGTGCACTGGTATGTAATTTAGCACATGTAACATGTTCACTGCCAGAAGTATGGCCCTACACGTACAAGCAGAATAACACATCTCATGAAAAACTGAATGATGCCCTGAAGAAATTCAAAGGTGCGGTGCTTATGCTAGGAAAGTGAACATAGCCGGCGGCCGTTGGATGATAGTACCTGATTCTCGGCGGCGTATGGGTATCGTTGTCATACTTGATAGCTAAGGATCATCGATGGTGCTCGTGTTGCGGTTGAGTTTGGGCCGGCTGTCGCCGTCGCTGAAGCGGCTCCGGTGCTACGGTTGCGGCGCCTGTCGACATACAAGAAAGCTCATCTGTGGTAAGTGAACAGTTGCACGATAAAGAGAAAAACCGAAGGAGTACAAATCGAAATAATCTGATGAGGCTGCGGCGTTGGTAAAGCAGGGCCAGTGGAGTTGAATATGGCGTCCGTGGAGCGGGTCCGGTGCAGTGGACGAAGGCTTCGGCGGGCGTGTTGTACAGTGCTTTCGGTGAGGTGGATCTGTTGCCGAGGACGAGGGCTTGTATGAAGGGCCAGCGAAGGGGCGGACGAGGGAGTCAGTGAAGGGCCTACGCTGTGGTGGACGAGGGTGCCGGTTAAGCAGATCCGGTGCGGTGAACCATGATGGCGGTCAAGGAGATCTGGAGCGGTGGAGAAGCCAGTCGCTAAAGCGGCTCCGGTGAAGTGGTGACTTGGCAATTGGGGGTTCCAAGGTGCAGAAGTTAGATCGGGCGGGGTGTGAGGTCCACCGCTGCGGTGGAGGACTAGATTCGGCGGCTTGCCATGGTTGGGGGCTCGGGGAGGGGAAGGGGAGGGGCTCTGGGAAGAATGTTGGGGGCAAAGAGGGGAAAACCATGGAGTTACCAAAGCAGCCCTTTTCCGTTCACGTGGTAGGGGTAAAACATGTATATCGTAGGGCTAAACTTTCGGGCGCGTGATATTTCGATGTGAACGGGAAGTTTGAAAGCTTTTGGCGCCTAAAATTATAAGTATTCTGCTCTCGTACGGTCGACTATGATATCATGGCCGACAATTTGTTTGTTTTGCACGCAAAAAAATGTGCATCTTTTGAAAATCAATGTCTCCAACTCGAAACTTAGATTGTCCATTCAATTCAAATATGGATCATTGAGCTACTACAAGCAAATAACATCATACGGTCCAATTCAAATGAAATTCCAAATGTGTTTATCCTAAATATGATGACAAAAGCAAAAAATGTGTATCTGTATGAATAAAGTGAATGATTATAAAGTTTTAACATGCCTGTATGTGTATATCTCTAGGTTTGATATATGAATTTGAAATCATGAAATTCCGGCTTAAAAAATGTACCTCCGTTTAAATGAATTACAAAAGCTAATGATGGAGTCGAATTCCAAAATTCCAATCTAAGTTTGTAATTCTAGTACATCAAGGTATATCACACATGTTCAAAAGTATCATTATCTCACAGTACAAACTATGAAACAAATTGATCAACCATGAGTGCACAATATCTCAATTATGCTAAAGTCCCTCAAATATAGACACCTCACTATTTATCTGAAGTCACCCCCCCCACCACCACCACACACACACATAGAGAAGTCGTTCTCTCCCCCAGACACCAACACACGAGCACATTAACACCCATCTCTCTTGTAAAGTCCGGACCCCAACATAGGTCTCTATCACTTGGTCTCCCGGGCATGCACACATCTCTTCCCTCACTCTCTAGGTCTCCTGTTATCTCTCTTACCCAAGCACACGCACTATGTAGAGTGTATATTTCCCATACACACAAAATGTCGCCCCCAAACGTCTATCTCCCTAGTTATGTGGTTCTTGCGCACTCACCTCACACACCACCCCCACTGCAAACAAGCACACTTTGTCTCCTTGTGCACCACTCTCCTCTTTCTATCTCTCCCACATGCGGACCCGCCCCAGCTCCTTCCCTGTATACATATATGTCGTGACTCTTTGCGTAGCTCCCTAATGTATAATTGTTCTCAGTTTCACACATTGTTCTCTACACCATCTATTCTAGATCTCTCATGAAGCCCCTATCACACACACGATGACTCGCTTCCCCTGCGTCTCCGTTCATAGGCCAATTTCAGACAACATCAACATTGTCTCCCTATCTATACGCCATTTATGGACACAAACGACCCCTCTCGCCCCCTCTCTTCCTCTCTCTCTCTCTCTCTCTCTCTCTCTCTCTCTCTGTCTCTCTCTCCGTCGCTAGCCCTCTCTTTCTCTCGCTCTCACACCCCTCTCCCACACACACACTCGATGTCTCTTCCAAATAGTCTGCTCCCCCCGCCCGCACCCGTGCTATCTCGCTACTACACATGTCACACCATTCCCCCTTCCCTTATACTAGGTTTACATCATCAGTGGTCTCTCTACTCCACATACACTCTCTCCCTGTCACACACAAACGCGTGCACAAACACACATAGACACGCAGACACCCATTTATCTGGATCCTCATCTCTCCCCATGTCCGCATGGGTATCTCACACACTCACTCTCTAATTATGTATATGTGTCTCAACGTTACACAACACAAAGCTCCATGTACATGTCTCTCTCTATCGTCCACACACATAGACACAAAGAATCTGTTATCATTGCCTCAGTCTCTAACATATCGCACATGCACACTGTCTCTCTCTCTCTCTCTCCCTCTCTCTCGCAAACACGCTCAACAAGGGTTTCCCCGTGAATAACTTACCGTCTACTCATCAACAATCGTGGCAGTACGGCGAACACGAGACGTGAAAAAGAATAAATCTACACGTTCTTAGACCACCTAGTATGACTACTAGGACTAGAGCAAGCCAAAAAGCGCGCCGGTGTCACCCCCTCCTTGTCGGCGATGGGAAAATCTTTGTTTTACACACTCGAGAAGTCATTTTGCTAAGGCCGCACATGCCGAGGCGTTGAATAGGATGTAGATGCTAGTTTACGGAAGCAAGTATAGATAATACATTTGCCATCTCCATACTTATATTTCTTCTTTTATAAAAAACCGAGTTGGTGATGATGGTACGTGTGCCATCTTGCAATAGATCGTCTGATCTATATCTGACGGATGGAAATTAAACTAAAATATACCCGCACCCCTCTCCACATTTGCAGACAAGGCCATCCCTCGTTCATCCTTATCTCCAACAAACCTCATTGTTGAGCAATTAAGAAAGGAAGCCTCTGGAACAAACTGGCCTAGTGGCCGCTGCCGTCGTCATTAATCCCCATGCCGCCGCTGAGTCCGACCACCAACCACCACCACACCCAACTCCTCTTCACCTTATCTCATATTTCTCGAGATATCATTAGTTTTTACACATGGGATTACTCCCGTAAGGGTTAATCCCAACAAGTGTTTTTATAAAAATATGCATCTTGATGTTCCGTTAATGCACGGATCTTGCTAGTACTCCTACACAAGACTAAGTTGGTGATGCTGGTGTGTCTACCATCTGTCGTTTCTGACCATTAGATCTACATCTAACGATTGTGAGGTAAGTTGTTGCCTTTTCTCACCAACATCCCACTTGTCTACCAATTTGCAGAAAAACCCATAATTAGTATCTTATAACCAACCACATCCCTCCCTGACCTCACCAAAACATCCCAAGGAATATATTATAATTCAAACATAATATACATATGTATATCAAAATTAGGGTGTTTTGTACCAAGTTTGTGAATAAGTATTATTCTAAATATGACTCATTGCAACGGACATGAACATTGCTAGTCTTTCCAACCATGTATTTTTTTCTAGTATTCCATAGTTTCGAGTTTCCATCAAGATGTTAGTCACTCATGGTTGATATTTACTTTCAATCATGTACACATATGCACTATGTAACTAGCCTTGCTTATTGTCTTCCAAAGCTTAACTTTCACTCCTACTTACAATATGTAGAGTATTTAACAAAAAAGCTACCACTTTCAACCATCCCTAGGAAGAATCTATTATACAAAAAATAACAAAAACATACCCAAAATTTCTCAATCCATGCCAAAAACTACTACTACCTAGTACTCCTACCGATTAGGTTCGTTTAAACCCATTTATGACTGGGTTGGCCCACACGTCTGTGCTCACGAGGCAGCTTAAACGAACACATTTTGTTTGACCGTTGACACGAGGGACCCACATCTGACCTTCTATCCTGTTATTCCCCCTCAAATCATTATTTTTCCTGAACATTACTTCAAACAGTACTGATGCGTGTTCGTTGGTGGCGCCGGTGATGAGCGAGTTGGCCGCCGCTCCGCCAGATGACCCGGACGCCGCGCTGGCCTCCGCACGGGTTGGCAGGCTGGCCCGAGCGTGACTCACGAGCGAGCAAGCCGTCGCGCTGGCCTTCGCTCGAGCCAGATGGCTGGCCTGAGCGTGGCGCGGGCGAGCAACCCATCGCGCTGCCATGCCAATCTAGCTAGCAAACCTTGCAGACAAGCAGCTGGACGGAGCTATCTTGGCTAGCTAGCGGCTGCGAGCGCCGGACGGAGCTGGCATCCGGGCTGCCGCAACATGGGCTCCGCACCGCCGGCAGTTTTGACCTCGCCTTCTGCCGGCGGCGGTAGCTGCGTCCCATGGCCGAGGATAACTAGGTGGACGAGCCGGAGGTAGAAGGTCACTCGAGGATTTTGGTTGGTAAGAGCATGTACAATGGTTGATAAGGTAGTCTTATCTTTAGTCTGCCACATATGCAAGTGGTAGTAGTTTCTTAGCATTTTAGTGGTTTCTTGCATTATTAGGGGTTTCTTGTAAGGAACAATGTACGTACTACTAGCGACAAAAGGCGATTCTAGGTTGCGTTGTACTCCAACGAGTACTACTAGTGGTCGCGGGAGTGTATACCTCGTTTTGTGGGTTCGATCCCGGACGAAAGCACGGCGGCCTTTTAAAAAAAATAGTACTACTACACTTCACTGGGAACCAATATTTTACACGGGTAGTTTGAGTTTTGAAGTCAAACGGACGTGCAGCCCCACAATCTGGGTGCACTGGATAGCCTAGCCACGTGAACGGGTTTTCCTTCCTAGCATCCCATGGCTCGCGTGCTCGCCCTAGCCGCACCTCGCTTGCAGCTTCCTCATTAGCTAGTAGTAGCATATTTAAACTAGCGCCTCCCAATTAAGCCCGAGGAGCCGGAAAAGCCTGGCGGGGCATTGGGAACTGTGCAATATGGCTTTGTACTCTATGTAAAGTGATGTACTACTAGTACTCTGTAGCTTGTGGCGTTGCACGCATGGACTTCACTCCATTATCGGCTCTACTATAAAAGAAATTCCTCTTGATGTGTTTTTTCTGAAACGGAGGCAAAAGCTTTGCTTCATATCATTTATAAAGAAGGAACTACTAACAAAGTTTGACGAGATCCATTACACCTCTACAAATGGAAGCGAAAAGCCTAGTCTCGCTGTATCAAATAACTCAAATGTTCTTCCACCGCAGACCGCAGTAACCGTCGCTGATCAACAGGCTGCTAGTGTGTGCGTGAAGCAGCTCCCCTGACGTATGTTACACGCCGTTGGGGACACTAGCATGTGGGGCTGATTCACAGCGAGCCCACCTGTCAATGGCCGAACGGCACCCTGCCGCACGGCACAGGATCCGCGTCCGTGTGTGCGTGAGAGGAGCGGCTGAGTAGGCAACCTACTCCTATGTGAGAGGAGCGTCTGAATATATCACCGAGAGTACCCACTAGGCCACTACGCAGGTGTACTTCCCCTGCATTGATAGTACAACGATGGTTTTAGAGAACAGTAGTACCCTCCACTTCCAACTGTAGCTCCTTGGCCCTGAGATTCAAGAGTTCAAAACTGGTGCACTATACTAGACTAGACTAGACTAGAAGTACAGTACATCGCACTAATACTCGTAGTTGAGAAAAGTAGTACTGGTACTGCTACAGTACGAGTACGTACTCCTCCGTCACATAATGTAAGACGTTTTTTGACACTAGTTGGCGTGTACAAAAAATGGCAAAAACATACCCAAAATTTCTTAAATCCACGCCAAAAACTACTACCTAGTGCCAAAAATTTCTTACTAGTGCTATTATTTACAATATAATGCAATCCCATAACGTTCCATAATGCTAGTACTAGTAGTAAATAATAGCCTCACCCCTTCGCTGAGGAACGATCTAAAGTTGGAAGGGAGGAGGCACTGCGGTTACTACGCTCTTATCTCCTCCTCGCCAGTTCCCCTCCCCCCGAAGAGAAGGCAGCTCGCTGCTGCTCCCATGGATTCGCCAGGCGGTTCTCCTCCTCGTCGGTGCTGGGAGACCTTGGATGGCGATCCTCTGGGAGAACTCGCACGCCGCTCTGATGTCCTCACCGCCGCAAGACTCGGTGCTTCCTGCACCAACTTTTTCAAGACGCTGCTTAAACAGGTTTGGGAAAAGGCCATGCTTGTTGGTCTTCCATGCGTCCTCGAGGAGAAGGTTCTTCTATGGGACAATCCTTCAAATAGTCCACCGCTCCCTGGCCATGGTTGCACGTTGACTCAGATAGAGTTGCCGACGTTGAGAGGTAGTCGGATTTTGTCCGATGAGCAGGTCAGTAATGGAGTTTGATCATGTAGTACTTAGTTACTCCATTTCCATCCCGTAATTTCTCCTCTGCCCACCGTCTTATATATAGGTCTAGGTCGGTGCCAACGAGGATTGGCTTGCATACCTCCGGCCGGATACCACCATCATTTTGCACAACATCCACAGCAGTGCGGCCGTTCTGGTGGACCCCTTCTCCACCATTGGGATCGGCCTTCCGGACTGGCTGGGCTTGAATACGTATGATGATGCCTACATGAGATTGAAGAAGATAGCAATTGCGGACTCGCTGACAAAGCTTCGTGGCTACGACCATTACTATCTCATCGTGGTGTTCGACATAAGGATTGCCATCAATGCAAGACGCAGTAACGGCAGAGGCTGGCGCATGTTGGCGGTGGCAGATTTGTAACCCTACACGTTCGAAGACGTCGTGCGCCATCTAGGCCGCATCTTCGCGGTGACAGGCCAGGGGACTTGTTTCATCTGGTTGCCATCCTACGGTACGGGAGATTACAAACGGAATGCACAAACCATCATTTGTATCCCTATCGGTACTCCATTATTTTGCAGGGACCAGTCATCCCCCGATCAAAATAAGATCGTCGATCCTGGATGTGCATTTGCATCCACGATTCGGTCTAACCTAGAACCTTGTAGCTGACTTTGGCATATTGGGATCAACTATCTTAGCAGTCGTTACCCATGGTACCACTGATGTGGAACATGGTCACACAATCTACCACGATCGAACCGTCACCATCTACCCAGGTATTCCATTTTTTAACCCTCTCGCCTTCTCTTTCATTGTTGTACTAGTAGTATACATAGTACTACTAGTAGGAGTACTTTTTACCTTGGAGGACGCGTATAGCTAGCTGGGCCCTTGAAGACTTGAACCCACTAACTGCCACCATTTTTGTTTTTTCATGTCTTACTATCTCATCCATGTAGCCAAGAGTGGCTATATATAATAAGCCGGTTATTTTACTTCCTCTATACCGGAGTAGTACTATTTGCTGCACAGTATTACTGACCGCCATATTTGAGCACAACATTATTATGCATGGACCTTGACTATGCATGTCACCATGTGTCCTGATCTGGGATGCCGCGTGTACCAGATGAACGGCGCCGAGTTCGACCCCTGTGATGCTACGTGGGTGCCGAGGAACACTCTTGGAGAGTACTTGCTTTTCATCGGGGACAGATACCCCATTGTGAAGCGGATGCCACCTTCCGTGCACGACACGGAAGGCCTGCCGTTCATGAAGCATGGTTGTGTCTTCATTGCGCACCGCCGGATGAATGACAAGCTGGGACACGTTATCCCTGATTTATGCCGCTTCAGCTTGGATGAGTCTCCATCGTGTGGAACCGGACTAGAAAGCTGTGACAATGATTCCCATTGCCCACCCCTATGGATCGTGCCATCCATGAAGAACACCTGGGACTGGAACCTGGAGGAGGACATGCATGTAGCCCATCTATAACGTGTAAGTGGAGTACGATAATTATGAACGGTAGCGCTTTGAATATATGTAGACTAGTCGTGCACAAATTTATCACATGAATTGGAGATGAACCTGTGTGGCATACTGGCATTTGTCCTTTAGAATTTATTACTAGTAAATGTGTTATGTGTACGTGCAACTTGTGTGGTTGTTGCACGGGCTCCAACACGCTCTTTGAGAAAAAAGGTGGCACAACTTTGGATATACGTGACGTGGGGGCATCATACGGTAGCATCGTTCGCTATAGTTGTAGTACACTCCTACTAGGACGACAACTCCTATAAAACCTTGCGCTTGGCTCTTTGCCTCTTCGGGAGGTTCAACAGTTCGTACTTGTGTGAACCTTGCACTTGCCCCTTCGCCTCTTCAAAAGGTCCAACAATGATGATACTACAGTACAATATGCGTCTGGAAATCTGACACTGACTGAACTGCTGCACGTCCACCGCGAGGACGAGGGCGAGGGCGAGGGAGAGGAAGAGGGAGAGGGCTCTGTAGTCAAAACCCTCTCCTCGTCCTACAAACCATCGCGCATGTGGGCGAGGGAGAGGCGTAGTAAGCAAGCTTCTCCTAGTTCGGCGATTTGACGGGACACATCAAAGCAGTACTAGTACTAGTAGTAGTCCATACTGCGTCCTTTCCGATTAATATGGCTTAATTTGAAACGAGAAAAATACACTGGCGGTCAACGTATGTAACAATACGCTCTTTACGGTCACTATATATAGTTTTGCGTCGATTATACGATCACTATCTCATCGTAGAGCACCGTATTGCAGCCTACTGACCGGCCACATAGTTGACGTGGCACTTTGTTGACTGGTTAAATTGTCACCTGGTTTCTAGGTCCCACCTATCAGTTGGTGGAGCAAAGAAATCAGTTAAACAAAACTTTACGTAGGCGCCACACGAGTCCAACCCTTGCGCCCGAACCGCCCTGGCTGTGTATGTGAGTGCATGCACGTGTCCTCCCTCGGCCTTCCAACAAAGAGTGTACATCGGCTATAAAATAAAGAGTGTAGTAGTACATGATGTACATCTACACTTCCAATGCATTTAGCCTTTAATCTAAATCGATATTGATTGACTAATGCACCAACTTGTGCTGTAGGTATAGGCTACATGTCTATCCTTAATTACAACATCCAACGGCCTTCATTTAATCTTCTTATCTCAATGGTCGCATGCACACATAAGTCTGCTACTTTTGGGCATTAATTACACCCTGGTCAATGTGTAAATCTCTAAATGTACAGTCTTTCACGGACGTAGGGAGTAGGTTGAGGACTTGAGCGTGAGCGTGTGTGTTGCGTCGTGTGCTGTGTGCCGCATGGGTGCGTGAGTGTTGCGTGCGTCCATGTGGAGTACGTGTGAGTGTTGCATGTTGCATGCATGCATGCATGCATGGGGCTTACTCCCTCCCATTGACATGTTCATATTTCAAACTTCCTCTGTTCCCTCCATATGGTGATACTCCCTCTGTTCCCAAATACTCCAGTACGGAGTAAAAGCCTCCCTCTGTTCCCAAATATGGAGTATTTGTCTTTCTATAGATTTCAACAAGTGACTAGGTACAGAGCAAAATGAGTGAAGTGAGCGTAGAGGCATAGGGATACTGTAGAAAGAAATCCTCGCGATCCATCATTCCCCATCTCGGTCAGAGAGAACTATTCAACTAGTCTTCGCAGTGAAGTGGCAATACACGCTGGAGCAGATAGGACACGTAATTAATAAGCTGAGCCAGCGTGTTGGTGTTACTAAATCAGCCTTACCCAGTACTGCCATCATGTTTGCCAGTAGAGCACGCTTCCGCAAATACGCCTACGCACCTGTGTCCTCCATTAACTGACATATGGGCCCTCTTGTGGTAGACCCACATGTCATCGGTGTAACTATTTACACTCCAGAGGACGGTGCCTATATCCTGGTAGTAGTACTAGTAGAATTGAGATTTAATGCACTTTCTTCCCCGTCTTCCACTCTTCTTCCTCCTCTCTTCTTCTTCCTCCTCTCTTCCCCATCGTCGGCCGCACACCATTTACCCCCGCTCACTGCTCGCCCGCCCGCACCATCTTCCTTGGTAGCTCGCGCGTACCATATCCCCCCGCTCACTGCTCGGCCACACGAGGAGAAGCTTCTTCGCTCGCCCGCCCGAATCCACTTCCCCGCTGGCTCGCAGGCACCGAAAACCCCAATGGCAGAACCGACTGACACACAGAGCCGCGATTGGAATTCCCTCCCCAATGTTCTCTTGGAGCAGATCTGTAGCCATATGGACCTACTCAGCACCGTCCGTCTGGCTGCATGCTCGGTGTCTTTGTACCGTCTACTCGTGTGCAACCGGCTGGCTCTTTTCAAGAAACCTTGCTTGCTGATGCCCGATCCTCGTAGGTGGCGCAAACATCGACTTGACGATCCTATGGAGGTTGCCATGCTGCCCCTTGACATGCTACCACTACCCGTCCACCTGTCCTTCATGCGCGGCCACTACTGGGCGGGCATGAAGGCCAACTGGATCGTCCTCATCCACCACACTGGTAGTCCGTGGCGTCTCGTCGATATCTACACCCAGCGAGAGATATCCATTCCATTGTTGGATACCGCCGACATCGAGCCTCGCGGCCCGCCGGACACTCCTGCCTACTATGCACGAGACGCGTCAAGCTTTTGGCTCGACCTCTGTTTGCAGAAAGTTGTAATCTGCGAAGTGCCCACACCATCAGAAGACTACATGGATTACAAGCTCATTGCCTTGTTCAGCATGGGATTAGTCTATCTGGAATCCGGTTGCCATACATGGTTATGGCTCATCATCAATCGTGTTGAGGCAACATTTCTGTCTGATGCTATAGTGCACGATGGCATCATTTACGCGGTCGACGCACAGATTGGCTGCCTATACTGGTGGAATCTATCGTCATGTAATTGTTCTATCTCATCTCATCTTTACCTTATGAATACGACTTCCTATTCATTTGTTACAAATTTAGAATGCATAGCATGTCTATAACCACATCATTGCTATATGTTCCTCTCATTTCCTAGATTTTTATGACCACACATGTTATTGTTAGAGTTGATATGAGAACAATTGGCATCTAATGATTGTTAGAATACATATTATGAGCATAAAATCATGATTGCTATATGTTACTCTCGTTTACTAGATTTTTATAACAACACATGTTATTGCTTAGAGTTGATATGAGAATAGTTGTAGTAAGTGCTATGGTAGAATATGAGTAGGCGCTATCATAGCTGTTTTCCTCTCATTGTTACATGATGTTTGAACCATGACATGTTGCTAGAATATGAAAGCCATTGGCTTATTTTTTTAACTTGGGGTATGATTATGACCACGGCATTGCAATTCTCTGTCTATGATATGTGTCACTGTTATAATAATCTTAATTCCACACATACTCTGAACATGATTGTTTATTTTTGTCATTTTGGTCTCCAATTTGAATTGTTGCAGCAGACGCAAATGCGCTGGCCTTCATGATTCTAGGACCTGGAATCATACTAGCCGATGGGTGCTGGTTTATTGCTCGTTCAGCTGACGGCGGTCATTTGATGCTCATTCGCACATACCAAATTGACCAAACCATTACATCAAACCACATGCAGTACAATGCGTGGGGCGTTCGTGACATTGATGGCCATGGCTGCTTCGTGTTCGAGAAAGATCCCAGCTCCGTTGGGCCAGGCGTATTCAACTGGAGGAGGGTTTACAGCCTCGGCAACCACTCCTTGTTCCCCGGGCTCAATTATCCGATCATCCAACCAATCATCAATCATATCACCGGCGATGATTACTGTGCTATGCAACTTCCATTCACGAGGGGGGGCTGTGTTTACACATCATACCATGGGTTTCATGAATCACCATATCCAGAGATTCATCGACAAAGCTTGTTGCCAGGTAATCTTCAGTGTGTGGAAGGCATCAAGCTTCCATGCGATGGATGGCTTTTGCAAACCCGACATGCGGCGATGTGGTTCATGCCAACAGCAAATATGCACAACTTGATTTGTGCTGATATCTAGACTGTGCCATGTATTCTGCTACTGTAGCATGACCCTCTTTTGTTGGATATTATGTACTGTTGTTAGTTTGAAGCACTCCTTTGGTTTGAAGGATAGATACCTTCCTGGGATCAAGTGCATCCTAACTCACCTGCGTAGGATGTACTGATAATGATGATGGAGATGCTGAGCAGAAGCCATATATATACATATATATCAGCTAGGCCTCAAGTGCGTACTTGTTAGTTAAACCTATGTATAAATTGTGACACTAAATACGACTAGTAAGTAGTACAGTAGCAGTACTAGTATACGTCGGTCAAATTATTCATCATGTCCACACATTGAATTGACGTGACAACACGCTGCACGTGAGGTGACACAAGAATCCCGGTGGCGTGTTTGGGTATTGCGGACTTCAGATTTGGGGAACCACTTATCTGTCGAAATCTTTTTTTTCGAAACGGAGGCAAAAGATTTGCCTCATCCATTAAATAAGAGGAGAATAGAGTTTAGAGTTTTTACAAGCGCCCTTGCAAAACGACATGACAATTACTCTCCTACAGCTGTCGAAGAAGCGCGAGTTTTTACTCTACCGAAATCTTTCATCATTCACTTGAAACAGTCGATTGGTCATACATTGAGTACCATATAACTGGAATTACCGATGCAAGTCAAAGAAGGATTGGACGGTGCTGCCGGCTGGCGTCAAGTTCGATCCCACGGATCAGGAGCTGATCGAGCACCTTGAGGCCAAAGTGAGTGTTGACAGCGCAAGATTTCAGTCTCTCATCGATTTGTTCATACCAACCATTGACAGCGAGCACGGCATATGTTACACCCAACTTGAGAAACTTCCAGTTAAGACACAGATCGGACGTCTACTTGCACAAACATATTCCTTTGTTTATAGCTCTATTTTTCTTTTTAGACGCAGACCTGGTGAAACAATTACAATTTGACAGTTACTAAAAAGTGAAACAAGTGACTGCAACATGCCAAAGATGTTATGAAAATGCCAACTAGGTACACTAAAACCTGTATTCCACAATACTACAGGTATCACACTGAGTGGCCTAAGGAAGCATTTCTTCTAGTGCAATTCCAGGGCGTTCAAAAGGGACACGTGGACGCGTCGCAAGATACAGTCGGAGTGCGGCACGCACGTGATGTGGCACAAGACCGGCAATACCTTGCCTGTGATGGTCAACGGCCGGCAGACGGGCAACAAAAAAGGTTCTGGTGTTGCACACCAACAAGAACTTCGACCAGCAGAGGACCAACTGGATGATGCACCAGTACCACATTGGGGACCTGGAGCAAGAGAAGGAGCGGGAGGTGGTCCTCTGCAAGATTTTCTACCAGACGAACACTAGGGCCAGGAGCCCAGGAGTAGTTTGGTATTGGTAGTTGTACTACCTTGTCGTCCGCATGTTGTTATAGTTGTTAACGATCTTTTGGTATGAACTTGCATTTGCTTCCAACCATCATGCCGAGGGTCGACGTGGATATAAAGCTGAATCATTTGTTTCGAAACGAATTCTCAGGCACCTGATTTTTATTTGATGGGTAGCATAAGCACCCGCCGTTGAAATTCCCAGTTCTGCAGTTTTTTTGAAACAAGTGCATGCACTTATTATCACGATAAAAAACAATATCTGTGCTTCATCCTAGTTATCAGTCTGTGCTTGCAGAATTCTCTCGTTTATTGAACACGTATATTGTTTTTTCAGGTCGAGCAAGTATCAACTCGACTGTAGACTGAACAGGGTTGGTTTTGTTTTTAACAGGCCCATCCCATGACGACAACGGGGCACAAAGATCCAGCAGGTATCTACTGGCCTCTGGCCCTCTAGCGTTAGTTATATTTTGTCTTACAACATCCGCAGGCAGTTTTGTTACTGAATCAAACACACAGCCCAGTTATATTTTCCTCTTGAAACGCATGTCCTACATCCGTTTTCTAATCTCTACCTATAGTTTTACTAGTTCATATACACCCATTATATTGAAAACACATAAAATTCCCTTTTCATATTTACATCCTTATTTTTGTTGTTTTTTCCCACCAGTGCTGATTTTTTACCACTGGTTTTCCCTTAAACCAACTCAATTGTCCCACATCTTATTTGCTTACAAAAACAAAACGATTTTTTTGGCAAATCAATAAGTTCTTAAAAAATGTTTATCATTTCGGGATTACAATAGTTTGGACTCCACCGAAATATGCAAAATAAGGTTGAACTTTTTGACCGTGGTCCTCGGCAGAAAATGGGCTGTAATAAATTACTTAAGAATTAGCAAATGGGCTGCAAATTATAAAAAATAGCAAATGGGCTTTATGTTGTCTGCCACAGATTTGGAGGCTGACTTGTGGGCCTACTAAGTTCACGCGTACACAAGGTTTCCTAAAAAAGAAACTTAGTCAACAATCGACTCTTCCAGCGTCAGACCGTTAGATGTCAATCTAACGGCAATCGTGCTTCTTCAGTCTCTGATCTTCCTGCCCTAGCCGCCCAAACCAGCGCCGTCGGAACTGCCTGCTCCCGCCTCCTGTGGCCGGCAGTGCTGCCGGGCAGGCCTCACGGCCAAATCATACTCGCATCCCTGGCCTGTCTATCCCTCTACTCACCCAGACCTCCTGTTATTTTCTGGTGACGGCAGCCGAACCAGTCAAACCTCGTACTCTCCACCGCATGGGAAGCCACTACCATGTCTTCGCCGGCTCCCTGTCGTTCCCTTCGCAGGCCTCGCCGTTGTCCACCGCCCTGGTACTCTCGGGGCGGCGTGGTCAACGATGTCCATCCAACGGCCGTAGTGCTTCTTCAACCTCTAGTCTTCTTGCCCCAGCCGCTCAAAGCACCGCCGATCATACTAATCCCACCGTTGGACAGGCCATCCCCTCCACTCACCCACTCCCCCTGTTATTCTGCGGCGATGGCAGCCTCACACCGCAGCCGAACCAGTGAACCCTCGTACTCCTCTCCGCGTCGGCATCCACTACCGCATCTTCCCCGGATCTGCGTCGTCCCCTTCCTAGGCCTCGCCGTCGTCCACCGCCCTGGTGCTCTCGGCACGGCATGGTCAATGTGGTCAACGACCGACTTCCATCGGAAGAGTACTGTACGTGGAGAGGCTGACAGCTAGGTCCACAGCAGCCGCAAGGAAGTGCCTCCTTATTACGCGCAAAATAATTATTCCTCCACCTGACAGCAAGGACCTACCGGACGGGCCACCAGTATTTCGCGGAAAAAATGTTTCCCCCCTGACTGTTGTGACCCACCGGTCGGGCCACCGTATTTTGCGAAAAAATGTTTGCCCCTGACTGCTGGGACCCACCGGACGGACCACCGTATTTCGCGAAAAAAATGTTCCCCCCGCTGTCAGCTCGGACCCACCGGAAGTGCCTCCTTATTACGCACAGAAAAATGAATATTCCCCCTGCTAGCTGGGACCCACCATGGTGGGAGGCTGACTTGTGGGCCTACTAAGTTGACGGGGATAGAGGGCTTTGTCAACTTAGTCAATATGAACGACTCTAGCTCCAGTGACCGTACGATGTCCATCCATCGGCCGTCGTGCTTCTTCAATCTCTACTCTTCCTGCTCCAGCCGCTCAAACAAGCGCCGGCGGGACTGCCTGCTCCCTCCTCCCCGCGGCCGGCTTTGCTGCCGCGCAGGCCTCACCACCCCATCGTACTCCCATCGCTAGCCTAGCCATCCCTCTACTCACCCACACGGCCACACCTGCTGTTATTCTCCGGCGAGGGTAGACGAACCAATAAACCCTCGTACAGTCATACTCCCCTCCGCGTGGGAAACAACTGCCGAGTCTTCCCTGCCTCCGTGTCGTTCCCTTCCTAGGCCTCACCGTCATCCACCGCCCTAGCGCTCTCGGCGTGGCGTGGTCAACATGGTCAAGGAACGGCTTCCATCGGACGTGGACTGTACGTGGAGAGGCTGACCGCTGGGTCCACGGCCGCAGCAAGGAAGTGCCTCCTTATTACCCACAAAATAATTATTCCTCCACCTGACGTCTGGGACCCACCGGAAGGGCCTCTGTATTTCGTGAAAAAAATGTGCCCCCAGCTGACATGTTGGACCCACCAGCTATCTTTGCACGCAAGGAAGTGCGTCCTTATTACGCACAAAAAAATTGAATACTCCCTCTGCTAGCTGGAACCCAGCATAGTGGGAGGCTGACTTGTGGGCCTACCAAGTTGATAGGGACGGAGGGCTTTGTCAACTTAGTCAATATGAACGATTCTAGCTCCTATTACCGTACGATGTTCATCCAACGGCCGTAGTGCTTCTTCAACCTCTGGTCTTCTTGCTCCAGCCGCCCAAACCAGCGCCGGTCGTGCCGTGTGCTCCTGCCTCCCGTGGTCGGTTGTGATGCCGCGGAGGCCTCACCGGCCCCTACTACTCCCACCGCTGTCCAGGCCATCCCTCTACTCACCCACACCCCCTGTTATTCTGCGCCCATAGCAGCCTCACACCGCAGCCGAGCCAGTGAATCCTCGTACTCATCTTCGCGTGGGCATCCACTGCTGCGTCTTCCCCGACTCTGAGTCGTCCCCTTCCTAGGCCTTGCCGTTGTCCACCGCCATGGTGCTCTCGGTGCGGCGTGGTCAACATGGTCAAGGAACGACTTCCATCGGATGTGGGCTGTACGTGGATAGGCTGACAGCTGGGTCCACGGTCGCCGCAAGGAAGTGCCTCCTTATTACGCGCAAAATAATGATTCCTCCACCTAACAGCAGGGACCCATTGGACAGGCCACCATATTTCGCGAAAAAAAGATTCGCCCCCTGACTGCCGGGACCCACCAGCTACATCTTTGCACACAAGGAAGTGCGTCCGGGCAAAAAAAATGATTCGCCCCCCTGACTACTGGGACCCACCAGCTACATCTTTTTTTTGAGGGAACACCAGCTACATCTTCGCAGGCAAGGAACTGCCTGACAGTCGAGACCCACCTGGTCGAAGCATACGTAGCGTTGTCATTCTGGTCGCGAACTTGTACGTACATATATACTGGTCGATGTAGAGGCATGCACGTGTCGTAGTAGAGGCGCACACGTGTCGTAGTAGAGGCGCGCACGTAGCATGTACACGTATGTATAGCGGCGAGGGTGCAAGAAAGAAAATACGGCCACGTACGTACATATGGGCAGGGTCTCTAACTCCTATCGCGCATACGTACATGGCTGGGTCGGAACGGAGAAACAGCATCGTCGTTGTGTTCATGGGGAGCCAACCGGCTGGGTCGGAACGGAATGCGTGGTCGTGTTCATCGGGAGGGCTTGGACGGAACACGCGATGGAAATGAGGCCTGGCGTACCGCAAAACGGAGGAAATGAACCTCCTACGGTCGAAACGGGGTCCTGTTGATCGGGAGTGGTGTGGAGTACCGCAAAACGGAGGAAACGGACCTCCTACGGTCGAAACGGGGGTCCTGTTGATCGGGAGGGGTGTGGAGTGCCGCAAA
>NC_041387.1:349018386-349022671 GCF_002162155.2 Triticum dicoccoides | reverse complement strand
AAACGGGACTCCATGGGATAATGTTCATCTCCACCGTCTACCTCCTCCAGCCTCCATGGGCTACCGTCGACCTCCTCCAGCCTCCACGGGCTCCTGTTCATCCAGCCTCCACCGCGCACTACTCCACCGGCTACTATTCAACCACCCCTCCACAAGCACCCCTCCACCGTCTACTGTTCATCCAGCCCTCCACACCACGGGGTCCTGTTCAACAACCCCTCCACGGCCACCCCTCCACCGTCTATTCTTCATCCACCCTCCACACCACGGGTTCCTGTTATTCCAGAGGCAACGCCACCGCTCACTGTTCATCAAAACCCCCCCGCAACACTCACTATTCATCCCAGAGGCAGCATCGATCGGCTTCATTTAGCAGTAGTAGCAATGGAATCGCTCCATCGGGTTTAGTTAACAGCCATCGATTGATCACTCGGGTTCAGTAACGCCTAGCCTGCAGTGCAATCGCTCAGGTTCAGTTAGTGCCCAACGCCTCGCTCGGCTTCTGTTAGAGCCAACGCGTCGCACACACGCGCGTACATACGAGAGAAATGCGCATCGCTCCGCCTCCGACCTCTCACCATAACCGGCAACTCCCCAAAATTTTCCTCCCCCTCGCTTCTACCATGGTTTTTTTCCGTCATGGACGGCCAAAAGAATGTCATGTAGCTGCGTCTCCGGCCCACCCAGGACGAAAAGCCCATTTTCTGTCATGATTTTTTGTCATGGAAGTAGGAGCCCACCACATCTATGATGATACCGGGTTTTGTCACAATTATCATCATAGAAGTGTCATATGTATGACAGAAAAAAATTTCGTTCGGCCCAAAATGTCACGAATGTGTCTATTTTTGTAGTGCACTCTCCTGGCCACTCCAACCAACTCCCCTCTAGGCTAGGTCCTGGGTGGCCCCGATGTCAATCAATGACATCCAACGGCCACCGTCGTGGCAAAACATAAACGGTCCCAAACGGGGACAAAAGGGGCCCTATCCAACTATAGGCACACAATTTTATGACTGCTTACTGGGCCAGGGTAACGCACGCCCATAACCTTCCCTCGTTGGAGGCACCGGCGAGAGACATGTCAATAGACCGCATTAGGCACTTACCATAAAGGCAAATGTGGTTGCACTGGAAAAGCCCGGTTCGGTGGCACCTAACCAGCTTGATGACCGAATTTATCCCCAAGTAATATTTGATATAACAATTACTCTAATATCATATAACCATCTATAATCTAGGTCATAGCAATGTCCAACAAATAATCCAAAGCATAACCTAGTCATAGTTTAATCTCCGAGGATAACAAAATACTAAGAGCATCACTATAGGAATCTTGAACTTTGCCATCTGCCATGGCTGACGGCAGAGGCATGCCTGGCGGAGGCAAAGGATTTTTCCGTCAGCCAGTAGACGACAACACATTCGGCTGAATAAACTATGGCAAAGGGCACTTTGTTGTGTGTTGGCAGACGCCAAAGATGCAAAGGCTTTTGCTGTCTGTCAGCAGATGGCAAAGGGCCTGGAAAGCACACATGACAGCTTAGGTCTGTTAAGGGGTTAACGGTGTGCTTTGTCGTCTGCTGGTAGACGACAAAGATGAAAAGGTCTTTGTCGTCTGCCAGCAGGCGACAAAGATGCAAAGGTCTTTGTCGTCTGCCAGCAGACAGCAAAGCAACCATATAGGCCAGCCAAGTGACCCCCCCCCCAGGTTGCAAAGGTCTTCTTCTTTCTGCTTCTTCTTCTTCTTCTTCTTTTTCTTCTTCTTCTTCTTTATTTTCTTTTTTCCTCTCCTTCTTTTTCTTCTTCTTCTTCCTTCTTTTCCTTCTTCCTCTTCTCTTCTTTTTCTTCTTCGTTTTCCTTATTTTCCTTTTTCCTCTCCACTTCTACTTTTTCTTCTTTTCTTCTTTTTTTTCATCTCACAAAATGTACTAATAACCAAAAATATGACTAACCTAAATGAACTAACCTAAATGAACTAACCTAAATCAACTAACCTACATCAACCTAAACCAACTAACCTAAATCAATTAACCTAAACCAACTAACCTAAATCAACTAACCTAGGAAAAAAAGAAACAAAAAAGACGGAAAACCTCACCAGGGGTGGCGCCGGGCGGCGGGGGGCGGCTTGTCAGAGAGGCGACGGGTAGAGCGGAGCAGAGCGACAAAGGGCGGGCGGCCTGAGCAGCGGGGCGGTGGGCGGCCTTGGGGGTCGGGGCGGTGGGGGTTGTTGGATTTCAGGTTCCACAAACCCTTGATAGGTTCGAACTCTGGGTGCGTGCGGAGATCTCAACCTACCCAGCCTACCTACTCACGATCATCACAGCCTAGCGTGTCAAGCTTAAAGGGACAAAGAGACACAACAGTTTATCCTGGTTCAGGCCACCTTGCGGTGTAATACCCTACTCCAGCTTTGTGGTGGATTGCCTCGAGGGGCAGAGGATGAACTAGTACAGTGGATGAACAACCTCTCGAGGCGAGGTGTTCTTGAGACCAAGTTAGCTAGCCAAGGAGGAAAGGCTTTGCTCCGTTCTCCTCTCCCCCCTCTTCTACTGTGGTGGCTAAGTCCTATTTATTGTGGCCTTGGTCCTCTTCCCAAATGTTGGCGAGAAAGGATCCCACAACGTTTGGATTTGAAGGGAGACAAGAAGTACATCCTATCCTGACTAAAGTGGTCTTCACCTGCAAAAGCCTCTGGCCATGACGCTGCGGTGGGCTCGGGGATGACCTCCGTCCTGCCGTCCTGGCGGTCTTGGTGTTGTTGCACCAGAATGGAAAACTTTGGTTGATTCCTTGGGACTCCGCGCCTGCTGCTTACCTCCTTTCTAGCAAAGAGGAAACTGGTACGCTGTGCCTGCTGGCGCCCGCCTGGCCTTGATCGTCACGGCTCACGCCAGCTGAGCCTCGTGAGGTGCACGTTGAATAGAAGTCTCCGCCCCTCGGGAGCCAGCCTGAGAAGGCTGACCCCCTTGGAGGTCTTGGTGTTGCCCGCCTCCCGAGGCTTGGCCCCTCGCGAGGGTCTTGAGTTGTTGATGCTGAAGCTGGGCCGTACCAGGCCGTCGATGGAGCCACGTAGTGGGCCGCAGGCAGGCAAGTCTGGATACTCCCGTATCCAGATCATCGAGAGTAGACCCTGGCCCCAAGGTGCGCTCGGACTTGGCTTCTAGGCGAAGCCAAAGGGCAATTGCAGAGCACCGTGGGCCCTAACCGCGTGCGGCCTTGGACGACGTGTGGCGATTGACGGGACATGGGCGTCTTCCCTTCCTCATGCTGCCTCGGCAACCATTCCCGACTGACAAAATGAGCTGACACCAGCCGTTGAGCCTTCATTGCCTTCTTTCCGTCTTGCTCTAGATCCCCTTCTCTCCATGCTAGAAAAATCCTCCAGGTCTACTAATCCTCCCCACCAAGGTCTCACCCGATGGCCGCCGAGAAAACTAAAGCTCTAGCCCCGGCTGTCAGCCCTGCCTTGTTTGAGCTGGCGCTGATCACGCCCTCCGTCGCCGAGGAGAAGCTCCAGATTGCGCTTCTCCTAACGGCAAGCGATGAGAGCAAGTGGGGGAAGACGGCGCTCCGGGTCGCCTCCATCGAGCGGAGCTCGCGAACAACACCTTCTACCCCTTCATCCTGCACAACATTTGTGCGGGGCTGATTCCTCCTTTCTCCCACTTCTTCTACGCCATCCTCCACCATTACGGTATCCACGCGCTCCACCTCATCCAAACTCTGTCCTCCATCGGCGATGCTCTACCACTTCTTCTACCTCCTATTGAATGGCCACCAGCCCGCTGGTTGTGCTGGCTTCGTTGCGGCCCATGGCAGCAATGTGATTTCCCGCACCGGGAAGAAGTTGGAGGATGTCCAGAACAAATGGGTTTCATGGACGCCATGCTAGAGCTGTCGGCCGGGCTCCCGACCTTTGAGAACCGGTGGTCTTCTAAGAATATTATCGACCCCCAGATGAGGCCGCTGAGGATTAATATGGAGGCCGACTTGAAGGCCGAGAAGTTGATGGGGGCCATGATTATCAAGGAGTTCCTGACGCAGCGCCTGTCACCACTCCACGAGTGCTCTCGCCCCTTGTGGAAGCTTGGGGGTGCCGAAGATAAGCTCCGACTGCACTAGGACAGCCTTCCTGACGAGGAGTTGAGCAAGGTCCTGCTTTCCTTGAAACGGAAGGACCCGAGCGGCCCTCCAGATGACTACCACCTAATGTACCACCGAGAAGTTGGGGAGAAGATCACCGCCGCCATGCCCATCTTGAATGAGCGTGGGCTCATGT
>NC_041387.1:348984737-349018121 GCF_002162155.2 Triticum dicoccoides | reverse complement strand
CTCTGAAGCCACCAAGGAGGGGGAGGGGGAATCCTCTACCCTGAGGCAGAGAGACCTCCTCCGCGGATTCTCCGACGACAACGAGGATGCGCATCCAGTCATGGAGCTGGCTCGCCCTGCTGGGGTCACCACAAGATCCAGGGGAGCCTCCTCGAGGAAGCTGAAGCGAATGGTTGTGAAGAGGGGTAGGTCAGCACTAGTTCCACCGAGCAGCACTCCTCATTCGCCATCGCCCACCCGTGCGGTGCCGACCGCGTGCTCGCCTGCTCGCAAGAGCACAGCTACGGCTGTGCCCGCGAGGCCCACGCTGATGAGCCTGAAGAGGAGCTACGTCGTCTCGGACAAGTAAGTGTTCCTTCTTGGCCTTGCTCCTGAATCTCCATGCGATGTGTAGTATCTTCATTTGATGTTAGGACGCAATCATTGGCGAAGAAGAAGGAGAACAGTGCAGAGGCCGCCAAGGTCGAGCATGTTGCGGCGGCTCTCGCGACTTCGGCGCAATGGGGCGCAGCGGCTCCTGTGGCTCCAGCAGCGGCGCCGTCCTCTCGGAGCTCGGAGGCCCAGCCTCAGGAGGAGTCGGTTTTCGCGGCAGAGCTGATCCTGGCAGCACCCGTCCCTGACGCGACTGCTGAGGACGCAAGGCCTCCGAAGCCCCCTGTCCTTCCTACTGCCGCAACTCCACCAGTCTAGGCGCTGGGAGCGCCTCTTTTTACACCCACCACGCCGTTGGGCTGTGGTGCTTCTACTGCCTCCGGGGCCCTAGAAGAGGCCCGATCAGCGCTGGACCAGCTCCAGGGTGCTCTTAGAGGTCCGGACCGGTGCGAGGCGTCGGGGCGTCCTGGCCGATGCGTCTGTCCGGGCGGCCTGGAGTCAAGCCGCAGTATCCGTGTGTCGGCATCCTGGGTATGGGGGTATCCAGCCCTGCTATCCGGTGGTAGGTGCGATATATGCCAAAGGATGGCTAATCATAGTGGGAGCCAGTAAGACGTCGCCGGTGCCTGGAAACGGGATGAGGAGATGACATGCAGGCCGGCGAATCTTACCCAGGTTTGGGGCTCTCCTAGGAGATAACACCCCTAGTCCTACTCTGTGGAGTCTCCACATGATCACTAAATTAGTAAGTAGCTACAAGTGGCTCCTTGAGCTGTTTCACTATAGGAAGAAGAAAGGCAAGGCTAGCTCTCTTCTTCTCTATGTGGTGTGTTTGTTTCTAAGAGATCAACAATTTGCATGGTTGCCCTGGGGGGTTTCTATAGGCCTACCCCCAGGGGTACAATGGAAATCCGGCCGGGTGTGGACCCAGATCATCAGTCTCTATGGACGTCGGCTTCTCCACCGGACCCTGGGGCCCGCCAACAGGTGTGTCCAGCTGGTTGCTGGCCTCTTGGCTGACAGGCTGGGCCCATCGCCTGTGGGCCCTGTCGGCTGCTCATTACTGTAGCCTCGCCCTTGATGACGATGGCTTTGTCGGGGCAAGCATGGCTATAATGTCGCCGCCTGGTGGGCATTCACTGTAGCCTCACCTTGTCTTATCTTCTTAATGGTGCACAAACTTCCAGGGCGAGGGTAGGCCGACTGTTGGGAGCCGGCCTCCCCCCGTGCTGACTGATCAGGTCAAGCCTCCTTCTGGTGGCTCACTGGCATGAGGCGCTCGTCGCCCGCGGGCCGTACTGACAGCTTGTCGTGAGGGCATGGTCTCTATGTCATGGGTGACGTCATGGTCAACATGGCAACAGTGCCGCGTCGGGCGAGGGATGGCCGCCCGGTATGATGCACTGTGGCCACGCTCGCTCCGGGATTCGGGGGTGGCAGGCTTCACTGTAGCCATGGACCGTCTTGTCGCCGTTACGTGGGTGCAATCTTTGAGGGTGCATGTCGGGCCGCCTGCTAGGAGTCGGCCCACTTCGGGACGACCTGTTGAACCTTGCCGCCTTCATGCAGCCGGCCACTGGACCAGCCGGCCACGAGAAGGCGACCCTTCGTCTTGGATGCTTGAGGGGCGCAGTCGGCCCGTTGTTTCAAAGAGCCAGGGGAGTGGATTAGGCTACCCGTGGTTATTTACTCCTACAGTAGTCCGCAAAGCTGGTGGGGCTTCGCGGCTAAAAAAAGAGAGCGAGAAGCCCAAGCAGCTTCCTACTCGGATGAGCTGACCGCTAGGAGTGGGCCACGACCAGGCACGCCGTCTGGAAGATTTCGAAGTCCGGAGGCGGGAACCAGATGGCATGCGCGCCGGGCGCCGGGCCGTCCGGCCGCCGCCCGCGCGCCACGCGGCGCTAGCCGGCCGGGCTAGCCTGCCAGCCCACGCGCGCGACGAGACGTCGCCACAGGCTGGGGCCCGCCACTATAGCGCCTCAGCCCATGTGTGGATCTGCTGTGGCCGAGGCGGGCGGTTGGTATTCAGGGTGCGGTTAATACACGCCTTTATGGCGCGATAATTGCGGGGTCGTGTGGGAATGGGCGCATTTAATCCCACAACCCCCACGTACCGCCGCCTCGGCTTCGTTGCTCCGGGGCTATAAATAGGGGAAGTGGGGAGCGGCAGACGCACGCACGCCTACCTCCTCCGCCATTCTCTTCTTCTTCCCTCTTCTACCGCTACTGTCCGCCGTCGCGCCGTGCTTCTTGCCACCCTGCCGCTCGCAGCTCGCCGCTGCAGGACCGCACAGATGTCATGGATGCGCCCCTCTACCAAGCTTCTTGATCCCATGGCGTGCACTAGAGTGTGGGACGGCGCCAACGTTCATGAGGACCACATCGACTTCCTCCGGCGGACGCGGCGGCTGCAGGGCGAGGAAGAGGGCGAATGCGTCATCTTTCGGTCGCACTGCCTGCACGGCCTCGGCCTGCCGGCACGCGGCTTCCTCTGCGCCTTCCTCGACTTCTACGGCCTTCAGCCAGACCACCTTACGCCGAACACGATGGTGCTGCTGTCTGCCTTTGTCACCCTCTGCGCGGGCTTTCTCAGCGTCCTCCCCACCCTTGAGCTTTGGGGCAAGTTCTTTTACTCGAAGCTCAGCACCGTCACCAAGAGAGTGGCGGCACAGTGCGGCACCTTCGTCGCAGTGTGGAGGCCGGCTACCGACAACCCATTCCCGCCCATCATGCTGATTCAATCCGTGAAGATGTGGCAGCAGTTGTACTTCTACATGTAGAGCGTCCACCCGGAGGGTGACTCGGTCAACCAGCCGGCTTACGTAGCCGGCCCGCCGACTGGAACGCGGGCCAACTGGTCGTACCGGCCTAAGATGCTGTCGGTCTCCGGTGCCGCTGCCATTGTTTGGCTCAAGGTGATGATGAAGTCAGAGGGCCTTACTGGGCCCGACTTGCTGACCATCTTCGTGGCGCGCTGGGTGCTCCCTCTCCAAGGCCGGACGCACATGATATGCCAAATGAGCGGGCACCGGGACCCCAGCCGGATGTGCACCAAGGAGATGCCGCACTCGGAGGTGGCTCACTTAGTGAACTACATTTCAAACGGCAAGCTCTCGGAGGCGGAGTGGTGGTTCGGCAAGGAGCCGTACTGGCGCGCGAATACACCGCCAATGGTAAGTCTTCACTTCTTCTTCTCCTTTGGTCACCGAGTTCTCTTCGGCCGTCTTGACCAGTCGGCTATGAAATAGAGCACCCTCCTCCAGCCAGCAGCAGGCGCCTCAGGGCCGGAGCGTCAGTTCCTCCCCGACCAGGAGGAGAGCGATGAGGACGACCCCGACTTTGGGGCGGCCGCCCTGCAGGACGACGCCATAGGAGGGGATAGCATGGCAGGCAGCCTTAGAGCCGGGGGCGGCCTCGAGGACTGGCCTGATGATGACGACGAAGAGGTCATCTCGCACCGCCAGCCGGCATCCGACCAGGTGGGCGCGAGCTCATCTACCGCACCGGCTGCCCGAGGCAGCGCGCAGAAGCGTCGGGCCATGCCGTCGATGTATGGCAGCCGGCAAAAGAAGCCCAAGAGCTTGGCCGTAACAACCAAGTGGGAGGAGGCAGCCGCAAAGGCGAACCGCTTCCGCAAGGTTGTGAGGGAGCCCCAAATGGTTTGTTTGTAAGTGCCGTCTTCTTAACGCCTTCTTTCTTTTGTCTTGCAAACGTTCTTCTGAATTTTCTTCTTCTTGCTTAATCAGGGCCCCGCTCTCTCTTGAGTGGACGGCCGCCGCCTCTGTGGTTGGGACGGCGGGGGGCTCCGCGAGCGCCCACCGCGTGGACCCGTGCGCCGAACTCCAGGCGGCGACGGAGAGGAACACACGGGAGACTCTTGAGGAACAGGAGGCGGAGCGGCATAAGGCGGCTGCCGCCAAGGCAGCGCAGAAGGAGGCAAACGAGGCCGCGAACGCGCAGGTCGATGTCGTGGCCAAGGCCCAGGCGGACGCCGTGGCAGCAGCGCAAGCGGGGGAGGCCACGCGCGGCCAACCCCCGCAGCTTGTCATCCCCCTCCGCGCTGTACCACCGGCACCCGAGGACTGGGCAGTGCCGCCTAAAGGATATGGCGGTGACCAGCCAGTCATGGAGAGGGAGGGGGGCGACGACATCACCCCGGGACAGAGGTGACTCCGCCGGCGCCAATTGCGGTGGACCAGGGCGGCCAACCCAACGCGCCACCCGCGCCGCTAGCTGGTGGTGGGTCGGCGGCAAGAACGCACCTCGCGGTCCAGTCTCCGGCATGCCAGCGCGCGGGGAAAGCGGCCTCAGCACCGCATCCGCAGGAGGCCAGGGGCGCAAGTTTGTCGTCCCTGGATTTGGAGGCGGCCAGTGCCAGCTCGCCAGACTGGATGCCTGGAGGTGGCTAGTACCAGCTCACCGGACTGGACGTGTGGAGGCGGCCAGTGGCAGCTTGCTGGATTGGACGCCTGGAGGCAGGACGGCCGTGCTGAATGAGGCGGCGAGGACATCCGAGCCCGGCTCCTGGCTCAGGCCAATGCCCTCTGCAACTACAACCAGGAGTTCTTGGCGATGCGGACGGCCATCCGGGTATGACTCTTGCTCTTTGCTTCTTTTTCTTTTGTTCTTCCGTGGGGGCGCGTTAGTGCACCCACTGGGTGTAGTCCCTGAGTTCCAAGCCGACTGCTGTGGTCTGGAACTTCTAAGTAGGTTCGGGTGCTAACTTGTTTTATTTTGTCCATCTTCGCGCAGCCACCTTCAACTCCCATGTTCGTGAGCTGGCCACGCGGACTACCGACTTGTCTGAAAGCCGGAGTAACTATTCTGCCTTCTTTCTCTCGTGGGGGAGCGTCAGCACACCCACTGGGTGTAGTCCCCGAGATTCGGGACGGCTGCTGAGCAGTCGGTCCGGATCTCTTCTGGCGACTGTCGGATATCGGGTTCCGGCAAAACCCTCGAGGTTCGAACACTGGGTGCGCACGAAGCTTCCCCCTACCAAATCTCGCTCTCAGCCTCGCCGCGATCCCTAAGCTTAGCTGGATGAACTCACAACACAAGAGACACAAGATTTATACAGGTTCGGGCCACCGTTGTGGTGTAATACCCTACTCCTGTGTGGTGGTGGTGGATTGCCTCTTGGGCTGATGATGAACAATACAAGGGAAGAACAGCCTCGCGAGGAGAGGTGTTCTTGTGCTTGGTGGGTTGCTCGGGGAGGAATTGGTCCGTCCCTTCTACTGTGGTAGCTAGCCCTATTTACGGAGGCCCTGGTCCTCTTCCCAAATATTGAGCGAGAAGGGATCCAATAATGGCCATTTTGAAAGAGGACAGCTAGTACAAGCTATCCTGACTAAAGGTGGTCTTCCCCTGTCAAAGGCGCTGGTGTTGACGGCATCTTGTGCTTCATGGTGACCTCTGTCCTGTCATCTTGCTGGTCTTGGTCTTGTTGTACCGATATGGAAACCTTTGCCTGATGCCTCAGTACTCCATGCCTATGCTTGCCCCATTAGCACCAAAGGGGAAACGAGGACACTGCGCGTGCTGGTGCCCGCCTGGCGCCCGCCTGACCTTGGTCGTCATGGCTTGCATCACAGGAACCTCTCGAGGTAACCCTTGCCTTGATCTCTCCGCCACCCTCGCAAGCCTGCCTGGTGAGGCCGCTCCTGTGGAGGCCTTGTGTCGTCCACCCCGCGAGGCTTGGTCCCTCGCGAGGGTGTTGAGTGTTGGTTGATGAAGACGGGCCGCACTGGGCCACTGAAGGAGCCATGCCGCGGGCCGCAGGCAGGCAAGTCTGGGGACCCCCGTTCCCAGAATGCCGATAGTAGCCCCCGGGCCCAGGCATGCTTGGACTTGGCTTAGCGGGGAAGCCAAAGGGCAAGGGCGGAGCGCCGCGGGCCCCCATAGCATGCAGCACTGGTCGACGCGTGGTGACTGATTGGACGTGGGCGTCTCCGCTTCCCCACGTTGCCCCAATATCCGCCTGGCTAGGTGGCCACGGCGCCCTACACAGTTATTTTCCTCCTCGCAGGCATTGTGCTTCCTATTCTCCCTTCTTCCTCAAGCCCTTGCTTCCGCTCCCAATCTGACTTGAGTTTTGCCCCTCCATTGCCATGGTGTTGACTAGCACGGAGAAGGGGAAGAAGCCTCTATCCTCAGCTAACCTGCCTCCGACAATCGAGCCCACCGTCGCCCGGTCGCGGGTGCTCAACCTGGAGGCCATGGGCAAGGTCTGCCCTGCGCTCGCCTCCAGCTTCAACGAGTGGGGAAGGACGGTGGCTTGGCCTACGTCACAGGCCTCGATTGACAGGACAGCCACTGAGGTTTGGTTCTTCGTTGACGCCTTATGGGCTAGCCCAGTTCCCCCTTTCTCCGTCTTCTTCAGCGCATTGCATTCCCATTGCCAGATTCACATGCTGCATCTTGATCCCCAATCCATTGCTCTTCTTGCCATCTTCGCCTTTGTTTGCAAGGTCATGGTGGGCATTGCTCCTTCCGTTGTCCTCTTGCGCCATTTCTTCTTGCTGCGCTTGACCGACCCCTCACAGTGCTCGGGGTGCCTGAGCTTCCAGGCCGTGGCAGAGACGGCCACCTCGGGGATCGACTTTGATCTCCCTCCATCCACGAGCGGGTTCCGGATGTGGCGGGTGTATGTGGATGTCAGAGTGCTCAGCCCCCTGATCTTGCCTCCGTTGTCGCCCGCCGTCCCCAACTCCAGCTAGGGCCACGAGAGGCTCGCGAGCCCTCGCCTTTCCTTTGTCTAGCTCTGGTTGAAGAGGTTGAGAGCCCTTTGCGTGACTGTGCACTAGCTGGTGAAGGAGTTCCTCCGGTGTCGCATTGCCCCTCTCCAGCACCATTCTCGGCCAATGTGGGCCCTTACCGGTGACCAGGATCACATGAGGCTTCAGGAGCCGGGGCTCTCGCTAGAAGCGCAGAGGACGGTGCTTGAAGTCTTGACTGGCAACCCCTCTCCAGGAGATATGCCTCAAGAGGGTTGTCTCTTGTATCTCTGCTCGAACAGGGTTGAGTTAGAGGGACAGATGCCTTCCTTCGACGAATGGGGGCTGTGCCCGGCTGGCCTTGTGGGGCCTCGCAAGAATCCTGCCGCCGTGGCTCCCCTCCTCACTGCCCCAAGAGTGGTCGCAGGGAGGCAAGCATTGCTTGAGGCTGGAGGCACGGGTGTCAAGGTGCCGTCGTCGCCTGGGTTTCCCGAGGCGCCATCCTCCGGAACCCGTGAGGCCCACCTTGGGATGGTCGTTGAGGGGGGATGCAGTCTGCGGCTCCCGAGGCCGGAGCTCCTCAGACCTCGGCAAGCAAGCATGAGGCAGGGCCTGATTTCTCTTCTCAGGTTGGCGTTCCTGAGGTCAACCGCTTGGGTGCCTCTCAATCCGCGCGCTGCACTGGCCCCCATGTCTAGCGCCTAGGACGGTTCCACATGGACTTCGTCGCGGATCGCAAGAGGAAGGAATCTTCGAGCTGCAGTGGTGGGACCATCCGACCGTTGAAACATAGAAAGTACATCGCTATAGATGAGTAAGTACCTTATCCTTGTGGTTCCCCAATCGTTGCTTCCTCTCCTAACTGTGGCTCTTTAGGGCCCCTCCTGCCAAGCCCGTGGAGTCTCCCGAGAAGCAACTCCCTCCGGCCTTGTGTTCATCGCTAGCCTTGAGCATCCCAAGCCTGCACGCCGCCCCCGGCGCGGGGTCGGCCAGAGAAGCAAGCATGCCTGCCTGATCCCTTGAGCCCGTGCCCTTGCCGCCTTTCCTTCCCAACCTTGCCTGGAGCGCGGCTGGCCTACCCAGGGCTCCTCCTCTGGTCGTGGACGACACCTGGTTGGCATCAATCCTGGGCTCCTCTTCAAGTGGCGAGCCTGAGCCAGCGATCATGGGGGCGCCAGCCCCCAACCCCTGCCGAGAGGGGGCATACCACTTCGGACCCCATCGACGGCGCCAGCAACGGGGGACGACATCAGTAGCATGCTCAAAATCACGCGCGAACGAAGCGTCATCCGCCACGAGTTCTTCCAAAAGGCGATGGACGCAATGGGCCAGCTTCCTGGAGATCTTGCGGATGTAGACGCGCGCCTTGAAGCCGAGGGCATGCGGCTGATCGAGGAGCGACGTAAACTGAAGGTGGCCATCAACCTCGCGTGCCACCAGTGCGAGCTTGAGAATGCGAAGGCCGAGGCTTCCCTCGCGACCTCACGAGAGGGCTACTCCCGAGCTTTGGAGGAGGCCCGGGAAGTAGATCGTCGTCGCGAGATCACAGAGAAGCATGCATTGGAGCTCCAAGCCTGGAGCGCCACCTTGGAGCAGCAAGTGGAGTTGTGCCAAGCCGCCCTTGCATCGCTGAGTGGGACACTTGCCGAGGAGGAGGAGCTCCAGAAGCATGAGGAAGCACTGACGTTGGAGGCCGCCGAGCGCAGTCTTGATCTTGAGTGGTTGGAGACGAGGGAGCGCCAAGTTACCCAAGCGGAGGACGCCGTTGGCGTGCGCGAGGCCCGGGTCCAAGAGGAAGTCGACCACCGCGTAGCCGAGGCCCGTGAAGATCTTGCAAGAAGATATGACCTGAAGCTGAAGCTGGTTGAAGCAGAGGTTGCGAGCAGGACTGCCGCCCTCAGGTCCAGGATGACCGAAGCGGAACGGCGCGCCGAGGCCACCACGGCCGCTCTGGTCTTGGCACATGCCGAGCTGGCCTCCGCCCACGCCAAGATGCTTCCTCTTTAGCGGCGGGTTGCCGACGCCGAGTCCATCGCGCAGCAAAATAGGGAGGAAATGCTTCAACGGCGGACGTTGGAGCACTTGGACGGCCCCATGCTCCAGGATCTCAGGAACAGGGCCAACACGACCCTGGGCAACATCTGTAATGAGAATGCCCCGCATCCCCATGCGACCAAGTATGCAGTCATCTCCACTTCTTTACCGACGTGGTGACACGCCTGGAGAACCGCTTTGACAGTCTTCACCAGGTTGTTGAGGATAGGAGCCGCAGCCTGCTCGGGCGTGCATTTTCCGCGTCTTCAACCATCTGCAGAACATCAGTCCCGACTTTGACTTCGACGCCGCCATCGCCCCGGTGCCCGAGGCCATCCGGGGCGACCTGGCGCGATAGGTGGAGGACAAGTGGATGCGCTTGTCAGGGCCTTTGCGTCCGACGATGATGGGGTGGTAGTCACGGTGGACGAAGGCGACGTGGTCGATGGTGGTGATGGTGGCGCTGGTGATGGTGATGGCAATGCCAGTGACAGCGACAGCGACGCCAGCAGCGCCTCTAGAGGTGACCCGGGGGACGCGGTGAGTGATATGTCTGACTGATCTCGTGTGTCTCTGCTGTTTATCCTGCATACAGAAGCTCGGGAGTGGCCCCAAAGGTTGTAAGGGCATTTTGGGAGGGGTTGCCCCTCATGTAAAAGATTGCCATTTTTATGCCTTCAGGGGCCAACATGAATCTGTACTTCTATGAGCTTGCGGGTTCTGCGGCGAGCTTGCCGTTATACTTTAACTTTAGCCAGGACAGGTCCTGAACCAGCTCGTGAGGTCGTGAGCTTCCGAGGATCCCTTGAGGGACCTGCCGACCCAGTCGAGAGGGCCTTGCAATAGCAAGTGCCGGCCGTAGTATGGCATGCGCGTAGTGTGCGTGTGCTTTGCCTAGCCCCGCCCGCGAGGTGTTGGCGAGGTTGAGGCAGCTGGTGCAAACTCCAAATTAAGACAGGAACCAGAACGCAAGAAATAACGCGAACGAGAAAAGTCACCCTCCCCGCACAAACAAAGATTCAACTCCCACTTAAATCTGAAGCAAGGAAGCACGACTACAGAAAGGGAGTCAAAAAGCAAATGGCCGCGTCCGGCGCCTAATCTAGTCTTTGACGTCTTCTCTCCAGCGCAGAGCTAAGTGCTGCCACTTGGCATAAGAGGGAGCCGCCGAGGCCCAAGGGCAGCACTCCGGAGACTCCGGGGCTTGTACAGCCCCACTCATTATTACGTGAGAGTGTCACAGGCGGCGAGCTTCACAGGCACTGGGCCATCTTCATAGGCACCAGCCCTCGCTTCATATCGCCAGACGAGGGCCCCGCCTTGCGCCACCCTCGACCACCCTTGACGGCGACAAGAAACCAGGATGACGCTAAAGGGGCAAAGGGGACGCCAGCGGCGCCCTTGGCGACCACGGGTCCTCTGCCGGGGGTAGGATTTGCAGCACCTCCCCGGCAGAGCGCCTACCGCCGGGGAATGCCTTGCTCCGTGCACCGTGGGGAGGGGCCTGGCTCCCGGCCCCTCTCCTGCAGCCCCCAGTGCGCTCCTCCTGGTGGAACGAAGGCTGCTAAGCTGGGGCAGCCGCCCGCTAATGCGACCTGACCTTCCTGTGACCCATGGTTAGCATAAGCTTGCTCCTGAGGAATTAGTGGTACCCGGTAACTGCTGCTGTCGGCGTGGTTGGTGAGGCTCCCTTGAGGCTCCTGGAAGGGCTCCGCCTCCGGCGTCTCTTCTTCCCAACCTGGCCCAAGGAATGAGCCAGGGTCGTCTTCCAGCACGTACTCCCGATCCACCATGCGGGGCATGTAAGCCTCTGAAGCTGCCGCCTCGAAGACTTCTCCGTAGTGCCCCACACTCCATGTGGCCTGGCCTAGCGCGCCCTCTTGAGGATGGTAGGGCAGCGGCCCACCCGGGCCATAGGTGGTAACGCGCATGGCCTCACTCATCGAAGGTAGTGCGGGTGCGACCCGGCGTCCGGTGCTGACGGTTGAGCTGGTGCCTATGAAGCCATGTGGCGTGCTTGGGGACGCCCGAGCGTGGAGCGGTCCGTCGTGTGGTCCGGCCGAGGCCCGGTGTGCAAGATGGAAGCAGAAACGCGGTGCCCCTGAGGCCGCGGCATCCAGGAGCTCGGCAACACATTCCAGCAACGCATAATGACCGCTCTCCATCAACCTGCATCGCAGCAGCTCCTGTGACACGGTGAGTGCGGCTCTCGTGTTTGCTTGTTCCCGCCGGGTGTGTGGCGCCATAGCCGCGGCGTGGCTTGAGGCCCTTGCATCTGCACGCACCTGCCGCAGACTGTGCCGCCCGCGCCCCGCAGCGTTCTGGGGCGCACGAGCCGCCTGGGGCGTGGGGTTGAGGTCTTCTTGGGCTGGCGGTGTGGCCCGGGCAGGACAGGCCGCCCAGCAGTTAGCGCTGGTCATCGGATCGCCAGACATGGATGCGACGAAGCGATGGGACGCGGATCGCCGAAAGGTAGACTTCGGTGCACCCCTACCTGGCGTGCCAAATGTCGGATATCGGGTTCCGGCAAAACCCTTGAGGTTCGAACACCAGGGTGCGCATGAAGGTTTCCCCCTACCGAATCTCGCTCTCAGCCTCGCTGTGATCCCTAAGCTTTGCTAGATGAACACACAACACAAGAGATGCAAGATTAATACAGGTTCGGGCCACCGTTGTGGTGTAATACCCTACTCCTGTGTGGTAGTGGTGGATTGCCTCTTGGGATAATGATGAACAGTACAAGGGAAGAACAGCCTCGCGAGGAGAGGTGTTCTTGTGCTTGGTGGGTTGCTCGGGGAGGAATTGGTCCGTCCCTTCTACTGTGTTGGCTAGCCCTATTTATAGTGGCCCTGGTCATGTTCCCAAATATTGAGCGGGAAGGGATCCAACAACGGCCATTTTGAAAGGGGATAGCTAGTACAAGCTATCCTGACTAAAGGTGATCTTCGCCTATCAAAGGCGCTGGCGGTGATGCCGTCTTGGGCTCCATGGTGACCTCTGTCCTGCCGTCCTGCTAGTCTTGGTCTTGTTGCACCGATATGGAAACCTTTGTCGGATGCCTCGGTACTCCGCGCCTGTGCTTGCCCCGTTCGCACCAAAGGGGAAACAAGGACACTGCATGCGCTGGCGTCCGCCTGGCCTTGGTCGTCATGGCTTGCATCACAGGAACCTCGCGAGGTACCCCTTCCCTTGATCTCTCCGCCTCCCTCACGAGCCTGCCTGGTGAGGCCGCTCCTGAGGAAGCCTTGTGTTGTCCGCCCCGCGAGGTTTGGTCCCTCGCGATGGTCTTGAATGTTGGTTGGTGAAGACGGGCCGCACTGGGCCACTGGTGGAGCCACACCGTGGGCCGCGGGCAGGCAAGTCTGGGGACCCCCGCTCCCAGAATGCCGACATCGACTTCTTGCTTGCTAATTGTTCTTCTTCGTTGTCTTTGCAGAGGCCAACACCGCGCTGCGCGCCAAGGAGGTGGAGTGTTGCGTGGTGGCTCAAGAGCGCGACCGCGTGGGCAAGCAACCAGCTGACCAGGAGGAGAGTCACAAGGCCGCCCTCTAGGTGGTGAAGGATAGAGAGGCCGCCCTCCAAGCTGAGTATGAGACCTAGGTGGTAAACTGGGCCAAGTCGGAGCAGGTGCTGAGTGATGGCTACAGCCGAATCGAGGACATGGTCGACGGTGAGTTGCCTTCCTCCTCTTCCCTTTGATTGCCGCCTGTTAATTGGTCCAGCTTCTAACTTTGCATTCCCTTTTTCTATTTTGCGCAGAGTACTTCCCTGGATACTCTCTTGCTGCTAGCCAGGTCATCAAGGTCCACCGCGAAGCGCGGGGGTAGGCTGGTGCTGAGATTGCGCCGCATGCACGTCGGACGCTCGAGGAGCAGCTACTGGCCATCCATGCCCGTCTCCAGCCGGCCCGCCGGATGCTCCGCCGCCTTCAGCGTGTCGGAGCCCAGGTGCTTTCCGCCCTCTGGCCTGACACGTTGGCGCCGCGTACCCCCAGTCGGACTATCGACTGGATGGAAGTGGCAGTCGACCGCTTCGAGGCGTGGAAGGCTTCTTCGGCCCGGGCAGGCGCTAGGCGGGCGTTGGAGTTTGTCAGGGCGTGGTACCCTGAGTTGGATCTAGCCCAGTTGTCCATGTTCCGGCAGGAGGCCAATGAGGAGTTGGTGGCGGTGCGGCCGGCTATCATTCATCATGCCGCGGCGATCGTCGACTACACCGACACCAGTGTCTTCATCACCGACTTGAGCGACTATGGTGTTGTTGTGCCGGCGGACTCGTTCGGGCTGAAACCAGCGGATGGTGAGGACTCGCCGGAGGAGATCGACTCCAGCGACGAGGGAGAGGACGACGAGGACGAGGACGGCGAAGACGCCGCGCCAAACAGTAGAGCAGACGGCCAGCCTCAGCTTGACCGTGCCTCCAGCAACAAGGCACCTGCGAACACGCCCACTACTGCTGGCGACGACCAAGCCGAGACTCGCCACCCGGCCACTCCACCGGCCGGTGATGTCGTCTCCACGGACCAGCCGGGCTCGCCTATTTCTCCCTTGGCCTAGGCGGCCAATTTTATCTTTACCTTCCAGCCCAGCGATCTTTTGGACAATATTTGTTAAATTTGCGCAGTTCCACCCACTGGTGGTGTATTCAAACTATTTTGAATTCGGTCATAACATGCATTTTGTGTCGATAGTATTTTGCATGTGCTATGCTTGTGTCGGGTTCCGACTTTACTTGCTTTTAATCTTTTTCCAGCTTTTTCCTTTGCCGACCTCCCTTGGCCGCCGCCTTCCTAGCCGAATAGCTGCTCTGCCATCTGTTGCTGGGAAAAATACTTGACCCTTTGGGAGGGCAAGTACTTCAGCCTTCTTAGATCATGGCAAGGTAAGTGGAAAGCTGGCCGGCCGGCTGCTTAGCAGTCGGTCGGCAGGGTGGGGAGCCGACTTGTGTTATGTATGCTGGTACACTACCTATCTGACTGCAGGTAGCGCTAACATAATTCAAGGCAGCAAGTCCCTGGGCCGACTGGTCGAACCCGGTGCAGGACGAGAAAACAAATGTAGTAACACATTCATAGTCATAATACTTATCATATAGATAAAATGGGTAGTCCCTCAGTGTTGCTTGGGGGACCCGATGTCTTGTACTTAATACAAAAGATAGTGTGGTACATATTGCATCAACTGTAAAATCTTCGAAGGAGATTGGCGTTCCATGGGCGTTCCGACTCCTTGCCGGAGTCATCTCTCTTGTGTGCCCTGGGCTTCTGTGCATCGGTCAGGTAGTAGGAGTCGTTGCCCAAGGCCTTGCTGATGACAAAAGGGCCTTCCGAAGGGCCCGAGAGCTTGTGCTGACCGGCTGTTCACTGGATCAGCCGGAGCACAAGGTCGCTCTCTTGGAAGAGTCTTGGCTTTACCTTTCGACTGTGGTAGCGGCGCAGGCTCTGCTGGTAGATGGCGGACCGACTGAGTGCTAACAGCCGGCCCTCTTCCAGCAGATCTACATCATCTTCTCGTGCTTCTTTCGCCTCCGCTTATGTGTACATGGTGACTGAAGGTGAGTCAAACTCCATGTCAGTTGGGATGACGACCTCGACACCATACACAAGGAAGAAGGAGTGAAGTCGATTGACTTGTTTGGAGTGGTACACAGGCTCCAGAGGACGGCCGGAAGCTCCTCGAGTGAGTAGCCGGCCGAACGCTCCAGTGGCTCAACCAGACGAGGCTTGATGCCAGAGAGGATGAGGCTGTTTGTGGGCTCGACTTGGACATTTCACTGCGGATGGGCAACGGAGACTAAGTCCACTTGGATGCCCTGCGTCGTGCAGAAACGGGCCAATGCTCCTTTGGCAAAATTTGTGCCGCTATTGGTCATGATGTTGTGTGGTATGCCATACCGGGTAGTAATGTCTGCGATGAAGGTCACAACAGTCGGCCCATTCAACTTCTTGATTGGCTTTGCTTCAACCCACTTGGTATATTTGTCGATGGCGACAAGCAGATGAGTCATGCCGCCGCGTGCCGTCTTGAATAGTCCCACCATGTCCAACCCCCAGACGGCAAAGGGCTAGGTGAGGGGGATCGTCTTGAGTGCGGAAGTCGGCAGGTGTTGCTTGGACCTGAATACATGGCACTCTTTGCAGTGTTTGACCAACTCTTTGGCGTCTTCCAAAGCAGTCGGCCAGAGGAAACCATCGCGGAAAGCTTTGGCAACAAGTGATCTTGAGGCCGCGTGGGGGCCGTACTCGCCTTGATGGATGTCCTTGAGGATTGCCATGCCCTTCTCTAGCTCAACACAGCGCTAGAAGACTCCTGTCACGCTGCGCCTAACGAGCTCTCTGTTTACTATTGTGTAGGCTCCAGCTCGGCGTTGAACTTGTCTGGCTGATATCTCGTCAGCCGGTAGCTCTCTGTTCACCAGAAAGTTGAGGATGGGCTGGGCCCATGATGGAGCTGAAACTTCTTCTATTGCTAACACGGCTACTGCGACAAGGACGGTTGGGCTGGGAGATGGTGGGTTGGAGTCGGCTACTGCCTGGTGTGTCGTTGAAGTCCCGGGGCCGACTGCTGCAGTCCCCAGGCCGGGTTCTGAAGTCCCTGGGCCGGGTATGAACATAGCAGTCCTCGAGCCGCCTGCCAAAGTCCCCGAGCCGCCTGCTGAGGTCCCAGAGTCGGATCCGACTACATCGGGGTCAGCGCGAACCAAAATAGAATCTGATTCTGGTCACGGCTTGACTGACGGCTTGAGGAGGCGCTGAAGGGAGACGCCGGTTGGTATAGCTTGCTGAGTGGAGCCGATTTGCGCCAGGGCATCTGCTTGCTCGTTGTCGGCCCATGGCACGTGAAGGAACTCGCACCCTTCAAAATATCCGCTGAGTTGTTGAACGAGGAAACGGTAGCTCGCCATGTATGCATCCTTGGCGTCCCAATCAACAGACGACTGTTGGACTACAAAGTCTGAGTCACCATAACACTGGATCCGGTGGATGCCGAGTTCTTTGGCCAGCCGGAGCACATGTATGAGCTCCTCATACTCAACCACATTGTTGGGGGCGGCAAAATGGATTTGCAATGTGTATCTAAGCTTGTCGCCTTTGGGAGAGGTGAGGACGATGCCGGCTCCCAAACTAGTGCACACCTTGGATCCGTCAAAGTGCATCCGCCAATGGGTGGAGTTGGGTGCTGGCGGCAGGTACTGCGTCTCGGCCCAGTCAACGAGGAAGTCGGCCAACACTTGGGACTTGATGGTGGTGCGAGGCTGGTAGAAGATGGTATAAGGATCCAGCGCAATGGCCCACTTGGCCACCAGGCCAGACGCGTCCCGGCTGCCCATGATCTCGGCAAGCGGGCGGTGTAGACGACCGTGATGGGGTGCTCTAGGAAGTAGGGCTTGAGCTTCTTGGCGGAAAACTGCACGCCATAGCACATCTTCTGGTAGTGGGGTAGTTCTATTTTGAGGTTGACAGTACTTTGCTCAAATAATACACAGGCCTCTGGACTAGCTGTACCTTGCCTTCTTCTAGGCGCTGAACCACGATGACTGTGCTGACCACCCAGGTGGTTGCGGCAATGTAAAGGAGCATGGGCCCTTTGTCAGTCGGAGCCGCCAGGACAGGCGGTGTGATCAGCATCTTCTTCAACTGGTGAAAGGCCTCATCCGCCTGGTCGTTCCACTCAAAGTGAGTAGTTTTCTTCCTGAGTTGACACGGGGGAAGAGCTTTCTCTCCCAGCCGACTGATGAAGCGGTTAAGGGAAGCTAAGCACCCGGTGAACTTCTGCACCTCTCGCAGCCGGGTGGGAATCTCCGTGCTATATGTAGCCTTGATCTTCACCGGGTTATACTCAATGCCCCGTTCGAATACCAGGAAGCCAAGGAGCTGGCCGGCTGGCACCCCGAACACGCATTTTTCAGGGTTGAGCTTGATCTGAAAATGGCGCAAGTTGTCAAATGTTTCCTTGAGATCTTCCAGCAGGGTGCCGCGCTTCTCCGTCTTCACCTCAATATCGTCTACATAGACGTGGGCATTTCTGCCAAGTTGCTTGAGGAGGCACTTCTGCATGCAACGCTGAAAAGTGGCACCGACATTTCTCAGGCCGAATGTCATAGTCAGGTAGTGGAAGGCTCAGAATGGTGTGATGAAGGCAGTCTTCTGGTGGTCGGCTCGGTCCAACTTGATCTGATGTTATCCTGAGTAGGCATCCAAGAAACTCAACAGCTCGCGTCCAGCCGTGGAGTCTATCACTTGATCAATCCGAGGCAAAGCAAACAGATCTTTGGGGCAAGCTTTGTTGGGGCTGGTATAATCTATACACATGAGCCACTTCTTGTTCTTCTTCAGTACAAGGACTGGGTTGGCAAGCCAGTCTGGAAAGAACACTTCCATAATGAAGCCGGCTGCCAGAAGCCGGGCTATCTCTTCACCAACAACTCTTCTCTTCTCCTCCGATAGTTAGCGGAGGGGTTGCTTGACAGGTTTTGTGTATGCTCGGACATGTAGCTTGTGCTCGGCGAAATCCACTGGAACACCCGGCATGTCCTTGGGGAACAATGCAAAGATATCCCGATTCTCACGGGGGAAATCGACGAGCTCGCTTTCCTATTTACTGTCCAGGTTTGTTCCGACAAGGGCAAACCTCTCCGGATGCTCTGGGTCCAAAGGTATCTTCTTTATTTCCTTGGCCGGCTGGAAGGAGCCCTGAGCTTTCGACTCCTTGGGATCAGGCGACAGGTCCGGCTGCTTGCCGGCCATGGCCACAACCCGGTCAAGGATCTTTTTCCCAGCAGCAATGACGAGGGATTCAGCCAGCCGACTACTGGCTGCAGTGCAGGAGGAAGATTTCTTGTAGTCTCCGATTATGGTGATGATGCCCTTGGTGCTCGGCATCTTCATCTTGAGGTAAGCATAGTGGAGCACAGATATGAACTTGGCCAGAGAAGGTCGGCCAAGTAAAGCGTGATAGGGGCTCTCCAGATCTACAACCTCAAACCAAACTGCCGCACGACGGAAGTGGTCTTTGTCTCCGAAGAGAACATCTATCTTTGTCACATCCCAAATTCTGGTCTGACCCAGGCTAGCTTCATGTGTGCATCATCTTTAAATTCAAATGAAACTTGAATTGAGGAATTTTCAAAAGGCTCAGAAAACCTCTAAAAATAACCAACATTTAAATCTTCTCAAATGAGTCCAAGAAAATGTTCCTGTTATTCTATAGAAATATTGGTAAGAGGTAAAATTCAAACAAATATTTTTGGAGTCACAGAAATATTTATTTTGTCCATTTGAATTAATCCAATAACTATTTGCTTTGGATCTATATTTAATATATATTAAATATGACTCCAATAATTCTGGAAGTTTGTGAGTGGCTTTGTATATATTTTAGCAAGCCATATAATAACCTACAGAATTTATTAAAATGATTTAGTTGCTAAACTAAATCAAAACAGAGGAAGAAAAATAGATAACAGAAACAAATAAAAGAGAGAGAGAATCTTACCTGGCCTCACCTATGCAGCCCACCAACTGGCCCAACATTGTAGCTGACCGGCCCAGCCCACTACCGCCACCTTCCCTGTCGTCTTCCTCCTTTGCCAGGAGGACAGGCGCGTGCCCGACGCGCGCGCACCGCCGTGCGCCACCTCCTGCTTGTCGCCGACTGCGTGGAGCTGGCTAAGGGCGCCACGCAACCCCTCTGGCCCTCTCTCACTCTCCCTGGACCTTTCCCCCTCCTCTGCTCTCTCTCTCTCTCGCAGCCCGAGCGGAGCTTATCGCCACCGCTCGCCATTGCCGCACCCAAAGCCTCACCCTCGACCCCTCGGCCTGCCCAGTAGCTCGGCTACCTCGTCCTCGACCTCCTCACCAAGCCAAGCAACGTCGGACGCACCCGAACGCCCTCACCGCCGTCTTCTTCAACCTCGGGCCACCGAGATCGCCGGTGACCGTGCGCCCGCTCTGTTGCTTCCCCGAGCTCCCCGAGACCACTGCTGCACTCCCCGTGAGCTTCTTCTTCGATCCCCTCCTCCCCCTTCCTCATTTGTGCCGTGTAGTCGCCGCCCTCTTCAAGCCCGAGAGCACTCCGCCTCCGGCCATGTCGCCACCGCGGCCACAGCTGCTGCCACATGCGTCCAAGCGCATCACCGCTTTCAGCTTGCTCCCAGGAGCCGAGCGCACCCATCCGCTAGCTCTGCTGTTCCCCCTAACACCGAACCCGAGCTCGCCATACTCCGGTCGCCGCCGCGAGCTTGTCTCCGGCGAGCTCACTTCACCCTAGCTCCTCTCGTTTGCTCTATCAGCTGTGCGCGAGCCCCAGCTACTTGTAGGACCAAACCGCGGTCGATTTGGTCGACCGTGGGCAAAATCCGAGCACCTCCGCCGTCTCTGGCGTCGCCGGCGACGAGCCGTGGACCAAGTCCGGCGAGGTTGACTCGTTTGACCTGGGGTTTGACCCCCATAGGGTCACTGACGCGTGGGCCATGCCCCTATTTAGTTTAAGTGTGAGTTTAATTAGCAATAATTAACTTAGTTAATTAGTTGACTCACTGACAAGTGGGCCCAGGCTCTAATTTACCTAGGTTAGTGCTAACCTAACGCTAACTAACTCTGTTAGTTAGTTGTTACACTGACATGTGGGTCCCAGCCGTCAGGTTTGACCTGGGCCGGCGGCTTTGACCTGCTGATGTCACCGTGATGCAATGCTGACACATTAATTCAATTATTGGGATTATTCTTATTCAGGAAATTCTAGAAAATAATGCAAACTTCTAAAAATCATATTAAATCAACCGTAGCTCCAAATCAAATAAATTATATATGAAAAATGATCAGAAAAATCCAATCTATCCATCTGCACTATTTTCATGCATGTTAGAAGACATTAACCTTGCTGTTTAGGTGAAACAAGTTAATGCACTATTATGACCTCTTAAAATGGGTTTGCATTTGAATCTTTGGTTCAAATGGACTCATCTCAATCTGTTCTAGCTTGCATTAGCCAAAACACATTCTTATTGCCATGTCATAGCATGCATGATATTGTGCATTGCATTGATCGTGTTTCTTCTCTGTATGTCGGTGTTGTTCCCCCTCGGTAGACGTTGTATCGACGTTGTGATCATTGACACTGATGAAGACTCAATGCTATCTTCAGAAGTGCCAGGCAAGCAAAACCCCCTTGTTCATTCCGATACAATCCCACTCTCTCGCTCCTGCTCTCTTTTACTGCATTAGGACAAGAACGATTCATCTACTACTTGCTACGGTAGTTGAACCCCTTTATCCTCTGCATGACCTGTCATTGCCACAGTAAATAGATGAAACCCACTAGCATGAGTAGGAGTTGTTTTAGCCCTGTTGTACCTACTCATTCATGCTTGTTTGTCATGCCTGCTACTGCTTAGAGTTGTGTCAGGTCTGATTCATCATGGATGAATCAGAGGTGTGTGAACATGTCCTAATGTGTGTGAGCTAAGTGTGTGAACACGATTTGGTAAAGGTAGCGGTGAGAGGCCATGTAGGAGTACATGGTGGGTTGTCTCATTGAAGCCGTCCTTAGGAAATGAGTTATGTGTTTGTGATCCATGAAACAACTACTACCACGCATTGGGCTCGAAACCAATGGACCCTCTCGGCTTCTTAATCACCCTTGTTCTCTGTCCAGGAGTTGCAACTAGTTTCTGGTGATTGTAGGATATTTGTTGGAGGCTGTGCGTAGCGCTGACCATAGGGGTGGGCTATGATGCGGTAGATACACCGTGGCACGGTGTACCGAGTGCCCGTTTGGTGTCTCAGGAACCCTGCACACATCGTTTGGGGCTATGAGCGAAACCCCGGCCAGATCTCCTCGCGAATGGAACCTGAATAGGCGATAAACCTGGACTAGAGACTTGAGTGTTTAGGTAGGACGTGGCCGACACCCTCGCTGGGCTTCCGCTTGAAGGTTACCGAGTACATGTCGTGTAAACGGCGGTAAGTGGTGAGAGCGTGTGTGAAGAAGTACAACCCTGCAGGGTTAACATCATCTATTTGAATAGTTGTGTCCATGGAAAAGGACTTCTGGGTTACCTGTACAGTTCATAGACAAGTGAAAGTGGATACTCTAAAATACGCAAGATAAGTGTGAGTGCTCTGGATGGCGTTCTTGTAGGGAGACGGGAGCGGATCCATAGTGGTGTATTGATATGGTGAATATGTGGACTCGTGTGCGCCACCTCAAAAGAGTTACTTGCAGTAGTTCAGGATAGCCACCGAGTCAAAGCTGGCTTGCTGCATAAAAGCCCCACCATCCCCTTGTTGATAATGATGCATATGTAGTTAGTTCTGATGTTTTTGCAGAGAGACTTCAGTCTCACTAGTAGTTCCGCGTGGACTTCGACGTTTAGCTTGTTACCTCAGCTACGATCTTGTGCCCTCTGCAGGATCTGGTAGTTAGTCAGGCTTCTCAGCCTTTTTCATTTGTAGATGTATGTACTCAGACATGTTAAGCTTCCGTTTGTGCTTTGACTTCTATGCTCTGAATGCTGGGTCGAGAGACCCATGTTTGTAATATATCTCTCCTCGGAGCCTATTGAATAAATACTTGAGTTGTAGAGTCATGTTGTGATGCCATGTTGTATTTGCACATATCGAGCATATTGTGTGTATGTTATTGAAATGCTTGGTATGTGTGGGATCTGACTATCTAGTTGTTTATCCTTAGTAGCCTCTCTTACCGGGAAATGTCTCCTAGTGCTTCCACTGAGCCATGGTAGCTTGCTACTGCTCTGGAACACTTAGGCTGGCCGGCATGTGTCCTTCTTCGTTCCTGTGTGTGTCCCATCGGGGAAATGTCATGCGATGAATAATGGAGTCCTGTTAGCCTGCTACAGCCTAGTTCACCGGAGTCCTGCTAGCCTAGTGCTACAGCCTGGATTCACTCGCTGATGACCGAGACATTCGTTGCTGGGTCATGTATGCCTGTCCCTGTAAGTTAGTGCCACTTTGGGTTCACGACTAGCCATGTCAGCCCGGGTTCTTTGTCATATGGATGCTAGCAACACTATCATATACGTGAGCCAAAAGGCGCAAAAGGTCCTGGGCCAGGTAAGGCGACACCCGTGGGAATACCGTGCGTGAGGTCGCAAAGTGATATAAGGTGTTACATGCTAGATCGGTGTGGCATTGAGTCGGGGTCCTGACAATCTTGACCTTGCCGATTGGTGAGCATGAAAGGCCGGGTACAATGCCATGGAAGACAGTCCGACTGGGCAAGAGCTACTTTGTCTTGATGTTTAGCTTCTTCATGGTGTCACGGTACAGGATGTTGATGCTGCTTTCGCCATCAATCAGCACTTGGGAGAACCGAGCCGCGTGACGCTCTGTTGCAAAGGTGGCATCCAACACCATGACGTAGGAACCTGGAGAAGGCATCACCTCTGGGTGATCGGCTTGGCTCCAAATGATGGGCTTCTCAGACTAGTGCATGAACTCTGGAACTTTGGAAGCGACAGCATTGACTTCTTGGTGCTATCGGCGCCGGCTGCGCATATCGTCATCTTGGCTCGTAAAGACAACATAGGCTGCATGCTCTTCGGGGAACTCGTCTTGGATGGCTCCGACTGCAGGGCGGGCCGCCGACTGCTGAGGAGCCGGAGATGGCTGGCAAGCAGGCGGAGGAGGCAGTAGCCCTTCGCTCTTGGAGATTCGAGTGAGCCAATGACACTTCTGGGTTGTTTGGTTGGACGGCTTCGCGCCTCTATGGAACTTCCAAGGGGCATCAAGGGTTTTCTCGTAAGAGAAAGCGGGCTGCCAAGCTGGCTAGCCGCCTTCCTGATGCTTGGGTATGGGCTGCCCTTCTGGTTGCTGGTCTTCAACTGTTGCCACCTGCCGGCTGGTGGAAGTTGGCATCGGGGCCTTGTGCTTGTTGTCGTTCTGATGCGGGACCGATTGGTGTCATCAACGACATTCTAGGGGCTGGAGGGAGCACCTTTCCAGAGGCGTCCACCCGAAGCTCCAACTTCATTGAGGAGTCGGCAGTGGCGTACTTGTCTGCTATGATTCGCAGCTCGTCGAGTGTGGCCGGCTCGTCGCAGAGGAGTCAGTGCTTGAGGAGGGTGCCTTCTCTGCACCCGGTGGTGAAATACTATATAGCTTGCACCTCGTGCACCCCTTCGCAGGAGTTGCGAAGCTCGGCCTAGCGTGTCAGGTAGTCGCGGCTGGACTCAGTTGGGCCTTGAACGCACAAAGAAAGTTGGCGTGGCTTGGGCGCTCGCTTGTGCGTGCTGGTGAAGTTGCGGATGGTGACCTTTGTGAAATCCAGCCAGGTGTTGAAGCTTTGGATCTTGAGGCTATTCAGCCAGGTGCGTGCAGTGCCTGAGAGCATGAGGTGGACGTACTTCATGGCAACGTGTCTGTTGCCGTTTGTGATGCTGACTGCAGTGGAGTAGTCTATCAGCCAGTCTTCCGACTTCACCAAGACGTTGTACTTGGGCGTGTCTCTTCGGAGCGAGAACCCTTTGGGAAAGGGCTCGTCGCGAATCCAGGGACCAAAACAAGGCGGGCCGACATCATCCTCCTCTTCTAGCGCCAGGTGGTCGATCCGATGGCGGGCATCGTTCTCGTCGATTCCTTCGCGGTGGCCCAGCCAGCCGCTGAGCGTCGGGTTCTCAACAGGCGGTGGGGAGGGATATCTCTCCCTGAGGGGCGGAGGAGGAGGCGGGTTGTCGCCTCGCCGCTCCACGGCTCTTGGGTAGCCCTCTTCATCGCGCTTAATGGTGAGGCGCATCTGACTGCGGCTAGCAGCCGGCTCCTTATCTTTTCGCTCGCGGGCGCCACCTGCAGTCGGTGTCCGGGAGATCGCGTAGTGCTCTCGTTGGGGGAAGGACTCTCGGTGTGGGTACCGGCTTCTTGCCGTTCTGCGGCCGTGTCGATGAGCTTCTGGACACATCTCATCATGTAGCGTAGCTCTTCACCGTCCAAGCCTTCCAGCTTGTTTTTTGCCGCCTGAGCGGCACGCAGGTTCTCAAGTGGTGTGGCGTAGACCGGGCGGTCGGCACCTAGCATGCTAGCGATGGCCGCGCCACGCTTCTTGATAGCGCCAAGCCAGTTAGCTAGGCCCGCCAGCAGCCGGAGTGCCGGAGGCGGCACGATCAACCTCGCGCTGATAGGCCTCGGTGAGGTGTCTCATGGAGGGTATCTTCTTGAAGTTCTTGATGAGGGCAAGGCGATGGGCCTCCAGTGTCTCGGCATCAGCGTCAGCCGGAATGGGAGCAGATTGGTCAAGTAGTGTCGTCTGCAGAGTGTCGTGGGTGTTCTCGCCGGATGCGGTGTCGTGACTGATGAATAGCACCTCGGTGATGGTGCTACCGCTGCTGTCAGCGACTAGAAGAGGATCGTCGATGACCACCATGTTGGTGTGGAAGGCGTCGAGGGATGTCGTGTCGGAGTCGACGAGAATCGGGTCGATGGAGCCTATCAACTCCAAGTCGGAGGTGGGCTCGCTGGCAATGTCAAGCTTGCCAAGGAGGTCGATGAGGTGGTTGCACTCGCGTCTGGAGCGGGCTCATCGGAGAGGTGGACCTCGCCGAGAAGATCGGCGAGGCAGCTAGCTGCACAGGCGGCGTCCACGTCATGCAGTATGTTGGGGCAAGCGCCATCGGGCATGTCGGCCTGGCTACGCTCGCGGGGAAGGAACAAGGTTCCCGTCCAGAGCAGGCCCCCAGATGACGGTGCACCTGGCCCCATGGTGGGCGCCAAATGTTGGGATGTAGATGCAAAATATGCCAAAGGCTGGCTAATCATAGTGGAAGCCAGTAAGACGTTGCAGTGCCTAGAAACGGGATGAGGCGAAGACATGCACGCCGGCGAAACTTACCCAGTTTTGGGGCTCTCCTAGGAGATAACACCCCTAGTCCAGCTCTGCGGGGTCTCCGCATGATCACTAAATCAGTAAGCAGCTACAAGTGGCTCCTTGAGCTGTTTGGCTAGAGGAAGAAGAAAGGAAAGGCTAGCTCTCCTCTTCTCTATGTGGTGTGTGTGTTTCTAAGAAATCAACCCTTTGCATGGGTGCCCTGGGGGTTTATATAGGCCTACCCCCCAGGGGTACGATGGTAATCCGGCCGGGTGTGGACCCAGATCATCAGTGTCTATGGACGTCGGCTACTCCGCCGGCTGCTGGGGCCCGCTGACTAGTGGGTCCCACCGGCTGCAAGCCTATTGGCCGAAAGGCTAGGCCCACCGCCAGTGGGCCCTGTTGGATTCTTATTACTATAGCGTCGCCCTTGATGAGGATGGCTTTTTCGGGGCAAGCATGGCTATAGTGCCGCCGCCTGGGGGCGTTCCCTGTAGCCTCACCCTGTCTTATCTACTTAATGGTGCACAAACTTCCAAGGGGAGGGTAGGCCGGCTATTGGGAGCCGGCCTCCCCCCGTGCCGACTGGTCAGGTCAAGCCACCTTCTGGTGGCTCTCTGGTAGGAAGGGACTGTCGCCTGCGGGCCATACTGACAGCTTGTCGTGGGGGCATGGTCTCTATGTCATGGGTGACGTCATTGTCAACATGGCAGCACTGCCGCGCCGGGCGAGGGATGGCTGCCCGGTATGATGCACTGTGGCCATGCTCGCTCCGGGATTCGGGGGTGGTAGGCTTCACTGTAGACATGCCTCATCTTGTCGCCATTATGTGGGTGCAAAATTTGAGGGTGCATGTCGGGCCTCCTGCTAGGAGACGGCCACTCTGGTGGCCGCCTGCTAGGAGTCATCCCACTTCGGGACGACCAGTTGAACCTTGCCACATTCATGCAGCTGGCCACTAGACCAGCCGGCCACGAGAAGGTGGCCCGTCATCTTGGATGCTTGAGGGGCCCGTTGTTTCAAAGATTATGGGGGAGCGGATTAGGCTACCTGTGGTTATTTACTCCGACACCTGCCTGCCTATGGCCCACCACATGGTTCCATCGACGACCTGGTACGGCCCAGCTTCAACATCAACAACTCAAGACCATCGCGAGGGGCCAAGCCTCGCAAGGCGGACGACACCAAGACCCCAGAGGGGACCGGCCTCCTCAGGCTGGCTCCCGAGGGGCGGAGAGTTCTATGCAAGATTTACCTCATGAGGATCAGCTGATGTGAGCCATGACGACCAAGGCCAGGTGGGCGTAGAGCGCAGGTTTACTCTTCGGTGCAATGGAGGCAAGCCACACGCGCGGAGTCCCGAGGAATCAACTAAAGGTTTCCATTCTGGTGCAACGAGACCAAGACCACCAGGACGGTAGGACGGAGGTCATCGACGAGCCCACCGCAGCGTCACGACCATAGGCTTTTCACAGGCGAACACTACTTTTGTCAGGATAAGTTGTACTACTTGTCCCCTTTCAAATCTGGCCGTTGTGGGATCCCTTCCCGCCAACATTTGGGAAGAAGACCAAGGCCACTATAAATATGACTAGCCACCACCATAGAGAAATACAGGTCGAACTAGCTCACACCACACCAGCTCCCTCGAGCTCAAGAACACCTCACCTCCTGAGGCCAGTTCATCCACTGTACTAGTTCATCCTCAGCCCACCGAGGCAATCCACCAAAACGCTGGAGTAGGGTATTACACCGCAAGGTGGCCCTAACCAGGATAAATTGATGTGTCTCTTTGTCTTTTCGAGCTTGTCGCGCTAGGCTTAGGAGGATCGCAAGTAGGCAGGATGGGTAGGTTGAGAATTCTGCACGCACCCCAAAGTTCGAACCTCTCAAAGGTTCATGGATCCCTTAATCCGACATTTGGCATGCTAGGTAGGGGTGCATCAGATCTTTTCTTCTATCGACCAGTCCTCCGCCGCTCCGCCGACGCCCCGAGGGCACACGTCGAGCACTCGGTCATCCAGGACTCTTCGGCAACACCCACCGACGAGGAAGACCTCCACTCCGCTCTGCTCATGGCCCGCGCTCCACTGGGGGCAACCGGCCATGGGGGGCGCGCGGTGCAACCTTCTCCACCGGCGCTGCGTCGCAGCTGCGCCGCCGTGTGATCTGTGAACTATGCTATAGCAACCGCTCCACACACGCGCAGGGAACAAGCAAACATGCGGGCAGCGGTCATTGTGGCCCGAGAGCTCTTACGATGTAGGCAGCTGGAAAGTGTCTGCGACGCCCTACTGGAACAGGTCGCCGAGCTGCTGCATGCGGCGTGTAGGAGGGAGGCATCGTTCTGCACCTTGCCCAAGTCGCAGGCGGTGGTGGGGGCGCGCGCTCATCCCCAACACCACTGCGCGCCCCGTCACAGTCCCCTGGAGAGCCTCTCGGTGCCCACCAGCCCTGCGGAGCAGCCCGCACCCCTCCGAACATGCCACCACAGTGCGGGGCTGCTCCAGGTGAAATCACCAGGGGCCGCGCTGGAGTATCGGCCCCTGGCTGACAGGACCAGAGGGCGACTGAAGAAGGCGGGAATGTGAGGCAGCCGGGCGGCGCTTCTGGTGTGGCCAGCCCGGAAGCCTACGTCCCCGTCATGATGGTTCCAAGGCACACGCTGGGAGAGGGCCCCAGTCGATCCCCCATGCCATGCTGGGTGCTCTATATACACGAGGCCGAGCTCTCCTTCGAGCCGCCACCAAGCCCCGCCAGCATCTCCAATGGCGACAGCCTCTGGGTACAACTAACGCCGTAGGAGCATGCTTACGCTGACCATGAATCACAGGTGAACCAGGGTGCACCTACCACTAGGACTCAGGACGACGGATCCCCCACAGGAGTGCAAAGGACGTTGGGAGCAGCGCGGGGGACGCCCGACGGCAGGGCCCTCCTCACGCTGCATGGAGCAGGGCCCTGCCTGGAGGTAGGTTCGCCACCAGGGAAGGCGCCGACGAGCCCTTCTTCTCGGTCGGGGGCCTGCGGTTGCCGAGGACACCGCCAGCGTCCCATTGGCCCCTTGGTCTTGACCTGGTTTCCGGTCTCCCCAATGAGGGTCAGGGGTGGCACATGGCAGGGTCCTGATCGGGCGACATGAAGCAAGGCTCCGACCTGTGAAGGTCTCTGCTCGTGACACTCTCACGTAATAATGAGTGGGGTTGTACATGCCCCGGAGTCTCCTGAGTGCCGCCCTGGGGCCTCATGAGGGCTCCCGCCCACGTCCTAGTGGAAGCACCATGCTCCATGCTAGCCGTCGACGCTGTCCCCAATGACTATGCCCAGCCAGTGGAAGCACTTAGCTCCGCGCTAGTGAGAAGACTTGAAAACTAGCTAGACGTCGGACGCGGCCATTTGCTTTTGCCTCTTTTCTGTACCTGCTCGACGACTTCTTGAAGTAGTTTGACTTTCGTGCGTTTATAAAAATGAGGGGAGTTTTCTTGTTTCGTGTTGCTCTCTTGCTGTCAGTTCTTGCGTTCTTTCTGGAGCTTGTGGCTATTGCCTGCCCTCAAGCACCTCGTGAGCAGGGGCTGGGTACGGTGCACGCACTGGTGCCGATCGCCCCCCCCCAGGGGGCTCAAGGGTGTGGCCGCCACGCGCGCCCACCTCGCCACGGTCTGGCAGTTGGCTCCTCATGAGGCACTCTACGGCAGGCCAGCAGGCCCCTCGGGAGACATAGAACCTCGCGAGCCCGTGGCAGGCTCGCCTCAGGAGAAGGAGCGCCGTCGCGACACCAGGCCTCACTCGAGACCCATGAAACCAAAGATAAGTCAAAAACAACTACCTCGCTCAGCGGCCTGCAGCCCTGCGGGGTCCCGCTCCGGGCGCTACTTCAAAAGCATTTCACAATATCGCACATCATAAGGGGCACCCCCTTTTCAAAATGCTCTCACAATTATGCGTTCAAGTTTTCGTCATATAGGTCAAAGAAAAAAGAAACACGGGGCAAGCTAGACGCGCCTTCTTTGTCACTCCCATCCGCGTTGCTTGTGTCGTGGCTGCCATCCTCCTCGTCATCGCCACCCACGCCAGCTTCTTCGGCCGCGAGCACAGCCGTGTCATCCTCAGGAGTCAGCTCCTTCACCAAGGCGTCCATATGGCCATCCACCCACTTGGCGAGCTTGTCCTGGGTTGCTGCAGGCACGGGGCCTAGCACGATGCTGAAATCAAAGTGGGAATCGAGGTTCAGGAGGTTGATGAAGATGCACTAGAGTGCACGCCCGAGGAGGCCCCGGCTCCTCTCCTCAACAAGCTGGCGAGCCTTCGCAGCCTGATCCTCTATGCGGGTCACAAATCAGTGAAGAAGTTGAGATGGCTGGCGTAGTCCTGTGAAGAGGTTGAGATGGCTGGCGTAGTCGCTCTCGTGCGGGTGAGGAGCACTCTCGTCACAAATAGCAACCAAGGCATTGTTGGCTCTGATGCGCAGGCCTTGGAGCATGGAGCCGTGCTCGCATTCCATTCTTAGGCGGCGGCTCTTATCACTCGAAGCCTTCTTCACGAGGGAGGTGGTGTCTTCGACTTGCTTCCGGAGAGAGGATATCTCGGCACGGGCAGAATTCAAGGCAGATACGAAGTAAGTCAGGGCTCCTTGGGCAGCACTCTCACGCTGCTCCATAGACCGCAGCTTAGCCTTCAGGGCAGAGGTCCGACACTCAAGCTCAGCCTCGAGCGGCTCTAGATCCAGGCGGTGCCTCTCAGCCAACTCAGCACGCGCCTTCGCCGCCCTCTCCTCCACCTCCAGCTGGACCCGGGTCTCTCGAGCGGCGAGGCGTCCTCAGCCGTGGCAGCTTGGCGCTCCCTCACCTCCAGCCTCTCCGACGCCATGCTGTGCTCCGCGGCCTCCAACGTCAAGTCTTGGTGGCGCCTCAGGAGATCCGCCTCGGTGAAGGCCGCCTCGCCAGGCAAAGAGGCCAGAAGGGCGCGGCACTCCTTAGCTTCACGCTCAAGGGACACATTTGAAGATAGAAGCTCTCGCTCCCGCTCCTCGGCCGCCTCGTGGCGGCGGCTGGCTGCCTCGGCCTTTTCCATGGCGCGGGCACAATCCTCGCGAGAAGTTACGAGCGAGGCCGCCGCGTGCGCTTCCGCTTCATCATGCTGAAGTCTCCCAAGGTTAGTGGCAGTCTTCAGCCGCTCCCACTCATGCTCCAGGTGGCGGTTTACCGCCTCGAGCCTAGTGAAGACAGTGGCAAGCTCCCCGCCAAGATGGATCATCACACTCATCGCTTCATCGAAGAGCCTAAAGTGCACGGTACTACGCCCACGAGCAAACGCAAGCTCGTCGCTAAGACCTTCGCCAGCCCCAGAGGCTGCCCGGGAGGCGTTGGGCGGCCCGCCAGCCGTTGATCGGGGGCTGGCCGGTGTAGCCCCACAACTTGAATACGAAGGCCACCCAGGGGCACCCCCTGCCGGCAATGGCAAGAGGAAGGATCCCCAGTGCATCGCCTGTCTCACGGGCTGAGTCACGGGGAGAGGGAGCAGGGAGCCCGGATCTGGGGCACGCTCGTGGCGTCACGGCAATTGGAGTCAGCCCCACACATTGCACAGGACTAGGGCGCTGGGGCTATGTGCGGTCGTCAAGCTGGAATCTTTGGGGGCGCCCGCTTCCCGAGGTTTCACCTTCGTGGGAGCCCTACAAAACCCCAGTCATGAGAAAACATGGAGCGCTAGGAATCAAGAGCAAAGATACTTACTCACTGGCAGCCACGTATCTCCCTGGCTTCAGCGGCCGATGGGTGCCATCGCTGCAGCACGGGGACCTCTTCCTCTTCAGGAGTGACTCGAGGCACAGGCGGGGCCGACCGGACCCCGACAGGCGATCCTCGGGAGGAGGAGCGCTTGGCGGGGCAGCCAGGGCAGGGACCCCGGGAGGATCGGTGCCCGGCGAGATTTTCCGGCTGAGCAATTTGTGGGCTCCTCGCCGTTAGCAGCCACTCTGGAACCACCACCCGGGGCATCAGGGGCCTCGGCCTCCAGAGCTTGGGGTCGCGTCAGCTTTGTGGCAACTACTTCCAGGGCCCCAGGAGCCTCGGCCTCCTAGGCCACTATCGGCGCCGTTCTCCGGAGGAGCCCTCTACACCTGCTGGGGGCCCGTGCCCCCTTACTCCACACTCGGGGCGCACGCTGCAGGATCGATCGGGAGAGGAGACACGCAGATGGGGTTCTCGCGGGCCCCTCAAGGCCCTCTGGAAGCAACCCCCACTCGTCGAACAGATGCATCTACCCAGCAAAGGCCGCCTTGTTCAAGCATGGATAGAGAAGGCAGACACCCCCTGGGAGGTCAGCAGGCTCGGGCTCGCCCATCAGGAGTTTGAGCACCATGCTCAAGGTCCCAGCAGCCAGTGATGGCCTCTGCAGCCCCATCGGATCTTCGACACCTACGAAGTCCCACATTGGGCGAGAATGGCGCTGGAGGGGAGCGATGCGCTTCCTGACGAATTCCTTTACCACCTAGCAGACAGAAAGCTTCTATGTCGTTGTTAGGTGGTTCTCGCTAGTGGGCCACCCTCCCTCTTTACCAACTTCTAGCAGACGAGAAAGGTTCTATGCCATCTGCTAGCAGACGGCAAAGGAGCTGGCTGATGGCAAACATGATCTTTGTCGTCAACTCTTTCTTTGTCGTTAGTTTGTTGTAAGCTAATGGCAAAGACCTTCTTTGCCATCAGCTAGTGGACGCCAAAGAGCTGACTGACGGTAAAGGTCTTGATTCCAGTAGTGCATGCTGAATCCACGAACAATAAAACTACTACTCCAATGTCAAGAACAAGCTATCCATCTACGATCCATATGCAAGCATCATATCCAAAATCACACTCCAAAACATAATATCAGCTACCATGATGATGATAATAATACTAGCCACTAATAATCCAATGGCAAGATGACATCCATCAACTGCATGCATTAGTCCTAGTAATCCAAGCAACACCATGGCAATAGCAAGATCGAAAACAACTCCAAGAAATGCCATGAACAAATCATACATAGCTGAAGCAATATTTTTAACAAGTTTAAATAAGTAAACCATGTCACTACATTGCAATCTTGCAAATAGAGGGTGTGGCTTTCCTGAGAGGGGTGGAATCTCCAGAAAGAAGTGCGAGAACCTCGCGGAAAGAATCGTCGAAAAAGTTCTCTCTCGGAGGGGGCTGAATAAGGGCAAGGGAAAATGGTCATTTTCAGAATGTTCAAACATGGTTGAAATGATTCCATCAGAATGGGCTCGATGAAATGAAGACGTGGGCTTTGGAATCACCTCATTTGGAGTTGTGAGCAAAAAGATACAAGGGTTTGACTGCCAGGGATCCATCTGTAATGAAAATCATTGTAAACAGGCCCTCGTCTAGAAAAACAGAATGTGCACTCGAGAAAATACGCCTTCCAACTGAGAAAACGTAAATTTTGTTGAAGTAGAACCAAATTACGCTTTCACCAGAGGAAGACGCATTCCGGTGAATGCGGGTCCACTTATCCATGTCATCAGCATCGGGTCAACGTGGGTGATGCTGACGGGTGGGGTCCGCGAGGAGGTGGGGCCCGCCTGGCCTATCTTCTTCTTCAACCTCGCGTGCTCCCGCATTGGACGGAGGACCGACCATCCCGCGGCACTCGGCCTATGGACAAGCTCAGCGGAGCATGGCGCATCTCCTGGGACCATCTCCGGTCGGCGAGGAAGGCCAAGGCGCTGGCTGCTTTGAGGACATTGGGCGGTGGTCTTCGAGCGCCGGGGAGCTCGCAGCAAGAGGCCAATAGAGGAGGAGTGGGAATGTTGGGGAGCTCCAGAGAGGTGGATAGACTGCTCTGGTGGTGGAAGAAGGAGGGGAGGGGCTCATCTCCGGACGAATTTGAGATGAGGGCCGCAACGGCCATGGCAGCGATGGAGGGCGAGGAGGGCCTCCGGTGATGATGTAAGGGGTCGTGGAGGGCTAGAGGACAGAGTATGTAACGCCCGGATAATCATGCTACAGTGATCTCACGTTAATGGTGACACGTCACCTCTGTCACTGTAATTAATCTCGGGTTAATTCAAAGCCGTTTCAAATTTAAATCCTAAATAAGTCAAACGTCAAAAGTTTTCAAATATTAAAATAAAATGTTCGGGCCATGTCTAATATTGCATCGGTAATTATGGCGTAGTAAACACCTTTTTATAAAATGCCTAAATACTTTTAAATGAATTAAAGAGAAAAGAGATAATAAAAGAAAATAAATAAAAGGAAAACAGAAAACTAAAACAAGATAAAAAGAAAAAGAAAAGGAGAGAAGGCCACCCCCCCCACTGGGCCAGACGGCTCAGCCGGCCAGGCCCCCAACCGGCCCAACTGGGCAAAGGCCCAGCCGGCCACCCCCATTCCCCATATCCCCCACAACCCAAACCCTAACCCCACCCCGTCACCCACTCCCCC
>NC_041387.1:348977512-348984167 GCF_002162155.2 Triticum dicoccoides | reverse complement strand
CGCTGCTCAGGGCCGCCCGCCTCGCCACTACCCGCGCTCCTCTTGCGCCCCTGCCGCTGCGCCCGTCGGGCCGCACCCCTTTCCCCACCGCTGGCGCTGCCGCCGGCCACTCCCTCTGCCCTGCTGCTCATCGCCATCGATCCGGCCGACCGCGCCGCGGTCGCCGCGATCCGTCCCCGTTCCTTGCCGCGCGAAGCACCTCGCCGGGCCGCGCTTGTCCCAGCCACCGCCGCACCCGCACCGGCCTCTACTGCAGTGCGCCGGCGCCCCCGAGAGTGCCACGGCCTTGCCTTGCCCCCACCCCGGGTCGGTCTCGGTCTTCGCACGAGCGACGCCGGTGCCCGTTACCCGAACGCCCGCTAAGGCTCTCGCTGAGCCATTGACATGGGGGCCCCGCACAAAACGTTTAAAAAAAGAGAGAATTAATAATAAAATTAATTAATTAATTATTTAATTAAGGAAATAATTAAGTTAATTAATCATATTTAGATTAACCTAACTAACTAATTAATTTAATTAAACAGTAGTTAGATTAGTTAAACAATAATTAGGCTAAACAGTCAATGACCAGTGGGTCCCACACGTCAGCGACAAAGTCAACACCTCTGTTGACTGCTGATGTCATGCTGACGTCATCATTTACTATTCTGGATAATGTTGGATTAAATAATTAATTAAATTCCAGAAATTAATAAAATCTTTAGAAAATCATATCTTTTAATCCGTAACTCGGATTAAAATATTTTCAACATGAAAGTTGCTCAGAATGATGAGACGAATCCGGATACGCGGTCCGTTCGTCCGCCACACACCCCTAACCTATCGAACCCGCAACTTTCCCCCTCCGGTCCTCTGCCCGAAAACACAAAACACCGGGAATACTTTCCCGGGGGTTTTCCCCCCTTCACCGGTATCACCTACTACCGCGTTAGGGCACACCGAACACCGCGTATTGCCTTGATATATTTGTGGTGCTTTGTTTGCTCTGTATTCATTATTTCTTCCCCCTCTTCTCTCCGGTAGACTACGAGACCGACGCTGCTGCTGACCAGTTCGACTACGGAGTTGACGACCCCTCTCTCTTGCCAGAGCAACCAGGCAAGCCCCCCCTTTGATGACCAGATATCGCCTACTCTTCTCTATACTGCTTGCATTAGAGTAGTGTAGCATGTTACTGCTTTTCGTTAATCCTATTCTGATGCATAGCCTGTCATTGCTGCTACAGTCATTGATACCTTACCCGCAATCCTAAATGCTTAGTATAGGATGCTAGTGTTCCATCAGTGGCCCTACACTCTTGTCCGTCTGCCATGCTATACTACTGGGCTGTGATCACTTCGGGAGGTGATCACGGGCATATACTGTATACTTTACACTGTTACATTACCTGTGATACTGTTCGGAGTTGGGGGCTGAAAGGACAGGTGGCTCCATCCCGGTAGAGGTGGGCCTGGGTTCCCGACGGTCCCCGACGGTTACTTTGTGGCGGAGCGACAGGGCAGGTTGAGACCACCTAGGAGAGAGGTGGGCCTGGCCCTGTTCGGCGTTCGCGGATACTTAACACGCTTAACGAGATCTTGGTATTTGATCTGAGTTGGATACGAGCTTATACGCACTAACCATATACGCGGGAGTAGTTATGGGTATCCCGACGTCGTGGTATCAGCCGAAGCACTTCAGACGTCAGCGACGGAGCGGCGCGCGCCGGATTGGAACGTAAGCCTGCTCTTGTATTAGGGCGGCTAGTTCTGCTTCCGGCCGCCCTCGCAACGTGCAGGTGTGCTATGGGCGATGGGCCCAGACCCCTGTGCGCTTAGGTTTAGACCGGCATGATGGCCTCTCTGTTTTGCCTAGGTGGGGCTGCGACGTGTTGATCTTCCGAGGCCGGGCATGACCCAGGAAAGTGTGTCCGGCCAAATGGGATCAAGCGTGTTGGGTAAGTTGGTGCACCCCTGCAGGGAAGTTAATCTATTCGAATAGCCGTGATCTTCGGTAACAGGACGACTTGGAGTTGTACCTTGACTTATGACAACTAGAACCGGATACTTAATAAAAAACACCCTTCCAAGTGCCAGATACAACCGGTGGTCGCTCTCCCTCAGGGATACGAGGGGAGGATCGCCGGGTAGGATTATGCTATGCGATGCTACTTGAAGATGATACTTGGAGATACTACTTGGAGATGCTACTTGAAGATGATACATGGAGGACGTCAATCTACTCTCTTCTACATGCTGCAAGACGGAGGCTGCCAGAAGCGTAGTCTTCGACAGGATTAGCTATCCCCCTCTTATTCTGGCATTCTGCATTTCAGTCCACCGATATGGCCTCCTTACACATATACCCATGCATATGTAGTGTAGTTCCTTGCTTGCGAGTACTTTGGATGAGTACTCACGATTGCTTTCTCCCCCCTTTTTCCCCTTTACTTTCTTTCTGGTTGTCGCAACCAGATGCTGGAGTCTAGGAGCCAGACGCCACCGTCGACGAGGACCCCTACTACACCGGAGGTGCCTACTACTACGTGCAGCCCGCTGATGACGACCAGGAGTAGTTAGGAGGATCCCAGGCAGGAGGCCTGCGCCTCTTTCGATCTGTATCCCAGTTTGTGCTAGCCTTCTTAAGGCAAACTTGTTTAACTTATGTCTGTACTCAGATATTGTTGCTTCCGCTGACTCGTCTATGATCGAGCACTTGTATTCGAGCCCTTGAGGTCCCTGGCTTGTATTATGATGCTTGTATGACTTATTTAAGTTTTAAAGTTGTGTTGTGATATCTTCCCGTGAGTCCCTGATCTTGATCATACACATTTGCGTGCATGATTAGTGTACGATTGAATCGGGGGCGTCACAAGTTGGTATCAGAGCCGACTGCCTGTAGGAATCCCCCTTCCACACTCCTTGGCCGAAGTCGAGTCTAGACATTACGAAACTTTTTACTAACATGGCCGTGTGCCTTACGGGCCCACGTCGCCATCTGGGTGGTATTAGGATCTTTTATTCCTCGTCTATACTCTGGGACTCTGACATCTCTTCTATTCGGGTTAAATGAATTTTACTAAATCTAACATTAGGATCTCGTTATCATTTTCACTCGGAGAGCCCCTTATTACTGATGATCGTCTGCTGCACCAGAAGACCCTAAAGATACTCTCCGCTGTTAACCCGAGAACTTGTGTTCATCGCATTTGCAATTCACCTTCCACCGCAAACCCTTATGGATAACTACTTGCATTTGTTATTCTTACATTCATCCCCAGTGGTCTTGTTATTACAAGATACCCTGAAAAACTCGTCGTGGTTTCGATAATCCCTTGAGCTTACTGCCTTGCTGTTCTTGTCACTTGAATACCCCTACGGTTAATTCTCGCATTTATCGAGTATCCGCCCATCCCCCAGTTGTTCATGTGTTACACAAAAGTCTTCGAAATACCACCCGATATTCCGAAAATCCTCAGCAACCTATTGCTCTGGAATTTCTTGTTTGCTTTCATTATGATTAATCCAATAAGTATAGAAATCTTATTGACATTCCTTGTCATTATCATTTTGAGTCTGTTGACTCAATATGTTGCGAATACACGCAATCATCATTGATCCTTATAAATTACCTTTCCGGCTGAGCTTCCATTCTTTTAACTGGAATTGGTTCTCGACCAATCCAATTGTCTTTGATTGTACCCTAAGGCTATTCAACTTGTCCACCCCTAATCAGAGCATTGCTTCTGATCCCTTGATTTGGAAATCATAATTCCTTTGCATTTGACAATTGAGTTAGTCAGTTGTTTCTATAATCTGCTTCCTCTAGTTGAGTACCGATGCTCACGTCAGATCCCTTGTGGAACACCAGATCCTTTGTTGGATTTTATCTGACAACGCCCTTCATATTCAATAAACTTGTGAGCCTTTTCTCGGATACATAATGCTTTTGTGTCGTAACTGTGGTTCCAATAACCTTTCGCTTCACCATTCAGTTGACTTGATGTCATCGCCGATCGATTACATCTTGAAATCTCTCGACAAAGTGTGTTGTGATCATCATCAATCTTATGAGCTCTTCCAGGATATCAAATGAGTTCATGATGAGAAATACCATCCTTGCCCTTGATGATCTGCGTTATCATCGACCTTTATTGCCTTCCCACCAACACAAGCTTGTTCGTGTTTGGTGTTATACCTTGAGTTCCTTGCTACCCAGCATTGTTCTTCTTTACCTTGGAGGATTACCACCTTTTATGTCAAGAATGTCGTGGGAATTGCTCCACCTCTAAGAAATTCTCAGTAAGATGATACTTTTCACCATCACCATTCTTCCTTGGTCCCCGTGTTGTTTTTTTTAACCGGGATACCAATATGCTGACGATGCTGCTTGGGTTCTGTACTTCTAGCAACCCTATTGCTTTGAAGTTAATGATCGACAGTTCGATCTTAGACTGTTGGATATTGAATCGTCACTCTAACAGTGATCTTGCTACCTAAGGTCACGGTCACACCTTTCAACTAATGATTAATGGAGTATGTTTTCCTCGAGCATACAACATTATATCATTTGAATTGACAAGTGTCATCTTCTTGCTCACATTATTATGGTAATCCATCCGTTTGGAATTCTCGATGAATTGTCGCTGAGCCCGTCAGCCATCTCCTCATCCTCTCCTTGGGTTAATGATGGACTCCTGATAACGGAAATCACTACATAGTTCATTTCCCCGAGAATCTTACAATGTCATCTCGTCAACTTGCGTTACACCTTTTCTTCTCAGGTATCCCAAGTCTGAGGTATCCTGACACCAATCGGATCTGAATCTCGGTCAGATATGATGGTTGGGACAACTTTCCAAGAGTTATGATGATGATCCTTTGATGACCCGGTAACATGATGTCATGCCTAGCACCCCCCCCCCCGGCTGGAGGACCTATCATTATAGTTTCCTTTTTAAGAAGGTTAAACATTCCTCCATGAGGGAATTGTAAGACTTATTCTATAAGTTGTTCCTGATGGATCCTTTTTGTTTCCAAAGTCTGAATTTCACCTATTGGCCATGTCAATGCTATCTCGAAGCATGTATATGGTACTCCATTCTTCAGCAAGAACATTTGAAGCACAATGCTAAACTTTCTTTATCATTTATTCTAACACCGTTGTATCGGTAATATCATGAGATTCCTCCCCACTTACCTAAATGGTTTTCTACTTTCTATCCTGTCATGGATATCATGCTCTGCTTGTCCTTGGGAAGGATATACACTTGAAATATGTGTTTAAACACATTTTCCTTCCCATTGTTCTGTTTAATATGATAATAATATTTTACTTTCCATTGGTTGTTTGAACCTTTCTTGTGATCTATATAATCTAAGCAGCAATATTCTACTGCTTATGTAAACTCCTCGGTGTGCAATTCTGTCAGTAAGACCCTGTTACTATTGTTGATGACATTCCGGTAGCCACCGATGGATGAGAACCTTGCCTATTGGTCCGCCTCGTTCAACGAGCAGGAAAGTGGTTCTCTTCGTCCCTCACCCTTGGTACCACCGTTGATGCCGGCATAACTGACTTGGTACTCTCTGACATGCCTTGCTATCATGACCGTGTAAGATGTCACTGCTCCTATTAAAAAAAACCCCACATGGTGGGCCCATAACCCATAGTTCCACAGGATCGAAACCTGACTGTCCTGTACACCCCCTATTCCCAAAGTTATTCCTCGCGCATGGACTCGTATGTAATCCACAGGCCACTGTCCTAGTGGTCTATTCTGGTATCAGACGCAATACTTACTCTCGCTACTCGAAACCCCTTTCTCACTCTGGTTCAGGCTTCGAGCAACTATCTATCCGCTTGGAGCCTATTATGGTACCTTCGTACCTTACTCTTGAGGTATTTCATATGTTCAACTCAAGAGATAATCTTATACTAATTCATGGGTTAACCCCAGATTGTTTCCCTCAAAAGCATTATGTCGTAGTGAGCTGCCCCTTATCTTTTCGTAAGTACGATGGAGTTCCCGAAGAAATGATGACAAGTTTATCATGATGCATCGGAATAAAGGATTGAAGACATCAACGAAAGGAATTAACTTCCTCGAGAAGATCCATTAGAATATCGTAACCAGAACTTTCCCCTTACTCCCCTCTTAAATCTCGGGACGAGATTTCTTGTAGTGGAGGAGATTTGTAACGCCCGGATAATCATGCTACAGTGATCTCACGTTAATGGTGACACGTCACCTCTGTCACTGTAATTAATCTCGGGTTAATTCAAAGCCGTTTCAAATTTAAATCCTAAATAAGTCAAACGTCAAAAGTTTTCAAATATTAAAATAAAATGTTCGAGCCATGTCTAATATTGCATCGGTAATTATGGCGTAGTAAACACCTTTTTATAAAATGCCTAAATACTTTTAAATGAATTAAACAGAAAAGAGATAATAAAAGAAAATAAATAAAAGGAAAACAGAAAACTAAAACAAGATAAAAAGAAAAAGAAAAGGAGAGAAGGCCACCCCCCCACTGGGCCAGAGGGCCCAGCCGGCCAGGCCCCCAACCGGCCCAACTGGGCAAAGGCCCAGCCGGCCACCCCCATTCCCCATATCCCCCACAACCCAAACCCTAACCCCACCCCGTCACCCACTCCCCCACTCGCCCCCTCCCCC
>NC_041387.1:348972213-348977231 GCF_002162155.2 Triticum dicoccoides | reverse complement strand
GCCGCGCCCCATCGCTCGTCGTCGTCCGAAGCCCGCGCCGCCGCCTAGACCTCGCCGCCTCGACCCCCGACGCCACCATCGCCTTCCTCCTCGCCGGCGCCATCGTCACCGGACCGCCTCGACCCCACTGCCGAGAGCCTACGCCCCGCCGTGAGCTCCGGCCTTCCTCCCTCTCTCCCCTGGCTCTCTGTCCCCGGCCATCGAGGCCCACTACCGCGCCGCCCCGCCCCGCTCCCTGCTAGTGCTGCCGCCTGCGCCTGCTGCACGCTGCTCAGGGCCGCCCGCCTCGCCACTGCCCGCGCTCCTCTTGCGCCCCTGCCGCTGCGTCCGCCGGGCCGCACCCCTTTCCCCACCGCTGGCGCTGCCGCCGGCCACTCCCTCTGCCCTGCTGCTCATCGCCATCGATCCGGCCAACCGCACCGCGGTCGCCGCGATCCGTCCCCGTTCCTTGCCGCGCGAAGCACCTCGCCGGGCCGCGCTTGTCCCAGCCACCGCCGCACCCGCACCGGCCTCTACTGCAGTGCGCCGGCGCCCTCGAGAGTGCCACGGCCTTGCCTTGCCCCCACCCCGGGTCGGTCTCGGTCTTCGCACGAGCGACGCCGGTGCCCGTTACCCGAACACCCGCTAAGGCTCTCGTTGAGCCATTGACATGGGGGCCCCGCACAAAACGTTTAAAAAAAGAGAGAATTAATAATAAAAATAATTATAATAATAATAATAATTAAATTAATTATTTAATTAAGGAAATAATTAAGTTAATTAATCATATTTAGATTAACCTAACTAACTATTTAATTTAATTAAACAGTAGTTAGATTAGTTAAACAATGATTAGGCTAAACAGTCAATGACCAGTGGGTCCCACACGTCAGCGACACAGTCAACACCTCTGTTGACTGCTGATGTCATGCTGACGTCATGGTGACATCATCATTTACTATTCTGGATAATGTTGGATTAAATAATTAATTAAATTCCAGAAATTAATAAAATCTTTAGAAAATCATATCTTTTAATCCGTAACTCGGATTAAAATATTTTCAACATGAAAGTTGCTCAGAACGACGAGACGAATCCGGATGCGCGGTCCGTTCATCCGCCACACACCCCTAACCTATCGAACCCGCAACTTTCCCCCTCCGGCTCCTCTGCCCGAAAACACGAAACACCGGGAATACTTTCCCGGGGGTTTTCCCCCCTTCACCGGTATCACCTACTACCACGTTAGGGCACACCGAACACCGCGTATTGCCTTGATATATTTGTGGTGCTTTGTTTGCTCTATATTCATTATTTCTTCCCCCTCTTCTCTCCGGTAGACTACGAGACCGACGCTGCTGCTGACCAGTTCGACTACGGAGTTGACGACCCCTCTCTCTTGCCAGAGCAACCAGGCAAGCCCCCCCTTTGATCACCAGATATCACCTACTCTTCTCTATAGTGCTTGCATTAGAGTAGTGTAGCATGTTACTGCTTTTCGTTAATCCTATTCTGATGCATAGCCTGTCATTGGTGCTACAGTCATTGATACCTTACCCGCAATCCTAAATGCTTAGTATAGGATGCTAGTGTTCCATCAGTGGCCCTACACTCTTGTCCGTCTGCCATGCTATACTACTGGGCTGTGATCACTTCGAGAGGTGATCACGGGCATATACTATATACTTTACACTGTTACATTACCTGTGATACGGTTCGGAGTTGGGGGCTGAAAGGACAGGTGGCTCCATCCCGGTAGAGGTGGGCCTGGGTTCCCGACGGTCCCCGATGGTTACTTTGTGGCGGAGAGACAGGGCAGGTTGAGACCACCTAGGAGAGAGGTGGGCCTGGCCCTGTTCGGCGTTCGCGGATACTTAACACGCTTAACGAGATCTTTGTATTTGATCTGAGTTGGCTACGAGCTTATACGCACTAACCATCTACGCGGGAGTAGTTATGGGTATCCCGACGTCGTGGTATCAGCCGAAGCACTTCAGACGTCAGCGACGGAGCGGCGCGCGCCGGATTGGAACGTAAGCCTGCTCTTGTATTAAGGGGGCTAGTTCTACTTCCGGCCGCCCACGCAACGTGCAGGTGTGCTATGGGCGATGGGCCCAGACCCCTATGGCGCTTAGGTTTAGACCGGCGTGTTGGCCTCTCTGTTTTGCCTAGGTGGGGCTGCGACGTGTTGATCTTCCGAGGCCGGGCATGACCCAGGAAAGTGTGTCCGGCCAAATGGGATCAAGCGTGTTGGGTAAGTTGGTGCACCCCTGCAGGGAAGTTAATCTATTCGAATAGCCGTGATCTTCGGTAACAGGACGACTTGGAGTTGTACCTTGACCTTATGACAACTAGAACCGGATACTTAATAAAACACACCCTTCCAAGTGCCAGATACAACCGGTGATCGCTCTCCCTCAGGGATACGAGGGGAGGATCGCTGGGTAGGATTATGCTATGCGATGCTACTTGGAGATGATACTTGGAGATACTACTTGGAGATGCTACTTGAAGATGATACATGGAGGACGTCAATCTACTCTCTTCTACATGCTGCAACACGGAGGCTCCCAGAAGCGTAGTCTTCGACAGGATTAGCTATCCCCCTCTTATTCTGGCATTCTGCATTTCAGTCCACCGATATGGCCTCCTTACACATATACCCATGCATATGTAGTGTAGTTCCTTGCTTGCGAGTACTTTGGATGAGTACTCACGATTGCTTTCTCCCCCCTTTTTCCCCTTTCCTTTCTTTCTGGTTGTCGCAACCAGATGCTGGAGTCTAGGAGCCAGACGCCACCGTCGACGAGGACCCCTACTACACCGGAGGTGCCTACTACTACGTGCAGCCCGCTGATGACGACCAGGAGTAGTTAGGAGGATCCCAGGCAGGAGGCCTGCGCCTCTTTCGATCTGTATCCCAGTTTGTGCTAGCCTTCTTAAGGCAGACTTGTTTAACTTATGTCTGTACTCAGATATTGTTGCTTCCGCTGACTCGTCTATGATCGAGCACTTGTATTCGAGCCCTCGAGGCCCCTGGCTTGTATTATGATGCTTGTATGACTTATTTAAGTTTTAAAGTTGTGTTGTGATATCTTCCCGTGAGTCCCTGATCTTGATCGTACACATTTGCGTGCATGATTAGTGTACGATTGAATCGGGGGCGTCACAGAGTAGAGGCTAATGGAGAGCTCGGGAGGACTTGGGGATGCCTTAAATAGGCAGAGGGGGAGGAGGCCGAGCTGGCGTCGCTGCGGACGCGTGGCCCGAGCCGCGGACACGTGTGCACGCGCGCGAGCTCGGAGGTAGTCCACAGGGAGGAACAAGGAGGAGCTCACAGGGCAGAGGAGGCCAAGAGGCACGGGGAGGAAGAAGACGGGCGTGAACAGAGCCATGCCTCCACTGTTCGCCCGTGGGCACGCGGCGACGAGCACCAACGAGGAAGCTGCCAGAGGGGAAACAGGGTCAGGGCGCATCGTGAGACAGGAGGGAGTCAGGTTGGCAACCATGGGCGCGTAAACTTCTCCACAAAGGGGCTGGCAAATGTGTCCCGGCGCGCAGAGCGCGCTCTCTGCAGCCAGAGCGTGTGACCAGCCGTGCCAGCGTCATAGTCACCACGAGACAAGGCAAAGAGAGGTCAGGAGAGGCAGGGAACTGGTGTTAGCGTGAGGTCCTTCCAAGATGGAGCATTTATGAGGCTATGGCTTGATCTGGGGTGCTATGGTTAGATGGTAGTGATCGTATGAAGTTTGTTGTAGCAAACTTGGATGTGCACTAGTAAGCAACAGGGAATATATTGGAGCCAAATAAGTTGTCTGGGGTGATTAACTAAGGAAGGACTACAATCCTGGAGACTTTGAGGAGAAATGGACCAACGCTTAATATAGTTGCTTTGCAACTGACCAAAATGATCTAGAAAATAGATCAAGATGATGCACTCAAATGAAGAAGATACTTGATCTGAAATTTGGCAAGGCAGGGTTATTTGGACATATGAAGATGCTATAAAAATTTCAGGCCATTTGGACTTGCCAAAATGGAACTTGTTTAACAAAAGTCTCCTCTATATAGAAACTTGCAACAATTTTGGTGATAAAATAACTTAAGGAAATGATCGCAAATTTGGTGGAGAGATGTTATTTGGTTTGGAGCATGATATCCCAATTTCTTAGAATTAATGAAGCAACATAAAATATACTTGCTTAACAACCTGAAAATATTGTCACAAACACAGATTTGAAGCTGTGCTCACATAGATGAAGGAATGGAGTTGAAAATTGGAGGATGGTAATTGTAACACCCCGGATGTAACTTCCCATATTTGTAAATCCAACTCTTGCCGTTTTTAGCTGTGTGTTATGATATTCCCTCTGTGGTTGGGTTTTGTCTTTCATTTTGCATTTTGTTCATGTCATGCATCTTATATCATGTCATCATGTGCATCTCATTCGCATACGTGTTCGTCTTATGCATCCGAGCATTTTCCCCGTTGTCCGTTTTGCAATCCCACACTCCCACATGCACCAACGCACCCCTCTTGTCTCTTTTCGTGTGCGGGTGTTAAACTTTCTCGGAATGGCCCGAGGTTTGCCAAGCGGCCTTGGTATAGCACCGATAGACCGCCTGTCAAGTTTCGTGACATTTGGAGGTCGTTTGATGCTCCAACGGTTAACGGGGTAACCGCAAAGGCCTTTTGAGTGTTGCAGCCCAACACCCTCCAAAACAGCCCAATAACCCATCTAAGTCATCTCCATGCTCTCGGCCGTTCGATCACGATCGTGTGGGCGAAAACTACACCTCATTTGGAGCCTCCTAGCTCCCTCTACCTATAAATATGTGATCCCCTCCGGATTTTTCGCAGTCCAAACCCTAGCCCCGCTCCCTCTGTGCCACCGGACACGTCCGGCCCGAGCCGGACGAAACCGCCGCCATGCCCGATCCAATCACCGTCCGCCACGTGGCGCCCGGCCACCCGCGCCGCCGCCGGCCCGCTCGGCCCGCTCTCGGCCCCCGCGGGCCCAGCTGCCGCCGCTTCCGGC
>NC_041387.1:348926885-348971850 GCF_002162155.2 Triticum dicoccoides | reverse complement strand
CTCCCCGCCGTCCTTCGCCGTCGCGTTCGTCCTCCAGCGCCACGCCCGCCGCGGGACCGCGCCGACCCGCGCCTCCGCTTCCGCAGGAGCGCCGCCCTCCGCCGTCCTCCTGCCGGCCCCGTCCCCGCCGACCTCGCCGGCGCCTTCACCGGCCGCCACCGCCCGTTCTCCGGCCGACCTCGGGAACTGCGTCCCCGGATCCAGATCCAGATCGAGTCTAGGTTGACCTCCGAATTCGTCTGTCTTTTTCCTGCAGTATTTTTATGCCATATTCATCACATTATAACTCCATGCATATAGCTCCGATTCATGTATATGATATATCGAAATTTTCAACAGGAGATGCTCTTCATTTTGTTACATTGTGCCATGTTTGTTTGAGTTCATCTTGATGCCTAAATCATCGTTGCAAAAGTGCTATATGATGTTTACTGTTGTCTTTTAACAGAAATTGATGTTTTGTCATTTTTGTTGCATTTGATGTGTGCATCTTATGAGGATGAGCTCTACATGTGTTTAGAAATATGGCATGCCTTCTTTGCACAGGTGCTTTCCATGTATTTTTTTGATTTATGTGGTGACTATAACAAGCATACAAACTAGGCTTCGTGATGTTGCTGATTTTAGTCACTATTCTGCTGTTATTTTGATGCCATGTAAACTTGATGCTACAGAGAGATCCATGCTTATTTTGAAATACTTAAGTAAGGATGTTTTGAACATATGGTTATGCTCTATCCATCCATGCCCCTGTTTGCAATTATGGAGTAGTCTAGCATATTATTTTCCTGCTCTACTTTTGCTATAAAATGTTTCCTGGCAGATTGTTTACATGTTATTCAATTTTGCCAAGGTTGTTGTAGTTGATACTTGCATGTTATGAACTTGTTCTTGCCTCGGTTAGTTTACATAAATATGTCTTCTTGCTGGTGCTATGCTTATCTTGTCATGCAATGACTTTTTATGAGTGAATCGAGCTCGCAAAGATGCCTTCATAGTTCTGTTAATGCCATGCTCTGTTTGCTGAATCTGCTAACGAAACGTGCTATGTTTACATGGGTGCCATCATATGTCCTGATCCTTTTTGGCTCATGGTCAGTAAGGGACTTTTTTCTATGAATTTATTAGTATCATGCCATGCCTTAAGTTTCTATGATATGTTCCTACAACATGATGTTTGCTTGCCCTAAACTTTACTTCCTGATGCTGTTTCTGCCATGTTTAGTATTTTCACTAAGTCTGTGAAGCTGATTTCTTTTGCCCTTTTGCCATGCTTGTTTGAACCTGATAATGTGTGAATTAGCCATATCTCACTGTTCATGTTTTGTCAAGCATCTCTTTTACTTCACTGCCATCTGCTTTGTTGCTATGTTGGAGTACTATAGTTTAGTTTCTTGTTGCATGCGAAGTAGCATCACATTGTTAATCGCATAATTGTGCCATCCTGGTTTTGCTTGCCATTTGCAAACCGTGCATCCGATTCCGGTGATCTTTATGTCAATTTCAACCGAAATCATCTCATCTTTCTAGCAGCACACTTGGTTTGCCAAGTTGATGCCTTGTTCACCCCTTTTCCTCCCGGAGCATGCATACGCATAGCATATCACATCTCGCATATCATGCCATGTATTGCATCATGTTGCTTGTGCATTGCACCGTGATTTATTGTGGTTCCATTGCTTGTGTTCTTGCTTTGGGTAGAGCCGGGAGACGAGTACGTGAACGAGGAACCTGTTGAGTACGCTAACGAGGATCAAGCTTTCGACAACTCTGAGAACCTTGCGGGCAAGATGACCATACCCTCGATATCACTTCTATATTTGCCTTGCTAGTTGCTTGCTCTATCACTATGGTTGCTCTACCTACCACTTGTTTATCATGCCTCCCATATTGCCATGTCAAGCCTCTAACCACCCTGTCCTAGCAAACTGTTGTTTGGCTATGTCACCACTTTTGCTCAGCCCCTCTTATAGCGTTGGTAGTTGCAGGTGAAGATGAAGTTTGTTCCTTGTTGGAACATGGATATTTTGGGATATCACAATATCTCTTGTTTAATTAATGCACCTATATGCTTGGTAAAGGGTGGAAGGCTCGGCCTTATGCCTGGTGTCTTGTTCCACTCTTGCCGCCCTAGTTTCCGTCATACCGGTGTTATGTTCCTTGATTTTGTGTTCCTTACGCGGTTGGGTGATTTATGGGACTCCCTTGACAGTTCGCCTTGAATAAAACTCCTCCAGCAAGGCCGAACCTTGGTTTTACCATTTGCCACCTATACCTTTTCCCTTGGGTTTTCACGAGCCCGAGGGTCATCTTTATTTTAGCCCCCCCCCCCCGGGCCAGTGCTCCTTCGAGTGTTGGTCCAAACTGAGCAGCCTGCGGGGCCACCTCGGGGAAACTTGAGGACTGGTTTTACTCGTAGCTTGACTTATCTGGTGTGCCCTGAGAACGGGATATGTGCAGCTCCTATCGGGATTTGTCGGCACATCGGGCGGCTTTGCTGGTCTTGTTTTACCATTGTCGAAATGTCTTGTAAACTGGGATTCCGAGACTGATTGGGTCTTCCTGGGAGAAGGAATATCCTTCGTTGACCGTGAGAGCTTGTGATGGGCTAAGTTGGGGCACCCCTGCAGGGTATTATCTTTGGAAAGTCGTGCCCGCGGTTATGAGGCAGATGGGAATTTGTTAATGTCCGGTTGTAGAGAACTTGACTCTTGAGTTATTTAAAATGCATCAACCGCGTGTGTAGCCGTGATGGTCTCTTCTCGGCGGAGTCCGGGAAGTGAACACGGTTTGGGTTATGTATGAACGTAAGTAGTTTCAGGATCACTTCTTGATCACTTCTAGCTTCTCGACCGATGCGTTGCTTCTCCTCTCGCTCTCATTTGCATATGTTAGCCACCATATATGCTTAGTGCTTTATGCAGCTCCACCACCTTACCCCTTTCCTACCCATGAGCTTAAATAGTCTTGATCTCGCGGGTGTGAGATTGCTGAGTCCCCATGACTCACAGATTCTACCAAAACAGATGCAGGTGCCGAGGATACCAGTGAAAGTGGTGCAATCAAGCTCAAGTGGGAATTTGACGAGGACCTTGGTCGTTACTATGTTTCGTTTCCTCATGATCAGTAGTGGAGCCCAGTTGGGACGATCGGGGATCTAGCATTTGGGGTTATCTTCTTTTCATTTGGATTTGACCGTAGTCGGTCTATGAGTGTATTTTGGATGATGTATGAATTTATTTATGTATTTTGTGAAGTGGCGATTGTAAGCCAACTCTCTTTATCCCATTCTTGTTCATTACATGGGATTGTGTGAAGATGACCCTTCTTACGACAAAACCTACAATGCGGTTATGCCTCTAAGTCGTGCCTCGACACGTGAGAGATATAGCCGCATCGTGGGCGTTACAGTAATGATATGATCACATGAAGATGCATGCAATATTTCAACTCATTTGGATACTCCTAGCTAGTACTTCCTTCACAATGGCTTCTATTTGACAGAAACTTTGAACAATCACTGAGGAAGATTGGCTAGGAAAATGAAGTTGAATTTTGGCACGAGGCAATGATTTGGACATAAAAGAATGCCTAAAAAGTTTGGGAGTAAGCAAGATAGGATAAATGGCACTTCCTTTAAAAAATGTCATTGAGGGCATAATATAAGAATGAATATTGGAGGCATATTTTTGAACATGGCAAGGAAGGATTTTGTCACATTTGAGCAAGATATGACCCAAACAATTTATGAGAATTATTTGGGAATTTTTGGATGGACAGAAATATAGGTTGCTTCACAACCTAGGGAAAATAATATTATTCGTTTAATAGGAAAGGAATATCCCCTAAGAAAAGAATTATGGAGTTGGGCTAGAATGGAAATGGCATGGTCTTGGGATGAGTTTGAGAATGATGGACCATTGGGAGAAGGAATGAGGATGAACTCCCATGTGGCATGGCCATGGTGACCCACAAGTATAGGGGATATATCATAGTCCTTTCAATAAGTAAGAGTGTCGAACCCAACGAGGAGCAGAAGGAAATGACAAGCGGTTGTCAGTAAGGTATTCTCTGCAAGCACTGAAATTGTAGGTAACAGATAGTTTTGTGATAAGATGATTTGTAACAGGTAACAAGCAATGAAAGAAAATAAGGTGCAGCAAGGTGGCCCAATTCTTTTTGTAGCAAAGGACAAGCCTGGACAATTTCTTATAATCAGAAAAGTGCTCCCGAGGACACATGGGAATTATCGTCAAGCTAGTTTTCATCACGCTCATATGATTCGTGTTCGTTACTTTGATAATTTGATATGTGGGTGGACCAGTGCTTGGGTGATGTCCTTTCTTGGACAAGCATCCCACTTATGCCCCTACTGCAAGCATCCGCAACTACAAAAGAAGTATTAAGGTGAACAAAACCATAGCATGAAACTAGTGGATCCAAATCAGCCCCTTAAGAAGCAACACATAAACTAGGGTTTAAGCTTCTGTCACTCTAGCAACCCATCATCTACTTATTACTTCCCAATGCCTTCCTCTAGGCCCAAATAATGGTGAAGTGTCATGTAGTCGACGTTCACATAACACCACTAGAGGAGAGACAACATACATCTCATCAAAATATCAAACAAATACCAAATTCACATGACTACTAATAGCAAGAGTTCACCCATGTCCTCAAGAACAAACGTAACTACTCAGAAAGCATATTCATGTTCATAATAAGAGGAGTATTAATATGCATTAAGGATCTAAACATATGATCTTCCAACAGATAAACCAATTAGCATCAACTACAAGGAGTAATCAACCCTACTAGCAACCCACGGGTACCAATTTGTGGTTTTGATACAAGATTGGATACAAGAGATGAACTAGGGTTTGAGAGGAGACAGTGCTGGTAAGATGTTGATGGAGATTGACCCCCTCCCAATGAGAGGATCATTGGTGATGACGATGGTGATGATTTCCCCCTCCCGGCGGAGTTTCGCCAAGGTTCCGCCTCGTGGCGACGGAGTTTCGTCCTGTAAGCTTGCTTATGATTTTTCCAGGGTAAAAAACTTCATATAGCAGAAGATGGGCTCCAGAGGGCCACCAGGGGGCCCACGAGGTAGGGGCGCGCCCAGTAGGGGTGGGCGCGCCCTCCACCCTCGTGGCCAGGGTGTGGTGCCCCTCTGGTACTTTCTTCACTCAATAATTCTTACTCATTCCAAAAATGACTTTCGTGGAGTTTTAGGACTTTTGGAGCTGTGGAGAACAGGTTTCCAATTTTGCTCCTTTTTCCAGCCAGAATCCCAGCTGCCGGCAATCTCCCTCTTCATGATAAACCTTGTAAAATAAGAGAGAATAGCCATAAGTATTGTGACATAACGTGTAATAAAAGCCCATAATGCAATAAATATTGATATAAAAGCATGATGCAAAATGGACGTATCAACTCCCCTAGCTTAGACCTCGCTTGTCCTCAAGCGCAAGACAAAATCGAAAAATATGTCCACATGTTTAGAGATAGAGGTGTCGATAAAAATAAAATACGGACATGAGGGCATCATGATCATTCTTATAACAAGAACATCTATAGATTTTGTCATATGATTTCTTATTCTAAAGTAACAATCTATTCACAATGTCAAGTATGGTTCAGAAACTTCATTGAGAACTAACAAACTATAATCTCAGTCATTGAAACAATTGCAATTTATCATAAAATCGGAAAGAATCAAAAATAGATCTTTTCAGCAAGTCCACATACTCAATTATCATACAGTTTTCTACAATTTCTAACACTCATGCAATACTTATGGTTATGGAGTTTTAATCGGACACAGAGAAATATAGGGGCTTATAATGTTGCCTCCCTACGTATTCACCTCTGGGTCATGTCAACAATAATAGTTCATGCTAACTTACATCCAATTGGATATATATATCAGGATCTTTCCAACACGAGGTGCTTGCCAAAGGATAAAATGAAAAAGGGGAAGGTGAAGATCACCTTGACTCTTGCATAATGTAAAAGACATAAAGTAAAAGACATGCCCTTCGCAGAGGGAAGCAGAGGTTGTCATGTGCTTTTAGGGTTGGATGCACAAAATCTTAATGCAAAAGAACATCACTTTATATTGTCGCTTGTGATATGAACCTTTATTATCCAGTCCGTCGCTTTTATTACTTCCATAACACATGATTGTGTAAATCTTATTTTCTCTGCACTAATAAGTCATACATATTTAGAGAGCAATTTTTATTGCTTGCAACATGACAACTTACTTGAAGGATCTTACTCAATCCATAGATGGTATGGTGGACTCTCATGGCAAAAACTGGGTTTAAGGATATTTGGAAGCACAAGTAGTATCTCTACTTGGTGCAAGGAATTTAGCTAGCATGAGGGGGAAAGGCAAGCTCAACATGTTGGACGATCCATGACAATATATTTTAACTAAGATGTGAGGAAACATAACCCATTATGTTGTCTTCCTTGTCCAACATCAACTCTTTAGCATGTCATACTTTAATGAGTGCTCACAATCATAAAAGATTTCGAAGATAGTATATTTATATGTGAAAACCTCTCTTTCTTTATTACTTCCTATTAATTGCAACGATGACCAAAACAATGTTTGCCAACTATCAACAACTTTTATGCCTCATACTCTTTATGTGTGAAGTCATTACTATCCATAAGATCAATATGAACTCTTTTATTCTTTTTATTCTTTCTATTTTCTCAAGATCATAACAAGATAGCAAAGCCATTGAATCAACACTAATCTTTATTATGTAGCTCACGGACTTGATTACAAAGAGAGATCACAAAGCAAAACTAAAAACTAATTCATACCAAAGCTTTATTCTACTAGATCAAGATATTACCAAAAGGATCGAACTAAGTAAAATGGTAAAGATAGGAGTGTGATGGTGATACGATACGGGGGCACCTCCCCCATGCTTGGCAGTTGCCAAGGGGAGTGCCCATACCCGTGTGATTATGTCTCCTTCTTCAAAGTTGGTGTTGTGATCTTCTTGGCGATGATGCCCCTCAGGATACGATTATCCTCCTCGGGATTATTAACTTATTACTTGAGGTCCATATTTTCCTTGTGAAGCTTGCCCGTGACGGCTAAAGCTCCTTTTACCCAAGGATGTTGCATAGCTTTTGGAGAACAAGCGACACTCTTTTTCATGTTTTCTTAAGAAAGAAATTTAACATTGGAAGGGATGACCGAGTTTGGAATAGCTGAGCTCTGTAGTTCCCCCATCATGGATCCTGCTTGGAAGCGAGTGGTAACTTCTTGATCCTCTTCCATGGCATCTATCTTTTTCAAGTCGGCCTCCATCTCATCCTCCGTTGATGGCCCAAAGTGATAAGCATCGTTGTTTGCTCCTGGACCTGGTGTCGGGTGAGACACCCGACTCTCCCCAACTGACTCATGAGAAGACATCTTGCTCTAAATCTGCGATAGAAACAGCTCGAAACAAAGACAGAAGATTTTTGCGTGATACGGTGGTCAAAACCTTCGGGAGATTATATAATGAATTTTTACCGACCAAAAGAAGTAACGTGCAAGAAAAGGGAGTCCGAAGGGTACACAAGGTGCCACGAGGCAGGGGGGCGCGCCCTCCACCCTCGTGGAGGCCTCGTGGCCTTTCCGGACTACTTATTATTTTCCTAAATTATTAAATATTCCAAAACAGAGAAAAATTGCCATTATAATTGTTTTGGAGTCAGTTTACTTATTCCTTTTTGGAGTCTGAAACGTTCTCGAAAGTGTCCCTTGTGTATTCCTCCGGGGTTACGGTTTCAATGATATTAGTTTCAACATTTATAGGATTACCTGAGATATAATGTTTGATTCTTTGACCGTTCACCACCTTCGGATTTGTACCTTCGAAGTTGTTGATTTTTATGGCACCCGAACGACAGACTTCCTCAATAACGTAAGGAACTTCCCACTTAGAGAGAGGTTTTCCTGCAAAAAATCTTAAGCGAGAGTTGAATAGCAGCACATAATCTCCTATGTTAAACTCACGCTTTTGTATCCTTTTGTCATGCCATCTTTTAAATTTTTCCTTAAACAGCTTGGCATTCTCATAGGCTTGGGTTCTCCATTCATCAAGTGAACTAATGTCAAATAACCTCTTCTCACCGGCAAGTTTGAAATCATAGTTGAGCTCTTTAATAGCCCAATATGCCTTATGTTCAAGTTCGAGAGGTAAGTGACATGCTTTTCCGGAAACCATTTTATACGGAGACATACCCATAGGATTTGTATATGCAGTTATGTAGGCCCATAATGCATCATTAAGTTTCTTGGACCAATTCTTTCTAGATCTATTAACAGTCTTTTGCAAAATTAATTTGAGCTCTCTATTACTCAATTCTACTTGACCACTAGACTGCGGGTGATAAGGAGATGCAATTCTATGATTAACATCATACTTAGCAAGCATTTTACGGAAAGCACCATGAATAAAATGTGAACCACCATCAGTCATTAAGTATCTAGGGACTCCAAACCTCAGAAAAATAACTTCCTTAAGCATCTTAATAGAGGTGTTATGATCAGCACTACTAGTTCTAATAGCCTCTACCCACATAGTAACATATTCAAGAGCAACTAAAGTATGTGTATATCCATTAGAGACAGGCAAAGGTCCCATATAATCAAAGCCCCAAACATCAAACGGTTCAATAACAAGAGAACAATTCATAGGCATTTCTTGACGTCTACTAATATTACCTATTCTTTGACATTCATCACAAGACAAGACAAACTTACGGGCATCTTTGAATAGAGTAGGCCAATAAAAACCGGATTGCAATACCTTGTGTGCAGTTCTATCTCCAGCGTGGTGTCCTCCATATGGTTCGGAGAGACACTTGCACATGATCTATTCCTGATCATGCTTGCTACATCTTGAGCTTGTGTTGGTTTTCCTTGAAGAGGAAAGGGTGATGCAGCAATAGTAGCGTAAGTATTTCCCTCAGTTTTTGAGAACCAAGGTATCAATCCAGTAGGAGGCTCCTCAAAAGTCCCACGCACCTACACAAACAAACAAAGAACTCGCAACCAACGCAATAAAGGGGTTGTCAATCCCTTCACGGCCAATTGCGAAAGTGAGATCTAATAGAGATAATACCATAAGATAAATATATTTTTGATATTTTATAATATAGATGCAAAAACTAAAGATGCAAATAAAAGTAGATTGGAAGCAAATATGATAAGAGATAGACCTGGGGCCCATAAGTTTCACTAGTGGCTTCTCTAAAGATAGCATAAGTATTACGATGGGTGAACAAATTACTATCGAGCAATTGATAGAAAAGCGAATAATTACGACATTATCTAGGCATGATCATGTATATAGGCATCACGTCCGTGACAAGTAGACCGACTCTAGCCTACATCTACTACTATTACTCCACACATCGACCGACTCCTACCTGCATGTAGAGTATTAAGTTCATAAAGAACACAGTAACACATTAAGCAAGATGACATGATGTAGATGGATAAACTCATGCAATATGATATAAACCCCATCTTATTATCCTTGATGGCAACAATACAATACGTGCCTTGCAACCCTTTCTGTCACTGGGTAAGGACACCGCAAGATTGAACCCAAAGCTAAGCACTTCTCCCATGGCAAGAAAGAGCAATCTAGTAGGCCAAACCAAACAGATAATTCGAAGAGACTTGCAAAGATAACTCAATAATACATAAAAGAATTCAGAGTAGATTCAAATATTTCTCATAGATAAACTTGATCATAAACCCACAATTCATCGGATCTCGACAAACACACCGCAAAAAGAGTTCACATCGAATAGATCTCCACAAGAGAGGGGGAGAACATTGTATTGAGATCCAAAAAGAGAGAAGAAGCCATCTAGCTAATAATTATGGACCCGAAGGTCTGTGGTAAACTACTCACAACTCATCGGAGGGGCTATCGTGTTGATGTAGAAGCCCTCTGTGCTCGATTCCCCCTCCGGCAGAGCGCCGACGAAGGCTTCAAGATGGGATCTCGCGGATACAGAAGGTTATAGTGGTGGAAATTGTGTTTCATTGGCTCCCTGGATGTTTCCGAGGTACGTAGGCTTATATAGGAGGAAGAAGAATGTAGGTGGCCGCCCGAGGGGCCCACGAGACAGGGGGGCGCGACCTATAGGGGGGCGCCTTACCCTCTCGTGGCCGCCTCGGCTGCTTCTTGACCTGCACTCCAAGTCCTCTGGATCACGTTCGTTCCAAAAATCACACTCCCGAAGGTTTCATTCCGTTTAGACTCCGTTTGATATTCCTTTTCTTCGAAATACTGAAATAGGCAAAAAAACAGCAATACGGGCTGGGCCTCCGGTTAGTAGGTTAGTCCCAAAAATGATATAAATGTGTAAAATAAAACCCATAAACATCCAAAAGGGGTAATATAATAGCATGAAACAATCAAAAATTATAGATACGTTGGAGACGTATCAAGCATCCCCAAGCTTAATTCCTGCTCGTCCTCGAGTAGGTAAATGATAAAAACTGAATTTTTGATGTGGAATCCTACCTAGCATAATTCTCAATTTAATTTTCTTTATTGTGGCCTGAATGTTCAAATCCAAATGATTCAAAATAAAAGTTCATATTGACATAAAAATGGTGATACTTCAAGCATACTAATGAAAGTAATCATGTCTTCTCAAAATAACATGGCCAAAGAAAGTTATCCCTACAAAATCATATAGTCTGGCTGTTGCTCTATCTTCATCACACAAAGTATTTAATCATGCACAACCCCGATGACAAGCCAAGCAATTGTTTCATACTTTAATAATCTCAAAGTTTTTCAACTTTCACGCAATATATGAGCGTGAGCCATGGACATAGCACTATATGTGGAATAGAAAGGTGGTTGTGGAGAAGACAAAAAGGAGAAGATAGTCTCAGATCAACTAGGCGTATCAACGAACTACGGAGATGCCCATTAAAAGATATTGATGTGAGTGAGTAGGGATTGCCATGCAACGGATGCACTAGAGCTATAAATATATGAAAGCTCAACAAAAGAAACTAAGTGGGTGTGCATCCAACTCGCTTGCTCACGAAGACCTAGGGCATTTTGAGGAAGCCCATCATTGGAATATACAAGCCAAGTTCTATAATGAAAAATTCCAACTAGTATATGAAAGTGACAACATATGAGACTCTCTATCATGAAGATCATGGTGCTACTTTGAAGCACAAGTGTGGAAAAAAGATAGTAGCGTTGTCCCTTCTCTCTTTTTCTCTCATTTTCTTTTCTTTTTTTCTTTTTTTCTGTTTTTCTTCCTTTTTTTTCTCTTTGGCCTTTCTTTTTTTCTTTCTTGGCCTTGCTTTTTTTTTCTTTTTGTAAAGTCAGAAGTCTCAACCCGACTTGTGGGGGAATCATAGTCTTCATAATCCTTTCCTCACTAGGACAATGCTCTAATAATAAAGATCATCACACTTTTACTGATTTACAACTCAAGAATTACAACTCAAAGCTAGAACAAGATATGACTCTATATGAATTCCTCCGGCGGTCTACCGGGATATGCAATGAATCAAGAGCGACATGTATGAAAATTATGAAGGTGGCCTTGCCACAAATACAATGTCAACTACATGATCATGCAAAGAGCAATATGACAAAAGTAATGCGTGTCATATGAACGGAATGGTGGAAAGTTGCATGGCAATATATCTTGGAATGGCTATGGAAATGCCATAATAGGTAGGTATGGTGGCTGTTTTGAGGAAGGTATATGGTGGGTGTATGGTACCGGCAAAAGTTTCACGGCACAAGAGAGGCTAGCAATTGTGGAAGGGTGAGGGTGCGTATAATCCATGGACTCAACATTAGTCAAAAGAACTCACATACTTATTGCAAAAATCTAGAAGTCGTCAAAAACAAAGTAATACGCGCATGCTCCTAGGGGGATAGATTGGTAGGAAAAGACCATCGCTCATAGCCGACCGCCACTCATAAGGAAGAAAATCAATAAATAAAATTGTGCTCCAACTTCATCAAAAAGCCGTTCACCATACGTGCATGCTACGGGAATCAGAAACCTCAACACAAGTATTTATCATAATCACCTCAACTATCATGAGTTTAATATCACTACCTCCATATCTCAAAACAATTATCAAGCATCAAATTGATCATAGCATCCAATTCACTTTCTATGATAGTTTTTATTATACCCAACTTGGATGCTCATCATTCTAGGACCAAATTTGTAACCATAGCAAATCCATGCTGTTCTAAAAGACTCTCAAAATAATATAAGTGAAGCATGAGAGACTAGTAATTTCTTCAAAATTAATCCACCGCCGTGCTCTAAAAAATATAAGTGAAGCACTAGAGCAAAAACTATCAAGCTCAAAAGATATAAGTGAAGCACATAGAGTATTCTAGCAAATTCTAATCAAGTAGGCTTCTCACAAAAGGTGTGTGCAGCAAGGATGATTGTGTTAAACTAAAAAGCAAAGACTAATATAATACACGACGCTCCAAGCAAAACACATATCATGTGGCGAATAAAAATATAGCTCCAAGTAAAGTTACCAATGAACGAAGACGAAAGAGGGGATGCCTTCCCAGGGCATCCCCAAGCTTAGGCTTTTGGCTATTCTTGAATATCTTTGGGTTCCATGGGCATCCCCAAGCTTAGGCTCTTGCCACCCTTTATTCCATAGTCCATAAAAGCTTTACCCAAAACATGAAAACTTCACAACACAAAACTCAACAGGAAATCTTATAAGCTCCGTTAGTGAAACAAAATAAAACCACCACATAAGGTACTGTAATGAACTAATTCTTTATTTTTTTTGGTGTTAAACCTACTGTATTCCAACTTATCTATGGTTTATAAACTATTTTACTAGCCATAGATGCATCAAAATAAGCAAACAACACACGAAAAACAGAATCTGCCAAAAACAGAACAGTCTGTAGCAATCTGTAACTAATGCAAACTTCTGGAACTCTAAAAATCCTACCAAAATAGTAAGTCCTGTCAAATTTGTTTATTTATCAGCAGAAAAAAGAATCAACGCAAAATCACGTTTCTGTGATTTCACAAAACTAAATTCGTGCGCACAAAGTTTGTGTTTTTCAGCAGAATCAAATCAACTATCATCATAGGTTATCCTATAGGTTCTACTTGGCACAAATACTAATTAAAAGGTAAAAACACATCTAAACAGAAGGTAGATGCCAGATTTATTACTAAACAGGAACAAAAACAAAAAACACAAAGAAAATTGGGTTTCCTCCCAACTAGCGCTATCGTTTAACGCCCCTAGCTAGGCATAAAAGCCAAGATAGATCTAAGTAGTGCCATCTTTGGCACTCAATTCATAAGTAGCTCGCATGATAGATTCATAAGGTAATTTGACTTTTTTCTTGGAAAGTGCTTCATGCCTTTCTTTAATGGAAATTCGAATCTAATATTCCCTTCCTTCATATCATTAATCGCGCCAATCGTTCTAAGGAAAGGTCTACCAAGAATAATAGTGCAAGAAAGATTGCAATCTATATCAAGAACGATAAAATTTACAGGCACCAAATTTCTATTTGCAACAATGAGAACATCATTGATCCTTCCCATTGGCTTTTTAATGGTGGAATCCGCAAGATGCAAATTTAAAGAGCAATCATCAAGATCATGGAAACCTAGAAAATCACATAAAGTTTTCGGAATCGTGGAAACACTAGCACCCAAATCACACAAAGCAAAACACTCATGATCTTTAATTCTAATGTTTATAGTAGGTTCCCACTCAGCATTAAGTTTTCCAGGTATAGAAACTTCCAAATTAAGTTTTTCATCATAAGATTGCATCAAGGCATCAACGATATGTTTGGTAAAAGCTTTATTTTGACTATAAGCATGAGGAGAATTAACAATGGATTGCAACAAGGAAATGCAACCTTCTAAAGAACAATTATCATAATCAAATTCCTTGAAATCCGAGATAGTGGGTTCAATACTATTTAAAGTCATGACCTCTCCAATCCCAATTTTACCAAATTTAGCATCAAGATCTAAAAACTCCGAATTTTTGGGACGCCTTCTAGGTAAAGTTGACTCATCTTCAGTCCGGTAATTATCAAGATTCATATTGCAAAACACAGATCTAATAGGAAACACATCAATAACTTTAAGATCTTCATCATTATTTTCATCTAACTTTTCTGGTTTGGCGGCCATCTTATTGACTAAGGTGGCTTGCTTATCAGAAATTTTGGCTATAGCATTTTCAAGCCGGGTAATTTGAGAGTTCACACAATAAAATTCTTTATTCATATCATCAAGCTCTTTGTTCATAAACCCCAAAAAACCTTTTTGTTCCTTAAGTACTTTTCTGAAGAAATTATTATGCTCAGGTTGCAAATTCATAAAGCTTCTAATATTTGATTCAATCTCTTCCATCCTTGTAAGAAGGTGGTCGGTACTCTTAGGCAAAGCCATAAGGACAAACAAGCACACAAGCAAAAAAAGGCAAGCGAAAGAGATAGGAGGAGATTGAGAAAGAGAGGGTGAATAAAATGGCAAGGGTGAACTGGGGGAGAGGAAAACGAGAGGCAAATGGCAAATAATGTAAATGCGAGGGACATGAGTTTGTGATGGGTACTTGGTATGTCTTGACTTGAGAGAAGACCTCCCCGGCAACGGCGCCAGAAATCCTTCTTGCTACGTCTTGAGCTTGCATTGGTTTTCCTTGCAGAGGAAAGGGTGATGCAGCAATAGTAGCATAAGTATTTCCCTCAGTTTTTCAAAACCAAGGTATCAATCCAGCAGGAGACTCCTCAAAAGTCCCACGCACCTACACAAACAAACAAAGAACTTGCAACCAACACAATAAAGGGGTTGTCAATCCCTTCACGGCCACTTGCGAAAGTGAGATCTAGTAGAGATAATATCATAAGATAAATATATTTTTGGTATTTTATAATATAGATGCAAAAAGTAAAGATGCAAATAAAAGTAGATTTCAAGCAAATATGATAAGAGATAGACCCGAGGGCCATAGGTTTCACTAGTGGCTTCTCTCAAGATAGCATGAGTATCACGGTGGGTGAACAAATTACTGTCGAGCAATTGATAGAAAAGCGAATAATTATGAGATTATCTAGGCATGATCATGTATATAGGCATCACGTCCGTGACAAGTAGACCGACTCCTGCCTGCATCTACTCACATCGACTGACTCCTGCCTGCATCTAGAATATTAAGTTCATAAAGAACAGAGTAACGCATTAAGCAAGATGACATGATGTAGAGGGATAAAATCATGCAATATGATATAAACCCCATCTTTTTATCCTCGATGGCAATAATACAATACGTGCCTTGCAAGCCTTTCTATCACTAGGTAAGGACACCACAAGATTGAACCCAAAGCTAAGCACTTCTCCCATGGCAAGAAAGATCAATCTAGTAGGCCAAACCAAACTGATAATTCAAAGAGACTTGCAAAGATAACTCAATCATATATAAAAGAATTCAGAGGAGATTGAAATATTTCTCATAGATAAACTTGATCATAAACCCATAATTCATCGGATCTCGACAAACACACCGCAAAAACAGTTTACATCAAATAGATCTCCACAAGAGAGGGGGAGAACATTGTATTGAGATCCAAAAAGAGAGAAGAAGCTATCTAGATAATAATTATGGACCCGAAGGTCTGTGGTAAACTACTCACAACTCATCGGAGGGGCTATGGTGTTTATGTAGAAGCCCTCCATGGTCGATTCCCCCTCCAGCAGAGCGCCGACGAAGGCTCCAAGATGGGATCTCACGGATACAGAAGGTTACGGTGGTGGAAACTGTGTTTCATTGGCTCCCTGGATGTCTTCGGGGTACGTAGGCTTATATGGGAGGAAGAAGTACGTCGGTGGCCACCCGAGGGGCCCACGAGACAGGGGGCGCGCCCTACCCTCTCTTGGCCGCCTAGGATGCTTCTTGACTTGCACTCCAAGTCCTCTGGATCACATTCGTTCCAAAAATCACGCTCCCAAAGCTTTCATTCCGTTTGGACTCCGTTTGATATTACTTTTCTGCGAAATACTGAAATAGGCAAAAAAAAACAGCAATACGGGCTGGGCCTCCGGTTAGTAGGTTAGTCCCAAAAATGATATAAATGTGTAAAATAAATCCCATAAACATCCAAAAGGGGTAATATAATAGCATGGAACAATCAAAAATTATAGGTACGTTGGAGACGTATCAATGCTCAAGTACACAACGTCTAATAACACCATCTACTCCTTTATAAAGGTGTGGGTCATCTCATAAGTAATGTCTTAAATCATAAAATGACTTTTTCTTTTGTTGGTATGTGAAACTAGGTGGTATAAATTTTGCAACAATGTAATTAGCATAATCAACATACCATGGAGCAATACGAGAAGCATTTATGACCACTAATTGTTCATTAGGAAAACTATCATCAATAGGTAGTGGGTCATCAAGAACATTCTCTAACCTAGACAAGTTGTCTGCAACGGGGTTCTCAGACCCTTTCTATCAATAATATGCAAATAAAATTCTTGGAGCAAGAGAACCCATCTAATAAGTCTAGGCTTAGGATCTTTCTTTTCCATAAGATATTTAATAGCAGCATGATCAATGTGAATAATCACTTTACAATCAACAATATAAGGTCTGAACTTATCACAAGCAAATACAACTACTAAGAATTCTTTTTCAGTGGTAGCATAATTTCTCTGGGCGGTGTCAAGAGTTTTACTAGCATACTGGATAACATTTAATTTCATATCAACTCTTTGCCCTAGAATAGCACCTACAACATAATCACTAGCATCACACATAATTTCAAAGGGTAAATTCCAATCAGGTGGCTGAACAATAGGTGCAGTGATCAAAGCTTTCTTAAGTATTTCAAATGCTTCTACACAATCATCATCAAAGACAAAAGGAATATCTTTTTGTAATAGATTAGTCAGAGGCCTAGAGATCTTAGAGAAGTCCTTAATGAACCTCCTTTAAAAAACCGGCTTAACCAAGGAAACTTCTTATACCTTTAATGTCCTTGGGACATGGCATCTTTTCAATAGCATCAACTTTAGCTTTATCAACTTCAATACCTCTTTCAGAAATTTTATGCCCCAAGACAATGCCTTCATTAACCATAAAGTGGCACTTTTACCAATTCAAGACGAGACTAGTGTCTTCCCATCTCTACAAAACTCGATCAAGGTTGCTTAAGCAATCATCAAAAGAGGATCCATAAATGGAGAAATTGTCCATGAATACCTCACAAATCTTTTCACAAAAGTCAGAGAATATAGCCATCATGCATCTTTGAAAGGTAGAAGGTGCATTACATAAACCAAAAGGCATACGTCTATAAGCAAAATTACCGAAAGGGCAAGTAAAAGTAGTTTTTGATTGATCGTCCGCTGACACAGGTATTTGAGAGAAACTAGAATAACCATCTAGAAAGAAGAAATGTGTATGTTTGGATAGTCTTTCTAGCATTTGATCAATAAAAGGTAAAGGGTAATGATCTTTCTTAGTAGCTTTATTTAACTTACGGAAATCAATTACCATCCTATAACCTGTAATAATTCTTTGTGGAATAAATTCATCTTTATCATTAGGAACAACAGTAATACCTCCCTTCTTAGGGACACAATGGACATGACTTACCCAATCACTATCAGCAACGGGATAAATTATACCTGCCTCAAGGAGCTTTAGTATCTCCTTTCTTACCACTTCTTTCATCTTAGGATTTAAACGTCGTTGATGATCTCTAACTGGTTTGGCGTCTTCATCCAATTTAATTTTGTGTTGACATAAAGTGGGACTAATACCCTTAAGATCATCAAGAGTATATCCAATAGCAGAACGGTGCTTCTAAAGAGTTTTCAATAATCTTTCATCTTCCTGCTCTGAAAGGTTAGCACTAATAATAACAGGATATATCTTCTTTTCATCAAGATAAGCATATTTAAGATTATCAGGTAATGGTTTAAGCTCAAACACGGGATCACCCTTGGGTGGAGGAGGATCCCCTAAGATTTCAATAGGTAAGCTGTGTTTCAAAATAGGACCCTGTTTAAGGAACAATTCATCTATCTCCCTTATTTCATTCATAAACATATCATTTTCATGGTCTAGCAAATATTGTTCTAACCGATCAGTAGGAGGCACGGCAATAGAAGCAAGACCAATAATTTCATCCTTACTAGACAATTCTTTATCATGGGGTTGTCTACGAAATTTAGAAAAATTAAACTCATGTTTCATATCCCCCAAGCCAATTGTAACAACATCCTTTTCACAATCAATCTTAGCATTGACAGTATTCAAGAAGGGTCTACCAAAAATAATGGGACAAAAGATATCTTGTGGGGAACCAAGAACAAGAAAATCAGCAGGATATTTAACTTTCCCACATAAGACTTCAACATCTCTAACAATCCCAAATGGTGAAATAGTATCTCTATTAGCAAGCTTAATTGTAACATCAATATCTTCTAACTCAGCTGGTGTGATATCATGCATAATTTCATTATATAAGGAAATAGGTATTGCACTAGCACTAGCACCCATATCACATTAGCCATGATAACAATGATCTCCTATTTTAACAGAAATAACAGGCATGCCTACAACAGGTCTATGTATCTTAGCATCGGGTTTAGTAATATTAGCAGCTTCATTACAGAAGTAAATAACATGCCCATTTATATTATCAGCCAAGAGATCTTTAACCATAGCAATACTAGGTTCAATTTTGATTTGTTCAGCGGGTGTATATTTTCTAGTATTACTCTTACGAACCATAGTTGAAGCTTTAGCGTGATCCTTTATCCTAACAGGGAAAGGTGGTTTCTCAACGTAAGTAGTAGGAACAATAGGATCATTACAAGTGATAATCTTTTCTTCAACTGTAATAGGTGCAACTACTTTTACTTCAGTGGGAGGATTATATTTAAACCACTTCTCCTTAGGGAGATCAACGTGAGTAGCAAAATATTCACAGAAAGAAGCTACAATCTCAGAGTCAAGTCCATATTTAGTGCTAAATCCATGAAAAGCATCGGTATCCATAAAAGATTTAACACAATCAAACTTAGGTGTCATACCTGACTCCTTACCATCGTAGGGACCCCAATCTTCAGAGTTGTGTTTAATTCTTTCCAATAAGTCCCATTTGAATTCAATAGTCTTCAGCATTTAAGAACCAGCACAGGAAGTATCAAGCATGGTGCAATCATTGAGAGAAAGCCGAGCATAAAATTTCTCTACTCCTATAAAAATCACAGTTGGTGGTGATGGTGTGCCTGCCATCCATCGATCTTGGCCGTCTCATCTGCATCCGACGCATGAGAGCAACCCCACTTCACATTTGCATAGAAACCCCTCATTCTCTTCGTCCATCTCCATCCAGTCCCACCTTATCCAATCAGCCCAGCAAATGATCCTTCTAGAAAAAAGTGGACCCGAAGTGGCAGCGGCCACGACACTCTGCACGCTATTGGCACCGCCGGCTCCCAACTCCTCTCTGCCGCAACAGCCTCGCCGCCCACCTCCACTTCCACCTCCCCTCCTCCCCGTCGTCTCCTCCTCCCCCTACCCCGCCTCCTACGATGTTGCCAGCACCGTGCATGTGCCGAGTCTGCAAGGCCTCTCCTACCTACTCCACTGATGCAGCAGATCCGCCGCCCAACACCTCTCCCTCCTCACCGCTGTCTCCTCCCCCTACCCCTATAGCGTATGGTGGCACGCACGGCTGGCGCGTAAGATGTCAGTGATGCCAATCGCAGACATCTCCCGATAGAGGGGCGCTGGCAGGAGGCCAGCAAAGTCCGAACCGGAGCCGGGGGCTCCTGCTCGGGATTTTCTTGGAGTAGCAATGGCTATTGGGGTCCAAGGGAACAGGAGAAGAAGGGCGCTAGTGAGGGGTTCAACGGTGGTTAGGTGCTCTATCCAATCTGTCATTGCTCTCATTATTAATCTATCTAGGCAGGGTGGATATGCAAAGCTCTAGATGTCCACGCTCTAGATGCCCTGGGCACCTTTTTCTGCAGAGCTAAGTAAGAACTTACAATTTTTTTTCTTATTGCAGAAAGAAAATTGTTTCTTCTACAAATTAATTGACGAGTATTGAGTGTGAAGCGTCATTGAGTCTCAAAGTCTGATAGCTTGTCAATAATCTAGCAGCTTCCTTGTGAATTTGCGTTATGCTTACATGGCAAAGGAGTTGATGCTTGATTTTTAGATCTGACTACTACTTTATGCAATTAGGCAAAACAAGAATTAAAGTTTCTGTATTTATCCCACTATTACTCAATTAGGCAAAACATGATTAAATTACTTTATTTATCCCACTATTACTTAAGTTGTGCTTAGATTTTAATGGATTATAAGTTGGGACATCTAAAGGATACAAACATCCATGAAAATGCTCTCCTAGCTTTTGCTCCTTAGCCCTCGAAAAAAACGTTTGAAGACTGGTCATTGATTAGAGGTTCCATGGTAAGGACTGCCACAGAGAAACGTACATCATAATAGTACCACAGAGAAACGTACATGATGGAGAAGGTGTGCTAATACTTAGGTGTAGAGATGTCTGCATCAACCTGCACCCATACATCAGTTGAAGTTAAGGAATTAGGACACCAATATATGGTTCGATGGGACTATAGCAGCATCTGCAGGTGTAACGACCAGCATTTTTTTACGCATAAGAAACACACAACAAGAAGATGCAATGTGGTTGAGAAAAATGCTATGACTTAAAATTCTTTTGGGGTAGAATCATAAAGAAGATTTAAGGTGGTTAGTTCAAACATTTGCACCATGGCTTTAGTTGTCAAATTTGTGACTTCTAGAGCAGATACAAATGCATTATGAATTTCATATTATAGTTGATGTTTTCATGCTAACATGTCGTAGAATTCATAAGGTGATGTCTAAGTATTTCCCATGCAAGGAGGTAATGGCATAGAAGTTATGATATATATAGATTCTTTATATAACTTGCATATTAGCTGATCCAGTGAAATCATGTTGGTTGTACATATTTTTACTTGTTAGCTGCAAGATGTTGTTATACTTTTCAAATAGACATGTCCACATTTCTTCACCATTGTTCCACAAATTTATTATTATGTACAAAATAGCACCACTGAGCTTTCATTGGCATTTCCCCAGTTGAACACATACTGCAGTAAGGAGGACATATCGGCACGACGGACGAGGTTATATATGAGATCCAATTGTGCCAGTGCATGGCAAAATAACTATGTGAGGTATATATGGTGTGCTACCTATGACTACAATCCGTGTAGTTCCTCCCAGAATTTCCTCACCAGTTGCCAGGCCTTTTGTCAGATGTTACTTGGCATAGATACGTCTGATAGTTAACGTCCCTATTTGTCTATTTCGTTGAATAAAATTCAGGTTCAACTCCTTTATGTATATCCTATAAATTGACAGTGCTGATTAGAAGCTTAGAAGTTGTCCTCGTATGCTTTGGCTATCATACATAGAGCTCCAGTAGTTCAAAATCTATATTCGCATATTGTATATCATATCATTCGTGTCTTTCAAGATTTTGCCGCCAATTTGTTTCCCTAAAATTCCAGAGTTCCATATCTAAATATCGAATTTTGAGTGTCCTTTTTATTACTGTTTTCACTTCACAAACAGGTTGATCTCTTCAAGAAGAATCACAAGTTTATGAAATGTGGCACAAAAGTTCAAATGTAATTAGGAACGATTAGTTCTTATGAGAAAGATGTTAGGGATTTCACGAGTCTTAGCTTCTTCTGCTTAATAATAATAATAACTTGTCATATCATCCATACATAACCAAAGTTCACATGTATCGACGGTTAAGTGAGTATGCTTAATAATAATAAGTTTCCATGTGAAAAACATAACATTAGGTAAGTTTAGTGTAACGTGCAAGTAATTTCTATGGAAATATGTTGCTTCTTATGTGCTAAACCTAATCTATCTTTCTACAATGCAGGTTAACTGACTGAACCACGAGGACAGAGATGCTAGCCTTCTGTTCAACAATTTTCTCATGTAGTTTAATTTCTGTTTGATATTTCGTGGACTTTAATAATGTATATTGTTAAATACACTGCTTCCCTTCATTTAGCGATTCAGGGTAAACCAATTGAAAGAATATTACATGTGTACATTACTTTTTCTTCCGGATTATGTTCTACATATTTGTCTTTTTTTGAAAGGGTTGCATATACCTGGCATTAAACGAGACTGTCATTAAGACCAAAGATAAATTACTCAAGGACTCAAGATAAATTAGTGTCCATCCACTTTAGAAATTTCTAGGTTCTGTAAAGAACCATGTTTGATTGTGCTTGATGTGTACCTACCAACAAATAACATCGCTTTGATGGATGTATTGATACTTTATATCATTTTTTAGCAATGTACATGCGCTTGACTATAACTTAAGTCCAGCTAACTTTTTTGATTCCGTAGCTAGCACGGGCATCTTACTAGTTTGAATAATCATTTCTCTTGAGAGCTCATGATTGGGACATGAATATAACAGTGACTTAAGCCTCCCCCAAGCTTGGGCGATGCTTTCTCCTTCACGAGGCCAAAAATTGTATATGTAATTACGGTCACGATGAACAAGATGCATAGGATAGAACTTCAATCATTTATAGTTCCAAGATCCCATAACATCACATAGCCTATACCATTTCAATGCATCTCCCATCAAAGATAAAGGGAAGACCTTCCTCTTCACCACATCATCGGGTATACCTGCAAGCTTAAATAATCCACAAACTTCATCCACATAGATAAGGTGTAAATCGGGATGCAATGTTCCATCTCCTGCAAAGGGATTAGCTAGCAGTTTCTCTATCATACCCGAAGGAATCTCAAAGTAAACATTTTCAATAGGTTCAGTAGGTTGAGGAGCAACTCTTTTCTCTACTGGTCGGGGCGAAGATGCCCCGAACAAGCCCCTCAAAGGATTAGTTTCCATAGTAACAAGTGACAGAAAATTTCAGCACACTATATAAATTTTTCCTTAACAAGTTCCACTCACCAAAGGCGCTCACTCCCCAGAAACGGCGCCAGAAAAGAGTCTTGATGACCCACAAGTATAGGGGATCTATCATAGTACTTTCGATAAGTAAGAGTGTCCAACCCAATGAGGAGCAGAAGGAAATGACAAGCGGTTTTCAGTAAGGTATTCTCTGCAAGCACTGAAATTGTAGGTAAAAGATAGTTTTTTGATAAGATGATTTGTAACGGGTAACAAGCAATGAAAGTAAATAAGGTGCAGCAAGGTGGCCCAATCCTTTTTCTAGCAAAGGACAAGCCTGGACAATTTCTTATAATGAGAAAAGTGCTCCCGAGAACACATGGGAATTATCGTCAAGCTAGTTTTAATCACGCTCATATGATTCGCGTTTGTTACTTTGATAATTTTATATGTGGGTGGACCGGTGCTTGGGTGCTGTACTTTCTTGGACAAGAACCCCACTTATGATTAACCCCTATTGCAAGCATCCGCAACTACAAAAGAAGTATTAAGGTAAACCTAACCATAGCATGAAACTAGTGGATCCAAATCAGCCCCTTACGAAGCAACGCATAAACTAGGGTTTAAGCTTCCCAATGCCTTCTCAATGCCTTCCTCTAGGCCCAAATAATGGTGAAGTGTCATGTAGTCGACGTTCACATAACACCACTAGAGGAGAGACAACATCAATCTCATCAAAATATCGAACGAATACCAAATTCACATGACTACTAATAGGAAGACTTCATCCATGTCCTCAGGAACAAACGTAACTACTCACAAAGAATATTCATGTTCATAATCAGAGGAGTATGAATATGCATTAAGGATATGAACATATGATCTTCCACCAGATAAACCAATTAGCATCAACTACAAGGAGTAATCAACACTTCTAGCAACCCACAGGTACCAGTTTGTGGTTTTGATACAAGATTGGATACAAGAGATGAACTAGGGTTTGAGAGGAGATGGTGCTGGTGAAGATGTTGATGGAGATTGACCCCCTCTCGATGAGAGGATCGTTGGTGATGACGATGGTGATGATTTCGCCCTCCCGGAGGGAAGTTTCCCCTCAGAACAGCTCCGCCGGAGCCCTAGATTGGTTCTGACAAGGTTTCGCCTCGTGGCGGCAGAGTTTCGTTCCGTAAGCTTGCGTATGATTTTTTCCAGGGTAAAAGCCTTCATATAGAAGAAGATGAGCATCGGAGGGCCACCAGGGGGCCCGCGAGGCAAGGGGCGCACCAAGTAGGGGTGGGCGCGCCCCCACCCTCGTGGCCAGGGTGTGGGCCCCCTCTGGTACTTTCTTCACTCAATAATTCTTATTAATTCCAAAAATGACTTTCGTGGAGTTTCAGGACTTTTGGAGCTGTGCAGAATAGGTCTCCAATATTTGCTCCTTTTTCCAGCCAGAATCCCAGCTGCCGGCATTCTCCCTCTTCATGATAAACCTTGTAAAATAAGAGAGAATAGCTGTAAGTATTGTGACATAACATGTAATAACAGCCCATAATGCAATAAATATTGATATAAAAGCATGATGCAAAATGGACGTGTCAGGCCACAGAACCACTCCAAAAAGAGAATCAGGGCAAAAAATCAAATAAATAAAAGGAAACAAGAAAAGGGACTATCGATGTCAAAACCGGTGGATCTCAGGTAGGGGTCCCGAACTGTGCGGCTAACGTTGATGGTAATAGGAGGCAGGGGACATGATGTTTACCAGGTTCGGGCCCTCTCTATGGAGGTAATACCCTACTTCCTGCTTGATTGATCTTGATGAATATGAGTATTACAAGAGTTGGTCTACCACGAGATCGTAATGGCCACAACCCTAGAAGTCTAACCTATGTGATTATGATTGCCTCTACAGACTAAGCCCTCTGGTTTATATAGACACCGGAAGGGACTAGGGTTGTACAAAGTCGGTTACAGAGAAAGGAATCTTCATATCCGGGCGCCAAGCTTGCCTTCCACGCTAAGGACTGTCCCTATCCGGACACAGGTAAGACTCTTCGGTCTTGTATCTTCACATCCCATAAGTTTGGCCCATGTCAACAGGCTGGACGCCCAAGGACCCCTTAATCCAGGACTCCCTTACTAACCCCCGAACCAGTCTTTCAATGACGATGAGTTCGGCGCGCAGATTGTCTTCGGCATTGCAAGGTGGGTTCCTCCTCTGATTTCTTCAAAGTACTTGACTTAAAGAGCAGTATTCGGCTTTCCGTTAAATGCCGCACCCATCGACTTCCACACCTTCATGATAAAGCTTCCACGTGTCGAGTGAACACGAGAGGTCGGGGTATTTTTGCACATATCACCCTGACTATGTAAGAAAGGCGTCTATTTAAAGAGATTGGGATCTTTAGATCCATTCCACACCGAGCGAGGAATCCTCAGAGCTTGCTAGGAGAAACCATCCCAACATGGCTAGCGCTCCCAGCTCTTCATCCCGTCCCCACGGCCCCGGAAAAGGTGATTGGGAGAGATGCTCCGTGTCCCACAGCCAGCTAGTGAAGCTACAGACATAGGGATTTCTTCCCCCCCCCCACGGATCTAGTCGCCGTTCGAGAAGGATTGACTTCCTTCGATGGAGGGGCTCAGGCGGAGAATTTCCGCAATCCATCCAGGGGGGAACGAGTATGCTTCGTTCCCTACTTGTTGAGAGGTGTTGGATTTCCAATCCACCCGTCCTCCAAGGATTTCTGAAGCATTATGGCCTCCCACTGCACAATTTCACTCCTACCTCCATCCTGCACATCGCGGGTTATGTTGCTCTTTGTGAGCTATTCCTGGGTTGTGAGGTCCATTTGGAATTATGGTGGAAACTATTCTGCCTCATCCCTCGTAGCCAAGACGGATCAATATTTGAAGTGGGCGGAGCTGAGATATGGCGCATCGCCGGGACCGGATACTTATCCGGCACGCCGAAGAAGGCATCCGAAGAGTGGCCTTCCGAATGGTTCTATATCGAGGAAGTCGCACTTCCTGACCCAGTCCGAATGGGTCTTCCCGAATTTTCAAGAGTTCCGTTGAAGAAACGCCATAGCTGGCGCCCTTGGAACCTCAAGGAGGAAGATAGCGCGGAAGTCCATAAATTGATGAGCAAGATAAAGGCGCTTGCCCAGTCCGGATTATCAATAGTCGAGGTGATGGCGACTTCCATAGTACGAGGGGTTCAACTACTCCAATACACAAGGCTTCCCATGTGGCACTATAATGGGGCAAATGACGCCTCCCATTACGGTCGGAAGGGTCCGGACACCCCTGCCGCTTTGGCCAAAATACTGGCCGAACTATACAAATGGGAGAAAGAGGAATTCAGTCGCATTAAGCACTGAGATGGATTTTCCATGTACAATCCTCCTAGCTGGGTGAGTTCCAATCCCACTACTCTACTCATTCTACTCCCTGAGTCACTTTCCATGGACATTAATCCGTCCATTTGTAACAGGAATGGCGGAAGATCGCCAAGGGGCTCCACAGCCCCGTCCCACAGCCAGAGGACCACAACTGGAACCTTGACCCCGGATTCAAAGAGGATCCAAACATATTCGTGATGCTCGAGGACGGGGTGTTCTACTAGGCAAGCTATGGCGTCATGGAAGTGGCCATCACCGCTGACTATCCTGGTCTTCTCCCTGCCTCACACGTAAATAACTAGGAGACATCTCTTCTAAAAGAGCTTCCCTGTTACGCCTCACCCACCGCACTGCCTCGTGCTCCAAAGGGGAGGCACTCGGCGCGCCATACTGCACCTGAGGCGACTCACAAGAGAGCGTCTCCTACGCCGGGCACGCCTTCGAAATGGAAGGCAAATGAAAACACGGCCAAGCCTTCATCAAAGAGGTATGGCTTTTTAAATACACTCCTTGGTTGTCACATCAAAGTGTGACATTGTCCGTTGTGTCTTATTAGGAAGAACGTTCGCCGGACTATTTCCAGAGATCCTGCCGGTCATGCCTCCACCAGCCAGATTCCAGACCCTGCCTTTAGGGGAGAGGCTGGCGCGGGAGTGACACCGGATTGTCCTTCTGCAGAGGATTTGGATGATGTATCCGTTACAAACTCTGAAGTGGAGAGCGCCATGAATCATCAGCGCCGGCAGGCCGCTCTTCACGAGCCCGGCTTTACAAAAGAGGCATTCAACACCTTCAGCTCAACTGATGCATACATCCGAGCTGTTCTAGATGGGCTTACCAGAGCCACAAACCAACATTTGAAAGATATGCCAGTAAGTACACATTTGTACAAATCTGATAAATATATACCAGTAGCCCCAGAGACTTGAAACAGTTGATACAACTGATTTAAGGATCATTGTATAACCAGGTGCTCATAGAGAAGAACAACATGTTGTCTCAAGAGCTGGAAAAGTGTCGGACCCAGCTAGCTGCTGCTACCGCCGAACTGGAGAAATCCAAGAAGGCATCGCCTGGTAATGTGTCCCTCCATCGAGAAAAAATAGAAGTATATACCAGCGATGCTAACAGAGTTGCATATCTTATGGCAGGATCATCAGATCATCCGGGAGAGGCACTGGAAGTCGCACAAGCGGGTGAACAAGGAGCCAAAAGGAAATAGGCCGTGGGCGAACGTATACTAACACGGGTCAGGGAGGAGAAAAACAAACTCTAGGATTCCAACACCCAGCTAGGCGAAGAACTAAAAGATGTGCGGGCCCAGCTGGCTGACTCCGTGAAGGAAAATAAGAGGCTGCGAGGTGACATATTTATTATGTGTTTAATCTTACCTCCGTGTAATTCGATGAGGAAAGGAACTGCTAGAGTTATGTTTGTAGGTATGCTGACTGGCTGTCCCGAAAAAAAGATGTACGGATCGTTGGGTGATCTTCTACTAGAGCTCGGCAGGGGATTCAAAGTGTTGCCAAGGCCTTATGGCCATCTGCCTCCCCCCAGGATGTGTGGAGGAGCTTGTACAGCTATTCAAGGGAGCGCGGTGGCGTTTCCGATTGTGGAAAATATTGGCTTGCTGGGAAGGTGCGCGAGAGGCCTGGGCCATGGTGAAAACACGGTACACCAAGCTTGATCCGAATCATATGGCCTGGGTCGGGCCTAAAGGGTCAGATGGAAAAGAAATTCCACTTAATTTGGTATATGACCAGGTAAATATAGCCGCCAAGTATTCCCAACAGGATTGTAAGTCAGATAGCATGTTAGATGGCATAGAGGAAGAAGTTTTTGAGTCCAAGTGACTATGTACTTCAATTGACAAATTTGTCCCTAGCCGGATTATAAAACGGTTGTCATGGCGGGCCTTTTCGCTTCGGCCTCTGGACTCGAAGGTGCTGAGTGTTTCCGAATACCCGCTCCATAATATAGATTGGGGTACGCGTGGAAACCAGGCGTAGGGGTCATAGTTGCTTGAACAAACAAGTTGTATCTGTCTAGCTATGTTATATTACATTGTAATTGTAAGAAACATGTTCCAGAGAGAAAAGTTCCCTTAAGGGTTCCTTTCCCTGGGTGAGGATGCGTTAACGTGCATGCCCTAACTGTGATTGAAAAATCGCAGCGTACATAACATCTAGGGGTTCATAGTGTAATGAGTAAAAAACATCTTTAGTCTGCCGACCGAATATTCCCTTAAGAACGCTAGATTTCGGCTTCACCCAGTCTGAGGTACACATCCGGATGACCCAGCAGGAACAATCACAGAGGTGCTCCCTTTATGCTCTAGCCGAACTAATAGGAACGTAGGGCATAAGCACAGGAGCCAGGCAGCCTAGCTTGGCCAAAACTTAAGTCATATCGATGCATATAATGGCAAAGAAAAGGTACATACGCGGAAAAGACACATATGTGGTGAGCTTAATACTCGGAAAATAATAATAATAAGCTTATGTACAAGAAGCCCCCAAGTATAATGGACGTACATATTTGAGGATATGTCCGTCGTAAGTGCATGGTTTAGCCACACAAAAGCTTTAAAGCTAAAAAAGAAAAAGCGAAATAGAGGAAAAGATAATGGAAACAAAAGGGAGAAGGAGACGAACAAAGAGTTCGGCGCTAGGCATAGAATCTTCGGAGTCTGGCCGCGTTCCATGGGTTCGACTCTAGGCATTGTCTAATGCATCACGCAGGTGGTACGCTCCTCTAGTGACAACTTCTTCAATGATGAAGGACCCTCACACTTGGGCTTGAGTTTGTCCTTTTTCTTCTCCAGCAAGCGTAGAACGAGTTTGGCGACATTATAAGTCTTGGCCTGTACTTCCCTGTTTTTATATCTGCGGGCCTGTTGTTGATAAAATGCGGAACGGGCTTTTGCAACGTCACGCTCCTCCTCCAGGGCATCTAAGCTGTCCGATCGATCAAGCTCGGCCTCTCTCTCTTCATACATGCACACTCGAGGTGAGTCATGAATAATGTCATAGGGCAACACAGCCTCTATGCCGTACACCATTAAGAAAGGTGTATATCCAGTAGTGCGACTGGGTGTGGTCCGCAGCCCCCAAATTACGGAGTCGAGCTCCTTGACCCAGTGCTTGTCTGCTTCTTTCAAAGACCACACTAGTCTGTGCTTGTCTGATTCTTTCAAAGAAAGCACTAGTCTGGCTTGTTCGACTTGACCGTTTGTTTGTGGGTGATAGACGAAGGCGTAATCGAGCTTAATGCTAGATTAACACACCAGGTTTTCACCTCATCGGCTGTGAAATTGGAGCCATTATCGGTGATGATGCTGTGAGGGACACCATAACAGTGCACGACATCAGATATGAAGTCTATCACTGGTTCGGCTTCGGCCATTTTAACAGGTTTGGCCTCTATCCACTTAGTAAACTTATCCACCATGACCAATAGATATTTTTTCTTATGGCTTCCTCCTTTAAGGGGTCCGACCATATCAAGCCCCCAAACCGCGAAAGGCCAAGTTATGGGGATTGTTTGTAGAGCGGTGGGTGGCATATGGCTTTGGTTGGTGAAAAGTTGGCAACCGACGCAACGTTGAACAAGGTCTTGTGCATCTGCTTGGGTCGTCCGCCAATAGAAACTTGTACGGAAGGTCTTGCTACAAGGGCCCAGGCCGCAGCGTGGTGACCACCACGACCAGCATGAATTTCAGCCAAGAGCTGCTTCCCCTCTTCCTCGGTGATACATCTTTGAAGTACTCCGGTAGCGCTTTTCTTGTAGAGTTCTCTGAACCTTGTAGGCTTTCAAGCATCAGACAATGCGACGCGCCTCATTATGATCCTATTAAGGTAGGCCAAAAAGGGTTTGGTCCATGGGGAAGTGACTGCCATGATAAGATGGGCCGACGGTGTTATTTCGGTGGCTGAGCCCCCGATGATATCGGTGTGTTCAGAATCTGGGGTTATTGCCGGATCCGGACTGGTGTTGCCGCTCTCCACTTGCCACACAACGGATAGCTTGAAGAGACTTTCCAGAAAGATGTTAGGTGGGACGGGTCGCGCTTAGCGCTGATGTGAGCAAGGATATCCGCCGCTTGATTTACTTTCTCGAGCCACATGATGAAACTCGAGCCCCTCGAACCGAGCCAACATTTTGAGAATGGCGTCACGGTAAGCCGCCATCTTCAGATCTTTGGCATCGAAATCTCCATTTATTTGAGATATTGCTAGGTTTGAATCCCCACGCACTTCCAGGCATTGTATGCCCATGGAGGAAGCCATCCGAAGACCATGCAATAAGGCCTGGTATTCGGCTGCATTATTGGAGTTTGTTTATAATATTTGGAGTATGTACTGAACAGTATCTTCGTGGGGGATGTTAGGACAACACCCGCTCCTAAGCCCGCCAGCATTTTGGAGCCGTTGAAGTGCATGACCCAGTTGGAATATGTGTCGTACTCTTTAGGGGGTTTGGCCTCTGTCCATTCGGCGACGAAGTCGGACGGTACTTGGGATTTAATGGCCCGGCGCGGTCTGTATGTTATGTCGAATGGGAGGAGCCCAATGGCCCACTAGGCAATCCGGCCCGTGGCATCGCGGTTGTTTATTATGTCATTGAGTGGTACTTCGGAGGCTACCATGACTGAGCACTCTTGAAAGTAGTGTCGTAGCTTTCCGGATGCCATGAAGACCGCAGATGCTATTTTTTGGTAATGAGGGTACCTTGATTTGCATGGTGTGAGGACAGTGGATACGTAGTATACCAGCTTCTGAAGCGGGAATTTGTGTCTGTCCTCCTTTCATTCAACGATGAGCACCACGCTTAGGACCTGGTGTGTTGCCGATATGTATAATAACATGGGTTCGCCGATGTTCTGTGCGGCCAGGATTGGGTTGCTTGCTAAAAGAGCCTTTATTTCTTCTGGTCCGACCATTGTTGCATCCGTCCACTCGAAGTGATCGTTGTATCGGAGAAGGCGATAAAGTGGCAATGCTTTTTCTCCTAGTCTCGAGATAAACTGGCTTAAAGCTGCCACACATCCGGCTAGTTTTTGTACTTGTTTAAGGTCTGTTGGCGTAGCCAACTGTGACAAAGCTCAGATTTTAGCTGGGTCCTCCTCAATTCCTCTATTGAAAACAATGAAGCCCAGCAGTTTTCCAGCGGGAACGCCGATCTGTTTCTCCAGGCATGTTTGAATCATGCATTGGTAGGTGGCGCGGGCATTTTTAAGTACGAAGGGCATAAAATTGAAGCAGAACAGCCCATATGGGGTAATGAATGCTGTTGCGGCTTGGTCGGACTCCTTATTTTTATTTGATGGTATCCGTAGTATGAGTCGAGGAAACACATTGAGTCGTGTCCGGCTGTAGCATCAATAATCTGATCGATGCGAGGGAGGGAAATGGATCCATAGGGCAGGCCTTATTGAGGTCTTTGAAATCGACACATAGGCGCCAGGATTTATCCTTCTTTGGCACCATCACTAGGTTTGCCAGCCAGTCCGGGTGTTTTATTTCTCTGATGTATCCGGCCTCGATTAACTTGGCTAGCTCCTCCCCCATAGCTGGTCGTTTGCGTTTGGAAAAGCGCTGCAGTGTTTGCTTGACCGGTTTATATCCCTTCAGTATGTTTAGGCTGTGTTTAGCCAACCTACGTGGGATTCCCGGCATATCAGAAGGGTGCTAGACGAATATGTCCCAGTTCTCATGCAGGAACTCTCATAGCGCAGCGTCAACCGTTTGGTCCAGCTGTGCCTCGATGGATGCTCTCTTCTTGGGGTCCGTCGGGTGGACTTGAAATTTGACTATTTCATCTGCTGGTTTAAAGGAGGTGGATTGGGGTCACTTGTCCAGGATCATGTCGTCCCTATCCACCTTGGAGCGTAGTGCAGTTAACTCTTCAGCCGCAAGGGCTTTAGACCATGCCTCGAGGGCCAGGGCTGCGATTTTGTTTTCGGCGCAGAGTGCTATGTCCGGATCGCTGGCAAGAGTGATAATACCATTGGGCCCGGGCATCTTGAGCTTCATGTACCCATAATGAGGTATAGCTTGGAAGCGTGTAAATGCATCTCGCCCTAATAAGGCGCCATATCCACTGTTGAAAGGGGCCACTTGGAAGGTTATCTCTTTGGACAGATAATTCTCCGGCATGTCGAACACCACATCGAGTGTGATTTTTCCCGCGCAGTGTGCCTCCCGACTGGGAATGATTCCTCGAAAGGTCGTGCTACTTTGCTCAATGCGGCTCCTGTCTATTTCCATTTTTTTGAGAGTGTCCTCGTAAATGAGGTTTAGTCCGCTGCCGCTGTCCATGAACACTTTGTTAAGCCGAAAGCCGTCCACTATTGGACTGAGGACCAAGGCGGCTGGTTCCCGGACTGTCCTGAATTTTGGTTCGTCACCGGCATTGAAATTTATGGCCGTGTCATCCCAGGGGTTTATTGTTGCGACTTGGCAGACTTCAGCGAGGCCGCGGAGTGCCCTTTTGCGCCAATTGTTTGAGGTGAAAGTCTCAAAGACCGTTAATACTCTGAGGTCGTTGTCTTCCACGGGGTCTTGCTCTGCGGTATTTTTGGTGAGGAGATCCTCGCTGCTTTTGGCCACTTGCCAGAGTATCCAACATGCTCTAAGGTTGTGGGTTGGTATGGTATCCGGTGTTGTGTGTATTTTGCATGGCCTATCGAGCCATCCCTCCAGAACGGTTACGCCCCGTATTGGGCTTTGAATTCATTACTATTGGATCCGGCGACCGATGAGGGTGCATCCTTTTTGCTCAGAGGAGGGGTTGACTGGAAATTGGTGGCTCCCAAGGAGCTGCCTGAGTTTTCCAGGCGCTTTCCATTGCGCAGTACTTCCGTACTATGGTTGCCAAGTCAGCAAAGTGTAATACGCGATGGAGGTTAAGGGCATTGAGGATTCCCTCGTCCGTGCAATTGTTGCAGAATAGCAAGATTGCGTCTTCGTCGCAGCAATCTTTGATCTTGTATTTGACAAGGAGGAATCTGGCCCAAAAGTGATGGATCGTTTATTGAGATTTCTATCGTATGTACATAAGATCGCGTGTATCTAGGTGGGTGGGTGGATTTAAGTCCAAACCCTGACCCAATTTGGGATCCGGAGTTTGAGAAACTTCCGATCTTAATAGTTCGGGCTCTGGGATATCAACTGAGTTTTTAGGCCCGTCATCTGATTCTAGGTTCGGAGGGCAGGGCGTGTTGTTCCGTAGACGAGTATCCGTCTCTTCAAGCCCGTAAATCCGGACATAGTTCATCCTCAATATAGAGGGAGAGTTGTTGTTTCGCTCCTCGATTACCGCTACCTGATGGGTGATCGGTGGAGATTTGATTTCTCTATGATCGGGTTTAAGCCCAATCCGATCGTAGTCTGTAGCGACCCCCAGGGTGGCGATGCGATCAAGGAGTTCATTTAAAGATGATAACTCCATCGGATCCATCTGTTTGGAGTGTTCGGAGTCAACACGGAGGCGATTCTTGATGACTCGAGAAGTCATCGTTGGCTCGACGGCCAAACGGGCAGTCATGGTAAAGCCGCCCAGCCGGAGCGTTTGACCTGGGACCAGGGCTCCTCCAGAGGTGATACTGTCCTTGACGACAAGCGAGCCATCAATCCTGTCTTGGATGTCACAATGGAACTCCCAATGAAAGCACCAATGACGGTGTCAAAATCGGCGGATCTCGGGTAGGGGGTCCCGAACTGTGCGTCTATGGTTGATGGTAACAGGAGGCGGGGGACACAATGTTTACCCAAATTCGGGCCCTTGATAACCCACAAGTATAGGGGATCGCAACAGTTTTTGAGGGTAGAGTATTCAACCCAAATTTATTGATTCGACACAAGGGGAGCCAAAGAATATTCACAAGTATTAGCAGTTGAGTTGTCAATTCAACCACACCTGGATAACTTAGTATCTGCAGCAAAGTATTTAGTTGCAAAGTAGTATGATAGTAATGGTAACAGTGATAAAACTAACGATAGCACTTTTGTAGTAATTGTAACCGTAGCAACGATAAAGTAAACAAGCAAAGCACAATATGTGAAAAGCTCGTAGGCATTGGACCAGTGATGGATAATTATGTCGGATGCGATTCCTCATGTAATAGTTATAACATAGGGTGACACAGAACTAGCTCTAGTTCATCAATGTAATGTAGGCATGTATGCCGAATATAGTCATACATGCTTATGGAAAAGAAGTTGCCTGGCATCTTTTGTCCTACCCTCCCATAGCAACGGGGTCCTAATGGAAACTAAGGGATATTGAGGCCTCCTTTTAATAGAGAACCGGACCAAAGCATTAGCACTTAGTGAATACATGAACTCCTCAAACTACGGTCATCACCGAGAAGTATCCCGATTATTGTCACTTCGGGGTTGTCAGATCATAACACATAATATGTGACTATAGACTTGCAAGATAGTATCAAGAACTCACATATATTCATGAAAACATAATAGGTTCAGATCTGAAATCATGGCACTCGAACCCTAGTGACGAGCATTAAGCATAGCAAAGTCATAGCAACATCAATCTCAGAACATAGTGGATACTAGGGATCAAACCTTAACAAAACTAACTTGATTACATGGTAAATCTCATCCAACCCATCACCGTCCAACAAGCCTACAATGGAATTACTCACACACGGCAGTGAGCATCATGAAATTGGTGATGGAGGATGGTTGATGATGACGACAGCAACGAATCCCCCTCTCCGGAGCCCTAAACGGACTCCAGATCAGCCCTCCTGAGAGAGATTAGGGCTTGGAGGCGGCTCTGTATCGTAAAACATGATGAAACATTCTCTCTAATTTTTTTCTCCACAAAAGAAAATATATAGAGTTGGAGTTGAGGTCGGTGGAGCTCCAGGAGGCCCACAAGGCAGGGGGCGCGCCCCCACCCTCGTGGACAGGGTGTGGGCCCATTGGCCTTGATTCTTTCGCCAGTATTTTTTATATTTTCTGAAAAGTTCCTTCGTGGATTTTCAGGTCATTCCGAGAACTTTTTATTTATGCACAAAAATAACACCATGGCTGTTCTGCTAAAAACAGCATCTGTCCGGGTTAGTTTCATTCAAATCATACAAGTTATAGTCCAAAACAAGGGCAAAAGTGTTTGGAAAAGTAGATATGACAGAGACGTATCAGCCCTCTCTATGTAGGTAATACCCTACTTCTTTCTTGATTGATCTTGATGAATATGAGTATTACAAGAGTTGATCTACCACGAGATTGTAATGGCCAAAACCCTAGAAGTCTAGTCTATGTGATTATGATTGCCTCTACGGACTAAGCCCTTCGGTTTATATAGACATCGAAGGGGACTAGGGTTGTACAAAGTCGGTTACAGAGTAAGGAATCTTCATATCCGGGCGCCAAGCTTGCCTTCCACGCCAAGGAGAGTCCCTAGCCGGACATAGGCAAGAGTCTTCGGTGTTGCATCTTCACAGGCCATCAGTCCGGCCCATGTCAACAGGCCGGACGCCCAAGGACCCCTTAATCCAGGACTCCCTCAAGGACAAAAACCATGTTGTTACAATATCGTGCCCCATACCAAAAACGACCATGACAAAGGGATTGTCTGAAGTGCTTGGGCAGGCAGATGGATATTCTTGGAATGGAACTGGCAAGCTTCTCACTTGGTGACTAGCTCGACCACATCTTGGAGGACTGTTGGCCAATAGAATCCTTGACGGAATGCTTTCCCAACTAAAGCCCTTGATCCAATGTGGGAGACTCACATGCCTTTGTGTATTTCTGCCACTGTTCTTTTCCTTCTTCCTGGCATATGAACTTCAATTTCACACCGTTGCGCCTACTTCTGTACAGAGTGTCGTCGACAAACTGATACATACTGCCCCTCCGGGCTACTCTTTCGGCTTCTTCTTGCTCTTAGGGAAGTTCTCTGATTTGGAGGAAATGGACTATGTGCCTTGCCCAAGTTGGAGCCTAAAGCTTGGCAACGAGGACTAGCGGCACCTCCTCATTCATGGGGGCGCATCCCTCGACCGCGGGGACCAGTGGTGCGATAGGAGGGTGAGGCCCGACAATCAAAGGAGACTTGTTTCCGGCAGGGTCCCTGCCAGGAACCCCGAGGGGTTCTAGCGGGAGAGGCTTACCGGAGTCCAATTAGCTCCTCTTTTGGGCCATTGTTGTCGGGGATACGGATGGCTGATTAAGATGGAGAACAAAAGTTCCTGGTTCCATAGGAAGCCTCTGCGGAGTACACTTTCACAGATGATCAGCAATGCTGTTTTCCGCATGGGGCACGTGCTCTGTTTGCAATCCAACAAAGCGCTCCTCCAATCTTCTCACTTCCTCGACGTATGCCTCCATCAATGGACTTTTGTAATCCTTGTTGACTTGGCTCACCACAAGTTGTGAATCTCCTCGAATGATCAGCTTCTTGATTCCCAATTCTATGGCAAACCTGAGACCGACAAGGAGCCCTTCATACTTTGATGTATTGTTGGTTGCCTCCTCCCAGGGAAAATGCATCTGGACGACATACTTCAGGTGCTCCCCGGTGGGAGCAACGAGAAGCATGCCAGCCCCTGCACCTTGTAGGGACAAGACACCATCGAAATACATGATCCATTCTCGGGGTGATCCCTTGCCGGGAATAACTGTTTCCAGTACTTCCTCATCAAGGGTTGGCGTCCATTCTGCAATAAACTCTGCCTATGCCCTGCTTTGAATCGTTGACGTGCTTTCAAACATCAGGCCAAATCTGGATAACTCCAGTGCCCATTCCACTATCCTGCCAGTAGCCTCTAGGTTCCACAGTATCCTTTGCAACGGAAAGCGTGTGACAACCGTGATCTCATGGTCTTGGAAGTAGTGGCGCAATTTCCTTGAGGCCATGACAAGGCCGAGAAACAATTTTTGCACACCAGAATACCTGGACCTACCCCGTGTAACAGGGAGCTGATGAAGTATTCTGGGTGCTGCACCACTTTCTTCCTTGATGTGTCCTTGGGGTTGCCTTTGCTGTCGTGCTTCTCTTTGTCCTGATCCACATCTGACCTTGCTGGTGTATTCTCTCTTCCTGCTCTTGGCGGGACATCAGTTGAGGCTTTTGTCTTCTCCACTTCCCGTTGTGCCACCAATGCTGCACTGACCACTTGATTAGTCGCTGCCGGATATAGTAGCAACAGCTCCTATGGTTTGGGTACCAAAGTGGGCATGGAAGACAAATAAGTCTTCAGATCTTGTAATGCTGCATCTGCTTCCGGGGTCCACTTCATAGGTCCTGCCTTCTTCAAAATTTTGAAGAACGACAAGATGCGCTTAGCAGACTTGGATATGAATCTGCTAAGCGCTGCAATGCATCCTATCAGATGCCTCACATCCTTAACTGTCTTGGGTGCCTGAATTTGCTTATTGGCCTTGATCTTATCTAGGTTGGCCTCGATACCGCGGTTTGACACAGAGAAACCAAGTAGCTTGCCAGAGGGAACGCCAAACACACACTTCTACTGGTTTAGCTTCAAGTTGATCTTGCGCACATTAGAAAATGTCGCTTGCAAATCCTGGATGAGGGTTGATTTTTCCTTGGTCTTGACCACAATATCATCCCTATAAGATTCAATGTTCTGGTGCAACTGTGGCTTGAAACCAATTTGGACTGCTCTCGCAAAAGTGGACCCAACACTCTTCAACCTAAAATGCATGAACAAAGCAGTATGTGCCACATGGGGTGATGAAGGAGATCTTCTCTTCGTCTTCCCTGAACATGAATATCTGATGATACCAAGAGTATCACTACAAAAAAATACACTTCCGTGATGATACGTGTTTGTCACAGTAGGTCACGTTTTCTGTCATGCATGTACATCCATGACGATTTTTTGACAGAATCAAGATAGTCATACTTGTGATGTCGTAGAAGTGTTCCCTGACATTACCAAAATTATCATCACGAAAGTGTCCACTTCCATGATGATAAATCGCGTGTCATAAAAGTGCTTTCATCAAGGGTGACCGACACGTGGCATCCACCATAACGAAACACCGTTAAGCTATCGAGTCCGGTTTTGGATACGGTAACCCGTTAACAGCCCCGACCAATGGGGATTTTCCACATGTAAAATCATCTTTGGTTGGAGGAAACACGTGTGGGCTCACCGTTGGGACAGATGTCATCCACTCATTGGACCAAAGGCGCCTATGATACATCAACATGTGGTATGGCCAAACAGAGGCCCATTCCTGTGAAAAGGCTGGCCCGTTTGACTTGGTCAAAAGGTGGCGGGCCGGCCCACGGAAAGCCTGTTAACGGCATGTTCGCATGTAGCCCATTTACAGCCCACTAACCCATGGCCCGTTACGACCTATCTGAATTAGGCCAGTAGCGCCATCTGGGCCGTCCAATATGATTCCAGTCTGTTTTAACTTTCGGCCCATGTATGGCCCGTGATGTCTTTTGGCCCATATGAGGCCCTTTGTAGATCTTGGCCCATTAACGGCCCATGGTGAAACTGGCCCGTAATGAACAGTGTATCACTTTATACCCATTAACAGCCCATTATTTCATTGGGCCGTTTCCAGCCCACATTATCTATCGGCCTTCCCAGGGCCCATTTATTCTTGTGCTCATTTCCAGCATTCGGTTACTTACGGCCCGTTACTGTAATTTTCTGCTTGTGGGCCAAATTCATCCAGTGGTTACAGTTGGCCCGTTTGTGGCCTGTTAATGTGTTGGGACCTTTTCATAGTGTCATCAAATACGGCTGATTAACGACGGCCCATTATGGTCGGCCCATGAACGGACGATTCCAACTCTAGCCTGTTTACGGCCATAATGCGGTCTGTTGTTGGCCAATGTTTGGCCAATCGATCATACGGCCCATAGAAGGCCCATTGATGATACGGCCCATAGAAAGCCCATTGTGTCTATGGCGCGAAGAAGGCCCATTGTGTCTACGGCCCGTAGAAGGCCCATTGTTTCTACGCCCCATAGGAGGCCCATTGTTTCTACGGCCCGTAGAAGGCCTGTTGTTTCTACGGCCCGTAGGAGGCCTAGTGTCACTATAGTAAGTATGTAGCCAATGGTTATAGTGGCCTAGTTTTAAAAAATAGGTTATTGCGGCCACTAGCAAACCGCGGAAAAAGAACTGCACTCACTACAAGCAAACAAATAAACAAGACAACAAGAAATTAATAAGCATGCAACTTACGCTAGGCTATCATGGCTATTACACATATTACATCCACTGGGCATCAAAGTTTGCCACCAACGGGAATATAGGGAACAGAGCAGCATATCATATACACTGGTTGTCAAAGTTGGCGACCAGCACAAATAAACGCCAAAGCAAAACAAGTCCAAAACTGAAAGCACTTCAGAAGATCTCAAGAAACAATATCCTGGGTACCAATAATGATGGCAAGATGCTTAGAAATCTTATTAACTTTCTCTTGTTTGGCGCATAAATCCTCCAGCGCTTGCTTTTGCACCAGCAAGTATGCATCTGAATTCTGCACGGACTTCCTCAGTCCTTCAGCTTCATATCGTAGTACATGTGATCAATGTCTTTCAACTTGAAGTTGAGACTCAAGAAGAAGAACTGATTTAGGCAGCAAGATCGAATAGCTTGTGCCAGCAGTAGTGGCCAGTAACTTGAACACTACATCAAGAGAGGACTTTTGGGTTCTCTCACTGTCGTCAAGATATTTTTTATCAGCTTTCTTGGAGACCAACAGGGATGTCTCACTATCTTGAATCTTATCTGCATTACTTCCTTTACCATTGCATAACGGGGTACTATTCTCCAATATATTGTCCGCATCCTAAAAGAGAAACAAGCAGACACATCACAGGTTTACCATGTTGTATATGAAACTCATTTTGGTAAATCAGTTCAGTAGTAAAGTGGACAGGATAACAGCATGAAACAAACATATATATATGTACCATGGTCACTTTATGGTCTATATCATTCTAGTTTTTGTTGCCAAATCAAGATAGAGACACAGTTCAAATAATATTTGTTCAAGACAAAGTAGAATAGACAGAATATAAGTGTGGGAAACTATAGAGCAATAACAACACTTGTAGTGTGCATGACATGATAATATAGCTGTTTATTCACTTGAAATTGAAATCAACATAGAGCAAGTTATAGCAGCAAACCAGTTAAAGAAACAGGTTTAAAACATACATGTTGCACCATTGGAGTTTCAATTCCATCCTCAAATTTGAAAATAGTTGGTATGAGTAAATGCAGTGATGCAAGAGCAAAGGAGTATGAACAATAGCTACAGAACCTGACCTGAGAACAAATCTTCTTCTCCTTTAAGCGTTGAGTTGGGATTCGGAGTTGTGGTCCTCATGCTTTGGGCACTGCAGTTCCCTTACTAATTGCTCGTGTTTGGGTGCTCTGTGGTAGAGACGGTGTTGGGTCAACTGGAACTGGGTTACTATCTGCCGGGGTTGGGGTTAGAAGGGGTGTAGCTGGTTCTCTGTCCAACTGTGTAGGGGTACAATCTGTGAGAGTCTGGGTTATGTGTGGTGGGGCTGGTTCTTGGGCAAGTACAACCATGGTTCTATCTGCATCAACTGGTACCACTATCTTTTCTGAAGACCGTGTTTTTACTCCCTTAGATACTGCCATCACCCTCTCCAATTCAAATGGCCGATAAACAAGAAAAGTAATTGAAAGTACAGACATTGAATGATAGACATGTGCAATGGATAGTGGGGAATAAAAGAGGGCATGAAATAATTCACATTTATGTTGTCTAACTAAACAGGATAGCATGATACAATTTCACATATATGATTGCTAACTAAACATGATAGCATGACACAATTTCACATTATGATGGCTAACTAAAAAATATGGAAAGACATAGTTCAAAATATGATAACTATGTAAACAGGATGACATGATATAACTATATAATGTGTTTATTAAATAGGTTGGCATGCCATAATTCACATACATTCACGGATAGAATCACATAATTCAAAATATGATGACTGTAAACAGTAAACAGGATGAGATGATATAACTATATGATGTCTTTATTAAATGGGTTGCCATGCCATATCAGATAGATGTTGTGCATGTAATCATGATGTCATGATATAATTCAAATATATGATTTATATAGTGAGCAAGTAAGCAGATGGCAATCCATATATGATGTGAAAACTAAGCAATGCAAGACATTATGCATGACATGGGTAATATAACCCTGCCAAGTTTGATCATAGACCTCAGGGAGGAAATAGGACTGGTCACCAGTCTCTGAATCCTCCTCTGAGGTGAGCAACAAGATGTCTGCTTCAGCAGGTAGCATTGTCTACTCCGAATACCTTGCTTCAAATAGCTGATGCACAGGAAGAGTAGTTGAATATACAAATGTTGTCGACAAATGGAACACATAACACAAAAAAATGATAGCATGATATAATTCACATACATGATGATTGGCTAAACAGCATGACATTGCATAATTCACATATATAATGCCTTTTCAACAAGATATCATTGCATAATTCACATATATTATGTCTTGCAATAAGATGGCAATGCATAATTCACATATATGGTAATTAGACACTAAACTGGTGGCATTCACACAAAGCATGTCTAAACTAATCAAATGACATAGCAATGCAAGACACCATACGCACGATAGGAGCAAGATAACCATATCAAGTTAGAGCATACACCTCGGGGGGGAATAGAACTGGTCATCTGTCTCTGAATCCTCCTCTGCGCTTCGTCAGATAGCATAGTCTGCTCCGAAGACCTTGTTTTCACTCCAGAATTTTCCATCACCGTGTAAATGGCTGATGCACATGAACAGTAATTGAATGTACTAACATTGTTGACAAATGTAGTACGTAATGAAAAATAAGGATGACCTAATATAATTCACATATAAGATGACTGGCAAAGTAGGATGGCATTGCGAAATTCACATATATGATGCCTGGCTAAACAAGATGGCGTTGTATAATTCACATAAACGATGAATAAAGTAAACAGATGGCATTCGCACAAATGATGTCTAAACTAAGCAGATGACATATTTGATGTATAAAGTAAGCAATGCAAGGCACCATATGCACGATATAACCAACATCAGCATGCCAAGTTAGAGCGAAGACCTCAGGGGGTAAATAGGAGTGGTCTTCTCCTTCTTAATCCCCCTCAGCACAGATATCTTCCTCTCGGTTACAATCCAAAATGGGTGGAGGGGGCTGCCTTTGCGCCTACCATGGAGCGATGTCTGCATGAAATTTTATTTCCACACAAGGCTCTTCTCTTTTGCTCTACATGTTCAGTTCCATTGTTTACAGTACCTTTCATGCACAGGAATAAAACATAGTGAGATTATGTAAGGAGTGCATGCAGAAAATCCAGAGTGATTGTAGCAACTTGTGGATAGACCCAAAACCAATGATAGGAGGCAGATAATGGCTTCAGTTAAAAAATACAGATAATGGCTTCTTTATTGTTTGTTCCCCACCCAACATGAAACTCATAGTAGACACCAGAGATTAACCACATAGTAGATAGATACTATTGAATGTGGCCCCGATATGTACCCCACAACCATTTAAAAACTCAAGTTTGACAATTAGTTTGGAGCTGACTCAGAGTCTAGTCGGTGAACAGGATGATAAAGTAGCATGTAATATTAAGCGATGCATAAAATAAGTAGACAATAAAGAGTGCGACCTCTCTTGTTGACCCATGTAGTCCTCGAGGTCATCTGCTTGGTTGATGATGGTAATGCAGTTTTCATGGTTGCCGGCGGCGGGGAAGAAGATCTGAGGAGGCGAAAGATAGTCTAGAGACCGGATCCCTGTTGTGCTGGACCCTTCTGTCATTGGAGTAGCTGAGCTGGGGTGGACGATGGCGCAGCAGGAGCGGGACAAACAACGCAAGGTTTTCTTTGACAACTATATGTAAGAGAAGTAATTCTGCGAGGGCTCATTTGAATTGGAGGATTCTAACAACGCAGGGATAGGAATTACACAGTAATAGGATAGGAATGCACGTGCAAAATAGAGAATTTAAAAACACAGGAGTTCTGCCAATCTGGGTGTTTGGTTCACAAGAATTGGAAGATCACAAGATGCAAAGAAGCATGGTGAGATTAACTCAAACCACAAGAAAATGTATGGTTATAATGCTATTATGCTACTATCTCTTAGTCTTGAGCTTCATGATTAGGAATTTGAGAAGGAGGACAAGTGGATATTAAAATTCCTACAGTTTTTCTTTCAAGGAGACACTAAAGGAACAAATCCTACAGTTTTCCTTTGCTCCATTCCTTTGAACCAAATGCGTGAATAGTAGTACCATAGGAAACTTTCCAATTCCTATGTTTTTACTTCACTTTTCCTTTCAAGCACTGGCGATTCTAGTAGGCAGGCTTGAGAAAGGAAAAGCCTACACTCAAAAAATGTTTTTGTGCTACTTCTACTACTTTGGACCCAGGCCACTACCCAACTAGCTCAACTCTCAGGCTCATCGACAAATGCACACCTCAAACGCGCAGAGATAAATAATGATGGCATTCAAGAGAGTCCATCATGGATAGCTAAGTTGCATGGTACCTCACTGCTTGTCATATATTAGGAGAAACTAATCGTATTTCACGTTACTGCGTGTGCTCAGTGGACAATATATATAACATGTAGAGAGAAAAAAGAGATGCAACAAGTGTACAACCTATTTGGCGAAGCCATGTCAATCTCGGTGTGATTGGGTTGGTCGGTGAGGATGATCGGGTTGACTTGGCTGTCGGAGGAGGGGAAGAAGATCTTAGGCATCTTGAGATGGAGCCTGGGGTACTGCTCCGCTGTGATGGAGGGTTTCATTGTTGGAGCAACTCCGGTGAGTTGTACGACGCCGAGGATGAAGAAGGACTGGAGAGACAATGTTAACCTGAGTGGAATTCTAATAGCATCTCCAATAGATGACGTAAAATACATAACCGCAAAGTGTTACATCAGCCGCTCATCTCTAAACTTAACTATCGAAATTGAACTTAACTATCAAAACTGAACTTAACTATTGAAACTAAAATTTCCTATCAAAAATGAATTTTACTGTGGAAACTGAACGCACTAGAGGTGAGGCTACACGTCAGTCGACTGACTTTTTCATCTCTAGTCAATGGATTTTCCAGTCATTGGATACGAAATCAAGAGCCTGTAGTTCATCTTCAACCTCCACCCCCTGAGCCGCCAGCCACCACCGGCCAAACAGGCCCCCCTCCCGCCGCCCGCTGCCGGTGGTGCGCCGCCCCGCCCGCCCCGAAAACACTCCCCACCGCCGATCCGCCGCCGCCCCGGCCATCCCTCTAGGCCCCCCGTGTCGAGCTTTTTCTCTGGCGATCCCCACGCCACTGCCCCACCATCATCGGCGACCACATCCTCCACCCTGAACCCTAAGATAGATAGTGGGGTACCTCTCCGGCGAGCCCCCTTCCCCGCTGTGGCCGGTTCTTCCTTAACTCCGGTGAG
>NC_041387.1:348923645-348926596 GCF_002162155.2 Triticum dicoccoides | reverse complement strand
CCTCCCCCCCCCCACCTCCTGAAAATCGATTGACCCAAAAGTCAATTCAGTCGACTGAAGTGTAGCTAAATCGGAGCAGCATCGCAAGCAAGAGCAAGAGCTAGAGCAACGGTGCGAGCAAGAGCAAGATCAATAACAAGAGTAGACAAGGCAGGGGACCGAGAGCAAGAGCAGAGCAGTAGCGCGAGCGAGAGCTAAGGCAGCAGCAGCTCCTACAAATGTGGATGTCGCCGCCGAGGGAGCGACGCCGTGGAGGAAGTGGCCGGTGACGCCACCGTGGATGGAGCCGCGCCATGTCGGCTCGGGACCAAGCGCCGGCAGCACCGTGAGATCGAATCAAGAAGAAAATACGACGATTAGTGTTCAACCTCTTTGGTGGCGTCGATTAGGCCGCAGCTTCATCCGAGGAAACGGTGATGATGCTGCTCTTCCGATGGTGCAGGTGAAGACAGCGGTGTGGGAATGGAGGTGGCGCGATAGACGAGGGGAATGTCGGGGCTGCTCCTTGGAGGTGGAGGACGGGGTGACTGAACCGGTGGGACAACAAGATCGATGACGGATCCTCATCCAGTACGATGGATGAGGGACGTCGAGGTGTTGTCGTGGACGACGCCGTCGGGGAAGAGGCTCCGGCTGGGTGGCGGATGGAGGATGGTGTGGGGCTTCATGGGTTTTCACGGCCTCGGTATACGAATGGGTGGGCAGATGGGATGGGAGTGGGGAACCATGGCTTAGGGACGCGCTTGTCCGAAATGTGGGGTAAGATACGAAAGTACCCCCACCAATTTGAGGCGGTTCCTTCGGTTCAGGGGTATCACGAGCATTTCGCGTGTCGGGACTTCACAGGCGGTGGGAGTTTCCGCACGCATTGTAATTTTGGAATAGCAAGGCGTGGGTTGAGATGGAGGGAGTTGTCGGAGCACAACGAGACAAAAATATATCTTAAATATTTTGGGCTAACAAAGCGCGGCTTGAAAATTCCGGACAAGCCTAACGTGTATTGTACCAAATCAATTCACACTTCCGTCGATGAAAAAACAAAAAAAATCAATTCACAGCACACAAGACAGTCTAGTCCCGTGTACTGTACGAAATCAATTTGCACTACAAATGTCATTCAAAACTTTGAATTCATGTTATGTTCAATTAAAATATTTCGCTACGTGAATAATGCATGCAACCTACTACTCAAATGAATGTTTTAGTGCGTTCCAAATATATATACTACCGCTTCAATATGAACTAAATTTGAATTCATGTCTCTATTTGAATAAGATCTACAATAATGATTGGTGTGAACTCAAACCATTTGAATTCATTTCTCTATTTTAATAAGATCTACAATCATCATTATTGTCAAGTTAAACCATCATTTGTGTATTATCTTCACAGCTCACCACATGATTACTCTCGAGTTACATATGAACTATGTGTACTATATGAACTCGAACTCGTTTTTTTGAATCCACTTTATGTTGATTTCAAATCACAGTACATTTCAAGCTCTAGCTAGATCTTCATAATCTAAACCATGTCTCATATATATAATGTGTTTATCACATAATTTATGGTGCCCCACCCCCTACGCCTAGAAGTATTTAGATCTCAGTTGCAAACACCACACATTACCACAAATTCAAATAAAATGTGAGATTGTTTGATATATAGTATTGTTTAGATTATTCGATATTTAGTTGTAAGCTGCAAACGCCACACATTATCACAAATTCAAATAAAATGTGAGATTGTTCAATGTATGGTATGGTTAGATTGTTCGACATTTAGCTGTGAGTTGCAAACGCCTTGCATTATCACATTATGGTATAACATGTGCAAAACCACAACACGCGTATCACCGCTATATTCATGCATCCATATGTTTATAACACTATGATCTCCTATTCAAATATATGAATCCACTTTCATATCAAATTATGATATTTGTTAGTCTCTTACACCCACACAATCCTCTAACCTCTGTAGCTACCACTAACTTTCTCTCGTGCATGCACACGCCCTCCTCGCCTTCCCCCTCCCTCAGCATTCTATCCATCATGCACATTCATTTTTTTTTCTTTAGGTCGTTCTCCCACAGTCTCCACAACTCCTTTCCGACACACACCGATCGATAAACCTCTCTAGTGATGTCTGCCTACAACATACACATGCACCTTCCATCTCCTCCTTTATGTGTCCATGCCTCGTATCTATCATACGGTCCCACACACGTGTAAACTCTCGCCCCTCTTTTCATCAATCTCACAACCGCACACTCCTCCCCCTATCTAGCTAGTAGCGCGGCCTCAAGAACCATCTCCTAGCTCCATTCTCTCTGTCTATCCGTCTCGCTGGGCCTTATTTGCCTCTAACAAATGGATGTACACCGACCGATCTCCCGTTATACATATAGCAAGCTAGGTCCTTATAACTCGTTTTTTCCCACGCGACGATCGATCTACCTCATTAGATATGTCTCTCCCTTCCCCCGACAAACAACAATTGATCTATCGATCTAGTTAGGTTTGCTTACCAAACACATGGTTCCCCTTCATCATCCATGCATGCGTCCCGACAGATCTATCACGCACAGGCACACACAGAAACACATCCCCACTCTTATTGATAATATTGCATTTCCACCCTCAGTTTGTCTAGTAGGGATCTCCCACCATCTTCGAGAAGCAACTCCATCACCCATCCAGCATTCTACCCATCTCCCTCCCTCTCTCTCTCCTCTCTCTCTCTCTCTCTCTGTCCCATCCTATTTCGTATCCTTCAGTTATGTATGGATGTCGACCGATCTCCCTCAAGACATAGCTGGGTTTCTCCTTCTCAACACATATATGAGTTGTTCTACCTCTATAGTTACGCCACTGCCTCCCCTCCCCCCACCCCCCTCCCACACATACACTGATACATCGAGCGCTCTAGTCATGTCTCCCTGCCACACA
>NC_041387.1:348835476-348923476 GCF_002162155.2 Triticum dicoccoides | reverse complement strand
TATATCTTTGACTTGCACACACACACACACACAATTTTGATGGCTCTCTTCATTGATCTCGCACCCACCCACTTGATCCTCTCTTCGACTCTATCGATATCTATAACCCCTCACTTTCTTCTCGTTGATCGCCCGGCCCTCTATATATGATATGGATAGGCCTCCATTTTCACACACATTGCATGCAAAATTTTGTTTGACATGTCATCGACACATATTCCCACAAATACATTCACGAAATCACACCCCCCCAAACAAAAAACACTCACGAACACACATGCCATCTGTCTAGGTTTGTATCTATCTCACACACACACCCACGTAGGTGGGGGATGTGCACAAAGAGAAGAGGTGCATGCACGAAGCACGTACACCCGTCTCTTTCCCAACCACACCTGCGCGGGTACACGGTTGAGCTCATTTCTGTATGAAAAGGCAGCCCATGTGGTAATTTGACATGTGTACTAGTTGTCCACTTGATGGAGGGAGGATCGTCTACCACGGGTGAACAAAGAAATTTTGGCTTAACGCGTTATGTTAAAAAAGAGGCAAACCATGTGGGGCCTACCTTAGAGGCAAGGTGAAAGTGCAACTATCCCTAGGTGGTTTTGGTAATTCATAACAACATATAGCTCATTGAGCTAATGCTATTCCAAGACTATTATTTCAGGAAAGCTCAATGAATGGCATGGCATGGATGATGAAAGTGGATCCCTCAAAATACTAAGGACAAAGGATTGGCTCAAGCTCAAAAGCTCAAGACTCTTCATTATACATTTTAGTGATCCAAGATCACATTGAGTCTATAGGAAAAGCCAATACTATCAAGAAGGGATGAGGTGTTGCTTAATGAGCCTCTTGCTTCATGTGCTTAGTCATACGCTCCAAAACCCTCAACTACTTTCCCACATCCACAAATGACCTAAACCTAAAGCCAAAATCGGTCACACCGATTCTTTCTATCCGGCGCCACCGATTCCAAAAGTCATAGCCACTGCCACAAACCCTAAGCAAATCGGTCTTACCGATAGGGATCTCGGTCTCACCGAGATGGGGTTGCAATCTCTCTATTTCCCTTTGTAACGTTTCGGTCTAACCGAAGTGAGCGATCGGTCCCACCGAGATTGCAATGTAAACTCCCTGTTTCCTTTTTGTAACATTTCGGTCTCACCGAAAAGAGCAAATCGGTCCCACCGAGTTTACCCGACCAACTCTCTGGAAAGCTTATTACCAAATCGGTCTCCCCGAGTTTGTGTAATCGGTCTCACCAAGATTACGTTATGCCCTAACCCTAACCGAATTGGCTTCACCGAGATGCATGTCAGTCCCACCGAAAATCACTAACGGTCACTAGGTTTACTAAATCGGTCCGACCGAGTTTAACGATTCGGTCCCACCGAGTTTGGTAAATTGTGTGTAATTTTGTGTGGAGGCTATATATACCCCTCCACCTCCTCTTCATTCGTGGAGAGAGCCATCAGAACGAACCTACACTTCCAACTTACCATTTCTGAGAGAGAACCACCTAGTCATGTGTTGACGCCAAGATATTCCATTCCTACCATATGAATCTTGATCTCTAGCCTTCCCCAAGTTGCTTTCCACTCAAACCCTCTTTCCACCAGATCCAAATCCTATGAGAGAGAGTTGAGTGTTGGGGAGACTATAATTTGAAGCACAAGAGCAAGGAGTTCAACATCAACGCACAATTTGTTACTTCTTGGAGAGTGGTGTCTCCTAGATTGGCTAGGTGTCACTTGGGAGCCTCTGACAAGATTGTGGAGTTGAACCAAGGAGTTTGTAAGGGCAAGGAGATCGCCTACTTTGTGAAGATCTACCGCTAGTGAGGCAAGTCCTTCATGGGCGACGGCCATGGTGGGATAGACAAGGTTGCTACATCATGGACCCTTCATGGGTGGAGCCCTCCGTGGACTCGCGCAACCATTACCCTTCGTGGGTTGAAGTCTCCATCAACGTGGATGTACGATAGCACCACCTATCGGAACCACGCCAAAAACATCCGTGTCTCCAATTGCGTTTGAATCCTCCAAACCCTTCCCTTTACTTTCTTGCAAGTTGCATGCTTTAATTTCCGCTGCCTATACACTCTTTGCATGCTTGCTTGAATTGTGTGATGATTGCTTGACTTGTCCTAAAATAGCTAAAATCTGCCAAACTCTAAAATTGGGAAAAGGTTAAGTTTTTATTTGTCAAGTAGTCTAATCACCCCCCCCCTCTAGACATACTTCAAGGTCCTACAAGTGGTATCAGAGCATTGGTCTCCATTTGCTTTGATTTCCATAGCTTTTGGTGGTCATAGCCTTGGTTTCACAACCTAGGAGAGTATGGCGTCTAGCGAGGGAAATTATCACCGTAGAGGTCCTTACTTTGATGGTACTAATTATGCTAGTTGGAAGCATAAGATGAAAATGCATATTCTTGGACATAACCCCGCCGTTTGGGCAATTATTTGTATTGGCTTGCAAGGTGAATTCTTCGATGGGAGAGAACCGAACCGTGAAGCTAATGCGGAAGAATTGAAGATGCTGCAATACAACGCTCAAGCATGTGATATCATCTTCAACGGATTGTGCCCCAAAGAATTCAATAAAATCAGCCGTCTTGAGAATGCAAAGGAAATTCGGGATACTTTGATTGATATGCACGAAGGTACCGAATCCATCAAGGAATCCAAGTTGGATGTGCTCCAAAGTCAGCTTGACAAGTTCAAAATGAAGGATGGTGAAGGTGTCGCTGAAATGTACTCTAGGCTTGCACTTATCACAAATGAGATTGCCGGCTTAGTGAGTGAAGAGATGACCGACAAATTCATCATCAAGAAGATCCTAAGAGCATTGGATGGAAAGTATGATACCGTGTGCACATTGATCCAAATGATGCCAAACTACAAAAATCTCAAGCCAACAGAAGTCATTGGAAGAATTGTTGCTCATGAGATGTCACTCAAGGATAAGGAGGAACTTCACAACAAGTCAAGTGGTGCTTACAAAGCCTCAAGTGAAGCCCCCACATCATCAAGTGAGAAACCAACCTTCAATGAAGAATTGAGCTTAATGGTGAAGAACTTCAACAAATTCTACAAAAGTAGAAACAAAGAAAGAACCTCCAAGTCAAGGTCTTACAATGACAAGAGATCTTCTAGTCGAGAGCGCAATTGCTACAATTGTGGGAGACCCGGACACTACTCCAATGAGTGTACGGCACCCTACAAAAGAAGAGAAGATTCTCCAAGAAGAAGGAGCAAAAGAGAAGAATTACCACCAAGAGAGAGGAGGAGTAGAGATGATCGTTATGAACAAAGACCCTCACGAAGAAGTAAGGATTCGGAAAGAAAGGACAAGTCATCAAGGAGCTACACAAAACAAAGACATCAAGCTCATGTTGGTGAATGGGTTTCCGGCTCCGACTCCGACAATCACTCCGAGAGAAGCTATCACTCCGACTCTGAATATACTCAAGATGAAGGTGTTGCCGGTCTAGCACTTGTGTCAACCAACTCCTACGACATATTTGACTCAACAAATGAAGGTGTTGGAAGATGCTTCATGGCCAAAGGTCCAAAGGTAACACATCCCGAGTATGTTGATTTTAATAGTGATGAAGATGACTTGCTTGTGGATGATGATTTACTTGTTGACAACTCTAGTGATGAATACTATGATGAAACGTCAATTAATCATGCTAATCAAACAAATGACAATGATAAGGAGAAAATTGAGCTTCTAACTAAAGAACTAAACACTCTTAAGTTGGCTCATGAAACTATCTTCGAAGATCATCGAGAACTTTTAAGGGCTCATGAGAAGTTACGCTTTGAAAAGCTCAATCTTGAGCAAGAGCATGAGTTCTTAAAGGCAATCAATGATGATCTTCGCAAGAAAAGTTCTTCTTACATTGCCAAGCATTTACTCTTATCTACTTACATGCCTCAAGTCAAGTCTAGTAACAAGTACAAGAAAGATACTTCCTCTAGTAGTAACAATAATAATGTCAAATCCAATGTTGTTGCTTCTAGTAGTTCTCTTGATTCCACTAATGATTCTCTTAGCCAAGTTACACTTGAGCAAGAAAATAGTTTATTGAAGGGAATTATAGAGAAAGGTGTTTACAAGAGCCTTGCCGGGAGTAAGCAATTCGAGGAAATTGTACGCAAGCAAGGAAGGCACCGGAAGAATCAAGGTGTTGGTTTTGAACGAAAGTTCAACGCCAATGGAGTTGAGTGGGAAGAAGATCAATACCCCAAGACAAAGTTTGTTCCTCAACAAGAGAAGTATGATCCTACTTCCTTCAAGGGGACACAAGCTCAAGATGATCTTCCACCACAAGACCACAAGAACAAAGGCAAGGACAAGCTTCAAGAAGAGATTGATGCATTTGAAGAAGCACCTAAAGCCTCGTTCAGTTGGGTCCCCAAGACTATGTCAAGTTCTACTTCATCAAGTACAACTACAACTCCAAGGTTTCCCATCAAGATGATGTGGATCCCAAAGAAGAAGAACTAGAGAGTTCTTGAGGGTAACTCCGCCAACATTCTTCACTCATATCATTTTGGCAAGAATAAGTGCAATCAACTTTCACATCTTGCACTAGTTCAAGGAGTCACAAACCCTCATGTTGGTAAGGCAAGGGACAAGGTAACCTAATGTTTTCATGGACATCATCGTGTGTGTGCATCACTCTATGTCTATGGATATTCTTGTTTGTTCCTTGTGGGACTAACCCATGTAGGCAAGTTGAAAGTGCAACTCAGTCCAGAGGATTGCTCCAACTGATCTACATCAACATTAAGCATCTACATATTCAACACCTACATGAAGTCATCATCGACAAAACCCAAGGTTAGTTCATCCCTCTAAGGGGGGATCTCACATCTATGGGGAGCTTAACTCTAAGAATTGAGTCAAAGAAACTCTAATGGTGTGAACACATTAATGCATTATGTAAAAGTGGTAACCCCACTTGAGCTTAAACGATGAGTATGACCTATGATCAAATGTTCTCATTTGACTCCTAAGTCAATATACTCATATATAGATGGCCTAGTCATCGCCAATTGCTTGATAGATGCTAAAATTGGTTGTGCATGCTTTGCCACATATTTCAATTGCCATCTTATTGTGTGAGCATGTTGGTGCATATTTTACTCATTCAAGGACATCCACTTGTTGTTTTGTTTGTTTGGATTCTTTTCTTTGTGCCAAGTGGATGGACAAGAATGCCTAAGAACCTTCTTTAGCTATCTATGCTTTTCTCGTCTCAAACTCTATTCATGCTACATCACAAAATTGGATCAAGTCAGATTCGAACCACTCTGTGTGAGGAGCACTCGGAGTCCCCGATTCGTCATAGACTTAAACTTCCAAAACCTCTTAGTGATTCTCGGTCCGATCAATCCTTCCATTTCGGTCCTACCGAGATCATAAAGTTGATCTGAGTTTTCAATCTCGGTGCAACCGATTAGAACTTTTCGGTCTCACCGATTTGCTGTAACTGAACACAATTATGCATCTCGGTGCCACCGAGTTGTTCCACTCGGTCACACCGACAGGGTCGAGCTATATATATATAGCCACGAGCAAAATTTTGGAAATTTCTCCGAAACCCTTCGCCCGCGCAACAACTCGCTCTGCCATCATGGTCTCCGGATCATCTCCTCGTTGCCAGCAGCCTCCTATTGTTGGTCTCAGCCGCCGTCAACGGATTTCGTCCCCGCCATTGCCGCCGTAGCAAGTCCACCGCCAAATTAGGGTATGGACTTAATCTTTGTGCTATCCACGTCTGATTCCTGGCACATTGTTTTCATATTGATTCTTGCCACGATTGAAACTCTTCTATACAGCCAAAGTAGTTCATAGATTAGATGTGATTCAAATTTTTAGGGTTAGGTTTCCGCCGAAACCATCTCGGACCCACCGAGTTGAAAAACTCGGTCTCACCGATTAGGCTTATGCCATTGCACTAGTGACTCTCGGTCTGGACGAGAATTACTAATCGGTGCAACCGATTCGAGGATTCTGTGAAACCCTAGAAGTCTCGGTACCAGCAAACTGAAAATCAGTCCAACCGAGATCATCAGTTTAGGTTCCAAAACTGCTTCGGTATCACCGAGTTTGAAAATCGGTGGATCCGAAATGCTTTCTGTGGAAAACTAAGACTGAACTTTTGAGTCATTCTTTTGCAAAAACCTCTGCATTTTGTGATGCTCATCCTTTCCATCTCATCTATAACTCTTCATAGGGTCAGCAGTCAGCTTTTGCAGTATGTCCAATCAAGAGGACTGCAGCAGATCAGAAGAGGAGCTGTGGATATGCACCTCAGATTCAAGAATTGATAAACTCAAAGATGGGCACAGGAAAATATCAGTTGGATAAGGAACACTTTCCACTTTATCCAGACTTTGAGGACAATGAGGTTGTCATGAATGAAGATGATCCACAATCAGTTCAAGCTCAGGAGAAGAAGGAGAAGGCAAAGAGGGAGAAGGCTGCCAAGATGCCAATTCAAGAGGAGGCATCTGAATATTTCTTGAAAACCAAACAGGAGCAGCTTGGTTACTTGATAGCATCATCTCTGAGGATTGAGAAGGGGTTGGCCGCCCTAACTCAAAACCAGGAGAGCCTGGAAAGAATCATGGAACAAAACTTCTATGATCTAGATGTCAAGGTAACTGAGATTTAGTCAGTTGTGGAGCAGCTGCAGGATGACATGCAGGAGAGGAAGGGCAAGACTACCACCAATGTGTTTGCCAGAGTGCCCAGAGCCCAAAGGTCAGTTGCAGTGCCAGTGACAGACACTAGAGCAACAACTTCAGCACCAGCCACTGCCCCTACAGTTCCAGTGCAACCAGCTCCAGCACCAACTCCTCCAGCTCCATCTACTTCAACTAAAGCCTTCATCCAAGGAGCCATCTCTACACCACCACCAGAAGATCAAGCCTGAGAGTCGATCTAGCACTATGCATTTTCTATGAACTTTTTGGTAACTTGTTGCCAAAGGGGGAGAAAATGTATAGATCATAGGCTTCGAGAGAGAGTGTTACTTTTGTTCTCTCTTGCTTTATTTGGTGTTTTTTCAATCTTTGTTTGCTTTTGGTTGAGATACTATGCTTGTGAGACATTGATGATCATGTGTTTGATCATAAGCTACACTTATGCATGCTTGATATTATCCTATCTATCTTATGTGATCACTCACTATGCTTGGTGATGAGTGCATGTGTTCATTGTTTATTATTTTGAGCGCTCCACCAAGATGTATGTGACATGGAAGAGTAACCCATGAGCCTAATTCATTGTGCATTTGCAGTCCAAAGCAAATCTAAAACTATGCACAAATTTAGGGGGAGCTCTTGCTTATCACATACTTCTCAAAGCGACGATGTTATTTAAGTTTTATTATCATTTGTCGAAGCTTTGATCTATATGTTGTCATCAATTACCAAAAAGGGGGAGATTGAAAATGCAACTATCCCTAGGTGGTTTTGGTAATTCATAACAACATATAGCTCATTGAGCTAATGCTATTCCAAGACTATTATTTCAGGAAAGCTCAATGAATGGCATGGCATGGATGATGAAAGTGGATCCCTCAAAATACTAAGGACAAAGGATTGGCTCAATCTCAAAAGCTCAAGACTCTTCATTTTACATTTTAGTGATCCAAGATCACATTGAGTCTATAGGAAAAGCCAATACTATCAAGAAGGGATGAGGTGTTGCTTAATGAGCCTCTTGCTTCATGTGCTTAGTGATACGCTCCAAAACCTTCAACTACTTTCCCACATCCACAAATGACCTAAACCTAAAGCCAAAATCGGTCACACCAATTCTTTCTATCCGGCGCCACCGATTCCAAAAGTCATAGCCACTGCCACAAACCCTAAGCAAATCGGTCTTACCGATAGGGATCTCGGTCTCACCGAGATGGGGTTGCAATCTCTCTGTTTCCCTTTGTAACGTTTCGGTCTAACCGAAGTGAGCGATCGGTCCCACCGAGACTGCAATGTAAACTCTCTGTTTCCTTTTTGTAACATTTCGGTCTCACCGAGAAGAGCAAATCGGTCCCACCGAGTTTACTTGACCAACTCTCTGGAAAGCTTATTACCAAATAGGTCTCACCGAGTTTGTCTAATCGGTCTCACCAAGATTACGTTATGCCCTAACCCTAAACGAATCGGCTTCACCGAGATGCATGTCAGTCCCACCGAAAATCACTAACGGTCACTAGGTTTACTAAATCGGTCCGACCGAGTTTAACGATTCGGTCCCACCGAGTTTGGTAAATTGTGTGTAATTTTGTGTGGAGGCTATATATACCCCTCCACCTCCTCTTCATTCGTGGAGAGAGCCATCAGAACGAACCTACACTTCCAACTTACCATTTCTGAGAGAGAACCACCTACTCATGTGTTGAGGACAAGATATTCCATTCCTACCATATGAATCTTGATCTCTAGCCTTCCCCAAGTTGCTTTCCACTCAAACCCTCTTTCCACCAGATCCAAATCCTATGAGAGAGAGTTGAGTGTTGGGGAGACTATAATTTGAAGCACAAGAGCAAGGAGTTCAACATAAACGCACCATTTGTTACTTCTTGGAGAGTGGTGTCGCCTAGATTGGCTAGGTGTCACTTGGGAGCCTCCGACAAGATTGTGGAGTTGAACCAAGGAGTTTGTAAGGGCAAGGAGATCGCCTACTTCATGAAGATCTACTGCCATTGAGGCAAGTCCTTCGTGGGCGATGGCCATGGTGGGATAGAAAAGGTTGCTACTTCGTGGACCCTTCATGGGTGGAGACATCCATGGACTCGCGCAGCCGTTACCCTTCGTGGGTTGATGTCTCCATGAATGTGGATGTATGATAGCACCACCTATCGGAACCACGCCAAAAACATCCGTGTCTCCAATTGCGTTTGAATCCTCCAAACCCTTCCCTTTACTTTCTTGCAAGTTGCATGCTTTAATTTCCGCTGCCTATACACTCTTTGCATGCTTGCTTGAATTGTGTGATGATTGCTTGACTTGTCCTAAAATAGCTAAAATCTGCCAAACTCTAAAATTGGGAAAAGGTTAAGTTTTTATTGGTCAAGTAGTCTAATCACCCCCCCTCTAGACATATTTCAAGGTCCTACACAAGGCTCTATACACTAGAGTATTTTTTATGTGTCCCATCAACTCGCAGAACGAGGGGAAGCTTGCTTAGTACGCCGTCTCCCCCGCCCACGGGAGCGGTGGCTCGCACGAGGAGGTGAAGCTTGCTTAATAGTATTGTACGCCTTACGCCCGCTCCCTCGCCCACACACGCGGTGGCTCGTAGGACGAGGAGAAAAATTTACTACTCCCTCCGTTTACTCCTTGTCCCTACCTTGGTTAGAGACATTATCATATTGTTTGGAATATATATGTCCTTTAGTACATTTCAATATGAACTACTAGTACATACTCCAAACAATGATGTATATAGACGTATTTTAGAGTATAGATTCACTAATTTTGCTCAGTATGTAGTCCATATTGAAACTGACGTAATGGTACGCACTCTCCCTCGCCCCTCGACCCTCGCCCAGGTGGTGGACATGCAGCAATTCATTCGGTCTCATATAGCAAGAAAGATATATACTGCAGTACCATTATTGCTCGACTTCCCGAAGAGGCGAAGAGCAAATCGCAAGGTTAATATTTTGGAGATGCCAAGCGCAAGGTTTATCCGGCAAGCGCACGGCGAGCTCCGTTTCCCCCAGCAAGCACCGGGTGGTGTGGAGGTAGGAGATATTGTCGGTGGTGACGGTCGAGCCCATCCATGAGCCCGACGGCAGCGCCATCGATGGAGACGAAAAGAGAGAAGGAAGATGGATGGGATGGAGCATTGCTCGAAGCGGCGGGCGTCGCAGCGAGGCGGTCGCAAGAAGCAGAGGAAGGACGAAGAGGCACGGGAGAGAGAGTGAGAATGATGTCCGCCGCCCCCTCGCCCCAATTTATAAGCCCCGGTTCGAACGTGGGGGAGTGGGATCGTTTGCGCTCGCATTTCCCACTTCCCCGCAATAAGTGCGCACGTACGCACATAATAATTGCATGGGGAAGAGCAACCGATTTGCAGACGCCGCAATAAATCCGCGCGTGTGGGCCAATGGCACGCAGCGGCTGGCCCCAGCACGTCGCCCAGTCCCGTCACGCGCGTGGCCTGTCAGGCCCCTCCGACTTCCAGGCGCCACATGGCGCCCCCACGAAGCCCGAGGGATTGCCCCAAGATTCGATGGACTCTCCGGTTTCCCACCGCTGCCGGGATGCCGCGATCCGGTTTCCAAAAACCAGCACACAGTGGGTGTTTCCGAACCCGGTGGTCGTAGGATTCGCCTCTTCAAGGGGGGGAAATGCGAAGGGCCTCCCACTTGAAGACGGCGGACCTTCACAGCTTCGGGGACTAGTGTTGGGGGGATAAACCCCGGGCAGGCAACGGAACCTGAATCCTTTTCAAAAACAACGGGGCCAGCATCGCCCCTCATGTCGGCCTGAGCTTGGCCAGGTCACTCAACCCGGGCAAGCCCTCAAGCCGGCCAAGCTCTCCGACCCGGCCAGGCTCCTCGACTCGGCCTCGACAACCTGCATAAGGCACCAAACCCGGCACACCAAGACTTCCCCAACAAGCCAGCTCCACCCTTGGCGTGTTCCTCAACCCAGTCGCGGGTCAGCTCCCATCCCATCCAGGCCGTATGATGGGACGAGTCTTCATCCACCGATGACCAAGGCAACAGTGACCTGACCACGCCTCTGTTCAGCCGTAGCGTGGGAACAGTGCCCCTCACCTACCCGCTGACCAGGGCCGGCATGGCAACAATGCCCCCATCATAACCACTGATGCCAACAAGCGGCAACCTGGTGGAGCACCACAGTACCCGACTCGAATCGGCCACTCGCTGATGATCGACAAGACGGCGAGCAGTTCCCTAGGCATGCGGGGCCCGTGCCTAGGGGAACCCGGCGAACCCAGGCACCCAGCGGGTCCCAGCCCCGGGTCCCCAAACGCTAATGACCCGGCCCTAGGGCCTTGTAGCATTACCATTGTACCCCTGGGGGGTTGGCCTATAAAACCCCCCAAGATCCCTCACGTATACGGGCAAGTAGTAAGCACACAAGAAAATAGCCAACCGATCAGTAGAACACACCTAGGGAGGAGGAGATGCCTAGGCCTTGGCCTGTCTTCCTTCTTCCTCCATACAGCTCTAGGGGCAACCCTGTACTACATCATATCAACCACACTTGGCGGGACTAGGAGTATTATCTCTCCAGAGAGCCTCAAACCTGGGTATGTCTTGCGTCCCGCGCTCGCTCATGCCAACCCCGCCTCTGGAGCCCACCAGTGCCCTCTAGCCTCCTCCTCTCTTTAGCCATCCCATGGCATCTGCCGTGCGCCCACCACGACATGATCTCATACTATTTCCTATGCATTGTTTGAAGTTTTTCACGTGCTCATCCGAATGGATCTAAACTTTGTGTTTTCTCTCTAATGAAAATTAGATGGATTTCATGTTAGTATATTTCTTTTGGAACTTACTAGCATGAAATTTGTCGAAGATATTTCTCATTCGAGATAATTCTCAAAGTGGTGATCAATTCTTCTCCAAAAATGATTTTCATCAAAAACTTATCTATCCGTACTCATGGCCCTGTCTATGTTTTCCCTCACATCTATTATCTTTCATATGTTAATGGATTATGTTGAAGTTTCTGCTAAGCATGCTGGTCAGACAGATATGGGTGAAGGGACGGTCATGGGCACATGAGTTTTGTCAAAAGTTCAGTTTAATGAAGAATGGTAGTCTACAAAAAAAGATGTGTGGCACCAAAAAAAATCCCATCTAAAAGAAAGTTGTGACGAAAAAATGCTTCTGATGAAGAGAAATTTGGATGCCGAAAGAAATCTGATCAAAAGAAAGTTGGGCAGAAGAAAATGCTTCTGATGAAAAGAAAGCTATAAGCTAAAAGAAATGAGCCCAGTGCTCAAGGTGAAGGAAGTGTGGAAAATGCAAATGTCTCAGATCCTCCAACATCGGAACAATCTTCTGAAAAGAATGAGAGGTAGTGAAATTCTCCTTCCAGAGTTATTCTTTGAGAAGGTAGAATCAGAGAAGGAAAAGAAAGCTCAAGTGCTTAAAAATGAATCAGAGAAAGAAAAGGCCCTTGTGCCTAGTCAAATAGAAATGAGCTTGAGACTGAAAATCTTGAAAAAGTTGATGTGCCCCTCATAAAAAATGTTGCCACGGAGATTGATTGTCAAAATACTTCAAATTATAAAAAAATGTTGGTCCATCAGAAACAAATGCTGAAAGAAATGTTGGCTCGCAGATGAAAGAAAATGCCCTCTGCCGAAGGAAAATGCTCGTAGCGGAAAATTAATCAGATATTCCATCATGAATATCCTGATTTACCACTGATGAGGATATTGGAATTCTTAAAGCAAATCCTTCAGGACATTGAAGTTTTTTAGCTTACGAAGGTTTTCTCATTCAAGCACCCATGGAATTGAGAATATATTCTCTTAGTCTTATGTCGCACTATATGTGTCGGGTGACAAACAAGATATCAAAAACATCGGATCTCGAATAGATAATAGAGCACCATATCATGAAGGGAAGCGCTGAAGAATTTCTCGAGTGTCTTCATTTCCCTCAGATTGAAAGCAACAACTTTGAAACTCTTCTGCATTTTATCCATGAGATTTCTGATGAACAGTTTCACCTCCTGATGGATCCGGGTAAGGTTGGCGGTTATCATTCGTATGGCTTTTCCTCGAAAAAATATATGAAGTTCACCTTTCAAACCTTCTTTTATATTCGGTGTCATACAACAAGTCCTCTACCAGGAGCATATGATTCAGGATGTTTTTTCATATCACAGGATGTTTTGTCCATGTTCTTCCTGCCATTGTCTCATGAGGCTACACTAGAATTGCAAGTGTTGGAAGGCTGGATTCTGGAATTAAACAGGGACCCCAACATACGAGATGTTTGGGTATGGCCAAGCAAATCCGGTTGGTTTACTGCCAAGAGTTCTTACACTATCATGCACTCCCATTTGCCCATAATTCAGCCCTCTCAATGGTTGTGGAAAAGTAGGTGTATCATGAAGATCAAAGTCTTTGGATGGTTGCTTTTCTTTGACAGATTTAACACCAAATATTTATTGATTCGCATGCATTGGAGATCTACTCTGGATGATAATCTTTGTATTAATTGCAATGAATATGTGTATGAGGACTGGCTGCATTTGTTTTTCAACTACAATTTCAGTCAAGAGTTTGGAGCTATCTTTGTATTGACTGGTCCAGAGGCCCTGATGTTCAACAATGTATCCAGCATGCAAGATCCAGGTTCAAGCATCCTTTCTTATTTGAAGTAATGCTCACTGCAGCTTGGAATATTTGGATCCTCGGGAATGGCAGAACTTTTAGAGGGGAAAGAGCCACCTTTGGTGCCTGGAAATGTAATTTTGTACATGATCTCTCCCTTTTAGCTCATAGGCTTAAGGAAGACACCAGATCAAGCTGACTGCTTGGATTAATACTCTAGTTTAACTCCAGGTAGGTAGATGTAGTTTTGTAACTTAGCTCTTGTACATACTCTATTATTTCTTTGTTTGTGCAGTTGTTGATCTTTAATAAAGGGCTGTGGGGCTTTGCCTCACAGTAAATATTTAAAAAAACTCTTTGCCTAGTGCTCCAGGATCCATCGATAAACTGACAAACAAGAAGCAATAGAAAGGAAACCACAATCTTAATGAAGATGAGAAAAGACTAGGCAGTGAGAATCGGTCGGTGCTTCGCAAAAAGAAGATTCTTGGAATGAAAATAGAGTAGCGTCACTGATTCTCCCACCTTTCCTTCGTCGGTACAGAAGAAAAATGACAGAAGCGAGTAGCAGGAAGTGAGGTTTTCTTCAAGATAGGGGAGAAAGGGCTTCAATGAGCATTCTAGTGAAATTATGGTTGCTTCGTCCTGTCCAACTTTGAGGCCACTTTACCACTTCTGGCAAAGGTGTGGGTTTTGTGATATGACGGGTCATGATGGCCACACCAGGGTGACTAGTGAGTTTCGACTATGGCACTTTGTTGTGATTTGGTGGATGGCACGCGGGCCCGGATGCTGGATGTTCCGCGGATCTGTGGAACAATGTAATAGAGCGGATAGACATAGAGTTTGGATGACAGAAGAGGAGCTGGCAATAGTAGTACTCCAAAAAAATTGTACTGTGACATTTTGTATTGAGGATTAACTGTACTCCCACGTAGAAAATATAAACTATAATTTACCTTGGTGCAGCCCACGTTTCTGATAATTTGAGTCAAGGGCTTGTTCGCAAATTTTACGAGACGGTGGTTGTTCAGTTAATGAGGGTTTATTACGGACCTGAACGATATAAAGTGCGACATGGCACACCATTAGGGCCAGACCAAAAGCTCATAGCTTGCGAGCTTAATGAGCTCTTAGTAGTTCGGCTTGTTATGCTCATGGGTCGCTTCTTAATGAACAAAGCCAAGCGTCTGTTTCTTAACGAGCTTAATGAATGAGCTAACAACTTTCATGCTAAGTTCATTAGAAACAACACAACACATGTTTCATCTTACGTGACAAAATTGTTAACAAGCTCTCACGGGCTTATTGAGCTTCAAAAAAACCAAGCCGAGCAGGTTTTTTGCTCGTTAATCTTTCCAAGCTTAACGAGCCGAGCCTTAACAAGAACGGACTTAACGAGGCAAGCAACTCGTTAATCCACCCTGCACACTTCTTGGAATAAGCGGGTAGCTATCTCAAAAAACAATGAACAAGTAAAAAAAGGCAACCTGGCACATACACAATTTTAAACGATTGTTTTGATGGAGTGAAAAAGAAAACTACTCCACTATACGTATATATATATAGGCAGGAGCCTCCACACTTGCTTTCTAGTGTTGCTCTATTCACAGAGTCTCATCCTCTCCTGATCTAAACAAGATATCGGCGGTAACACTGTCTTTCTATCCTCACCGATGGTTACAGATCCGGGTGCATCCCCTCTGCTAGGAGGAGACCCACTGTCGGCTGCACCGTTATCAATGGCCGAGCGCCAGCACGGGAGGTCCTCTGTTCCCTTTGATGCTGCCCTAGTGTGGGTGGATCCGTCCTCCCACCACCCACGTAGCCACACCCCGATTACCCTTAGGTCGATCTTCCTTTGAAACCTGCCTAGCTCTACTTCCCCAGTTTGCTACGTCGCTGCATGTGCATCATTTTCTACCTCTCAGCCCCCTCGTAGCTAGGCTCGATCAGATGGTCCAACACCACGTGATATTTTCTATTGTTATAGGTAAAGCTACATCATTCAGTCAAATCTTGAACTTGGTTCAAATAGGAAATAAAGCGGGAAAGTTGGTATGTACATCGGACTTGGTATGAATAGGAAGGAAGGGGGTGAAAGTAGTACAGACTGGCCATCCAGCCGGTCTCTTGGTCGAAAAGGGAAATATAGGGGAAACGCTGTACACAGTGGTATGACTAGGACTAGATTTTCTATCCACACATATGAATAGGCGGCTGAAGTGAACAAAAATGGGAGAAATATGTTGCTTGGATGTTTGTTTCTTGGGGCAACAAACTCTGAATCACCACTTTATGCCCCGGTTTAGGTACATGGTGCTAGACTACTGGTGCACCCACTATCCCATGCCCTTATAACAAAATTTAGCTTTTCTTAATCTAATGCCCCTGGTAAAATGAAGTCATGCCACTGTTATAAGTCATGACAAGTTAAATAAATTGTTTTTGCCAGTAATTGTTTGAGACTCTGATTGTTTCCTCTTTAGCTTTTTGTGCAAACAGGGATATCCATTTCACCTTGTCACTATTGCGACCTTTTGGCGCACTACACAACACACTTGCTAAATAAGTGAATTTTGTGCAGTTTAACTGGAATGTCACACCGGAATCATTGGTTCATTTCGGTGGAACTGGACAAAGGGAGATCTATGTTTCATTCATCCTCCATATTGGCAACATAACCTTCCTTTAGGTAAGAATGATATTCAATGCATGTCTTCACCTCTATTTTGCAACTACCATGAGAAAATAATGCTATTGTTTACTAATACACTTGTACTCCCTCACTGACAAAACAAAAGGAGGAAGAAGAGAAGGAAATGAAGAAGATCATTGATACGTCCATTTTGCATCATATTTTCTTATTGTTATTTATAATGTTTTTATGCATAATAATTCTTTATGGAGTAATCTAATGCCTTTTCTCCCATAACATGCAAGGTTTGCACAAAGAGGGGGAATGCCGATAGTTGGAATTCTGGACCTGAAAAAGCTACGTTAGAGTTACCTATTCCGCACAAATCCAAATGAGCTAAAAATTTACGGAGAGTTATTTTGGAATATATAAAAATACTCGAACAAATAACTACCGGAGGGGGCCATCTGGTGATCACGATACACAAGGGCATGCCAGGCCCTCCCGGCGTGCCCTGGTAGGGTGTGGCCAGCCCGGCCCACCTCTCGTGTCCATCTTCTGGTATATAGGTCATTTTGACCTAGAAATAAAATAAGGAGAGGACTTTCAGGATGGGGCGCCGCCGTCTCGAGGCAGAACTTAGGCAGGAGCACTTTTGCCCTCCGGCAGGGTGATTCCACCAAAGCCATCATCATCACCAACAACCCTCTCATCTTTGGGAGGCCAATATACATCAACATCTTCAACAACACCTCAAACCCTAGTTCATCTCTTTTGTTCAAACCACCAGAATCGGGGCTCCATGGACCCAAAAAATGTTCAAACTTCGGGGCATGTACGAAGGATCTAGCCTAACTACAGCTCTCTACTCACTGCCTCATGGCTTGGCCTCGTCTGGTTCGAGAGAGCGAGAAGTAGAGGTGGGCATATCAGTTTACCCAGGTTTGTGCCACCTTGCGTTCTAAAACCCTACTCCTTCTTTGGGGTGGATTGCCTCGCGAGGAGGATGAGTATGAACTAGTACAAGTGTGAGGTGCCTTTGGAGAGCTCAATTGCCGAAGGGTTCTCCCTCTCTATGGTGGATTCTCACCTATATTTATAGTGGCCTTCGTCCTCTTGCCTCGTAACTTAGGCAGGAAGGGATTCCACAACGGCCAATTTGAAAGGGGACAGGAGTACACCCTATCCCGACTAAAGGTTGTCTTCATCTTCAAAGCTTCTGGTCGTGATGCAATGGTGGGCTTGGTGATCACCTCTTTCCTACCGAACTCCTGGTCTTGGTCTTGTTGCAATGGAATGGAAAATTTGGTGGATTCCTTGGGAACTCGTGAACGTCCTTGCCTCCTTGGCATTGATAACCCACAAGTTTTCGCGGGTAGAGTATTCAACCCAAATTTATTGATTTCACACAAAGGGAGCCAAAGAATATTCACGAGTATTAGAAGTTGAGTTGTCAATTCAACCACACTTGAAAGATTAAATATCTGCAACAAAGTATTTAGTAGAAAAGTAGTATGGAAGTAATAATAATAGTGGAAAAAGTAACAGTAGCGGTTTTGTAGCAATTATAACAGTAGCAACGGCAAAGTGACTTAGCAAAGATCAATATGTGAAAAGCTCGTAAGCATTGGATCGACAATGATAATTGTGTTCGATGATATTCATCATGTACCAGTTATAACCCAGGGTGACACAAAACTATTTCCAATTCATCAATATAATGTAGGCATGTATTCCGTATATAGTCATACATGCTTATGGAAAAGAACTTGCATGACACCTTTTGTCCTAGCCTCCAGTTGCAGCGGGGTCCTAATGGAAACTAAGGGACATTAAGGCCTCCTTTTAATAGAGAACCTTAACAAAGCATTAGCACCTAGTGAATACATGAACTCCTCAAACTACGGTAATCATCGAAAAGAATCCCAATTATTGTCATGTTGGGGTATGCCCACCATAACTCGTAATAGGTGTCTACAACTTTCAAGATAGGATCAAGAACTCAAATATATTCATGAAAACATAATAGGTTCATATCTGAAATCATGGCACTTGGGCCCTAGTGACAAGCATTAAGCATAGCAAAGTCACAGCAACATCAATCTCAGAACATAGTGGATACTAGGGATCAAACCCTAACAAAACTAACTCAATTATATGATAAATCTCATCCAACCCATCACCGTCTAGCAAGCCTACAATGGAATTACACATTCACGGCGGTGAGAATCATGAAATTGGTCATGGAGGAAGGTTGGTGATGATGATGGCGATGAATCACCCTCTCCGAAACCCCGAACAGACTCCGGATCAACCCTCCCAATGAAGAATAGGAGACGGCGGCGGCTCCATATCGTAATATGTGATGAATCCTTCTTTCTAATTTTTTCCTCTGTGAATAGGTTCTTATATATTCAAAGTTATGGTCAGAGGCGATTCAGGGGCCCACAAGCCTGCAAGGCACGCCTAGGGGTGGGAACGCCCCTACGGCCTATGGCCTTTGGGTGGCCCCCCTCTGGTAGGTTTTTTTCTAGTATTTTTAATATATTCCACAAAAATTCTCTATAAATTTTCAGGTCATTCTGAGAACTTTGATTTTTGCACAAATATAACACCTTGGCAATTCTGCTAAGAACAGCGTCAATCCAAGTTAGTTCCATTCAAATCATGAAAATTAGAGTCCAAAACAAGAACAAAAGAGTTTGGAAAAGTAGATTCGATGGAGACATATCAACTCCCCCAAGCTTAACCCATTGCTTGTCTTCAAGAAATTCAGTTGACAAACTGAAGGCGATAAAGAAAAACTTTTACAAACTCTGTTTGATCTTGTTGTTGCAAATATGACTAGCCAATATTCAGATTATGAACTAACCATATTCACAGTAACATTTAGGTCTCACATTTACTCATACCAATGGCATAATCAACTAGCGAGGGATAATAATAAATCTCGGATGAAAACACTTTTTTCAAAACAATCATGATATAATATGACAAAATGGTATATTGCTAGCCCTTTCTGAGACCACAAAACATAAATGCAGAGCACGCCTAAAGATCAAGGACTAACTGGACATTGTAATTCATGGAAAAAGAGATGAAGTCACACTCATACTCAACATCAGTTAATAACAAAGCATAAAAATGATAGTGGTGCTCTCTAACTGGTGCTTTTCATAAGAAGATGATGACTCAACAATAAAAGTAAATATAGGCCCTTCGCAGAGGGAAGCAGGGATTTGCAGAGGTGCGAGAGCTCAAAGCTTTTAAAAGAGAGGTGAATATAATTTTGAGCTGTATGCTTCCATTACCAACATAACAACCAAGAGATCTCACTATCTTCCATGCTAGACACATTATAGGCGGTTCCCTAACAGAATGGCAAAGTTTTTACTCCCCCTCCACCAACAATCACACTCCACGGCTAGCCGAATCCAGAGGTACCGTCCATACCAAAACCAGACCTAGGGGAGTTCTGTTTAATTGTTATATTTTTATTTGATTTTAAGCACGAAACTGGGCAGCCCGATTACCAGCCACTGTCTCGTTAATGACAAGTGAATGAACACTCATCGTGAGAATAACCCACCTAGCATGGAAGATACTGACAGACACTAGTTGCTACATGAGCGATTCGGGCATAAAAACATATTATTATTTGAAGGTTTATTGTTTGGCACATGCAAATTTACTTGGAGCGGCAAGTGAATACCGCATATAGGTAGGTATGGTGGACTCATATGCACTACAAGAAATATGTCAACTAGTGACCTTCTGTCATTGACCCTGGAAGAATTGGTCATAGATCTATGACCATTTCAGACCAATTGGTCAAAAGCTGTTCGGGGGGCTCCAAACCCTAAACTATAACGACCATTTTGGTCAGAAAGGTCATAATTTCCTTACACGAAATGGTCATAAAGTAGATAGCACTGGTCCCCTGCCTTATTTCTAGTTGATCATGACCAATATGGATAGTCATAACCTTGTAAATTGTGGTGGGTTGCTATGACGAGGCGCCACCTCATCAGTTTTGCCTATGTGTCATGTCCATGTGGCAGTTTTTGCCCTAGGTTGTGAAGCAACCTATAAATATGTCATTCCCAAAATTCCCGAAAAAATTTCATAAATTCTTTGGGTCATATCTTCGTCAAATATGTAAAAAACCTTCCTTGCCTAGTTCAAAAATAATTCAAAAATATTCATTTTCCTATTCTGTTCAGAAAAACACTTTGTGAAGGAACTACCACTTTGGCATATCCAAATGGTATCCATTTTCTACAGTGCTTTCCTATGCCCAAATAGCCATCCTCCACCAAATGCCAGCTCAATCCATTCATTATTTTGAGCCCAGCTTCAACATTTGTACCACCTAGACTCCTCCTTTTGAGCTAAAAATTTGTGAAGACGGTCTTCTTAGTAACTGATCATCCTCAGCCAAAACTCATGCCCATTAGCCATGTGCATTTCCCGTACCGCTAATCAAACACTTGGTTGCTTATTCATGTTTGGGCATCGATCGGTCTCCTTGTGAGAATCTTATGTTGTGATTTTCTTCCTAGTACCTACCTGGGGAGTGCCCAACCAACTAAACATGCCTAGGCCTCCCAGAACACATGGCAACGCCACGGTCACGCGGCAGGCATGCGAGTTTACGCGCTCTAGAGTTGCGGCCCTCGGCCACCGTCCAAACCTCAACGTATCGCCACCAAACCATGTATTTATGATTAAATAGGTACTTATGTAACTAGACATGATTTTGGAAAAAAATAGCAAACTATGAGGTAGCTGAGGGAGTCCTGGATTAGGGGGTATTCGGACAGCCGGACTATATGTATCGTCCGGACTATTGGAGCACGAAGATAAAAGACTCAAGACTCCGTCCCGTGTCCGGATGGGACTCTCCTTTGAGTGGAAGACAAGCTTAGCAATCCGGATATTGTATTTCCTTCCTTGTAACTGACTCCGTGTAAACCCTAGCCCTCTCTGATGTCTATATAAACCGGAGAGGTTGGTCCTTAGACGGCCGATCACAACTACAATCATAATCATCATAGGCTAGCTTCTAGTGTTTAGCCTCTACGATCTCGTGGTAGATCTACTCTTGTACTACTCATATCGTCAATATTAATCAAGAAGTAAGTAGAGTTTTACCTCCATCGAGAGGGCCCAAACCTGGGTAAACATTGTGTCTCTTGCTTCCTGTTACCATCAGCCTGAGACGCACAGATCGGGACCCCCTACCCGAGATCCGCCGGTTTTGACATCGACAGCAGCTACAGTTCAAATTTGACCCGCTTCCTGCTGAATCGGAAGGAATTTGTCTTTTTGACCAGAGGTGGATCAAAACTTTTGTCACCCAACCATTTTGTCAATTGTACATTAAATATGGCCTAGTATTTTAGAAAATTGATTTGATCCAATTTTGCAAGAAATATATGGTAGGTCCTTCACAAAAAAACTCATTTCAGGCACTCGGAAAATGGAAAATGAATTTTCTGTGCAAAAAAAATGAAAACTCCCTTAGGCAACATTGTTTGTAATTCCAAGATGCACCCTTGTGCACAATATGAGATCATTTGAACAAACTCTGCAATGAATGTGGCCATAAGGTTGATCATTTGGCTTGAAAGCCAAGAATCTTCACGCATGATAGCTCATTTTTTAGAACACTTTTTTTAAATAACTTCCATATTACAAGTTTATTATTTTTCCTGGAAATTGGTCACATATAATGACACAATGCGAAGTTTTTCCAAATTTTTGAATTTTTATGAAAATTTTATGCCCGTTTCAAAATGCGGTCAAAACGGCGGGCTTGACCATTCCTAGCTAGTGGTTGAATCTTGGAAAACTTTTGATTAAATAGATACTTATGTACCTAGAATGATTTTTGGATAAAATAAAGATCAAACTATGAGGTAGCTGTAATTCAAATTTGACCCGCTTCCTACTGAATCAGCAGGAATTTGTCTTTTTCACCAGAGGTGGATCAAAACTTTGGACACCCAACCATTTTGTCAATTGTGCATTAAATATGGCCTAGTATTTTATAAAATTGATTAGGTCCAATTTTGCAACAAATATATGGTAGGTCCTTCACACAAAAAAACTCATTCCGGGCACTCGTAAAATGGAAAATGAATTTTCCGTGCAAAGAAAATGAAAACTCCCTTAGGCAACGTTGTTTGGAATTCCAGGATGCACCCTTGTGAACAATATGAGATCATTTGAACAAACTATGTCATGAATGTGGCCATAAGATTGATCATTTGACTTGAAAGCAATGAATCTTTATGCATGATAGCTCATTTTTGAGAACACTTTTTTAAAATAATTTCTGTATTACAATTTTATTATTTTTCCTGGAAACTTGGTCACATGTAATGACACAATGTGAAGGTTTTCCAATTTTTTGATTTTTTTTGAATTTTTTATGCCTGTTTCAAAATGCGGTCAAAACGACGGGCTTGTCCGTTACTAGCTAGTGGTTGAATCTTGGAAAACTTTTGATGTTTCTCTGATTAAATAGATACTTGTGTACCAAGAAATGATTTTTGAAAAAAAAATATAGATCAAACTTAGCGATCCAGATATTGTATTTCCTTCCTTGTAACCGACTATGTGTAAACCCTAGCCCTCTCCGATGTCTATATAAACCGGAGCGGTTGGTCCTTAGAAGGCCGATCACAACTACAATCATAATCATCATAGGATAGCTTCTAGGGTTTAGCCTCTACGATCTCATGGTAGATCTACTCTTGTACTACTCATATCGTCAATATTAATCAAGCAGGAAGTAGGGCTTTACCTCCATCGAGAGGGCCCGAACCTGGGTAAACATTGTGTCCCATGCTTCCTATTACCATCAGCCTGAGACGCACAGATCGGGACCCCCTACCCGAGATCCGCCGGTTTTGATACCGACATTGGTGCTTTCACTGAGAGTTCCTCTGTGTCGTCGCTGCAAGGCTTGATGGTGCCTTCAATCGTCAACAACACGGTCTAGGGTGAAACTTTTCTCCATAGACAGACCTTTGTGTTTGGCGGCTTCGCACTGCGGGCTAATTCGCTTGGCCATCTGGAGAAGATCGACAGCTACGCCCCTGGCCACCAGATCAGGTTCGGAAACGTGAACTACACAACGGATATTCGCGGAGACTTGATCTTTGACGGATTCGGGCCTATTCTAGGAGCACTGGACAGTCACAATGAGCACGACTTAGAATTGCTGTCGGACAATGCTCGGGATATCACCCCCGCAGCAGCCCCAGACCTAAATCCGGAGCAGGCTGCATTTCCTAAGGACGGAGGGATGGACCCCGCCCCGCAGGCCGCACACTCATCGGCGGTAGAGCCGAACACATGCCTCACTTCTAAAGGAGCATGTGACTCCGGACCCCCGGACTCGTATCCGGTTGTAGGTTCCAATCCGCGCACTCCCAAGCCCGCCGAGCCTGGTTGGGCTCAGGTAATGGAGTTTACCGCTGCGGATATCTTCCAGCACTCGCCCTTTGGCGACATGCTTAACTCATTAAAGTCTCTCTCTTTGTCAGGAGGCTCTTGGCCGAACTATGTCCGGCTCGAGTGGGAAGCAGGCGACGAAGGACTTCGCTGCCCACCCACCACCCACTTTATTGCCATGGTCGATGATCTAACCGACGTCCTTGACTTCTACTCCGAAGACATCGACGGTATGGACGATGATGCGGGAGAAGTACAGGAACCACCGCTCACAGGGCGGTGGACAGCCACCTCCTCACACGATATATACATGGTGGACACTCCGAAGGAATGCAATGGCGATGAGGCAACATAGGATAACCCCTCAGGGAGAAAAACAAAGCATGGGCGTTGTCGGTGCCGCTCCAAGCCCCGCCACAGAAATAGCGACCTAGGAGACGAAAACAATTCGGATGGTGCCGAAGAGGAATACAACCCCGACCAGCCTGCCTTCGAGCAGGCCGAACAGGCGACGGACGGATATCCGGAGGAGGACAACTACATGCCCCCCTTCGAAGACGAGATTAGCCTCGGCAATTCTGAATGCGGCATGCCTGAGGATCCAGTGGAGCAAGTTCACTTCAAGCGACGACTCATGGCCATGGCAAGGAGTCTGCAAAGGAAACAACAGCAGCTCAAAGCTGACCAAGATTTGCTCGTGGACAGATGGACCAAGGTCCTGGCCACCGAAAAATAAAAATCGACCGCCCCGACAAAGGGCACACACAGCACAATTCGCTACCCCAACCTAAGCAGGAGAACCCAAGGCACATACCCCAACGTCAACGCACCACAACGGTCCAAGACAATACGAAGGATACACGAAGAGGCATCCTCAAGCCTCGGTGCAATTGTCATAAATGTCAAGTCAGGGAAGTTGGTGCCAAATCGAGCAACTCCCAGTCCGGTCAGCAGACAAAGAACAGCTCAAGCCTATATGACCCGAGCAACATACTCGATCAACCATGTGAAATTCATGGTACTCCTAAAAGTACGGCCAAGCACACCAATAGAGAATGCCGGATCCTCAAAACAAGGCGGTCGGTCGTGTGCCGGAAACAATGAGGGGAAGAGTCCAACAACGGCAAAGTCAAAAGATCCTCCAGATCATAAAAGTACGGTCGATCTCCCCTGATCACATCAACCACAGCAATTCAATTGCAGTACCTCTAGACCTATTAGTACGGGGGCTCCATCTCACATAAAGCCCCCGCGGGTATGAAACCACAAATAACATCTTCTAAAAGATATCAGGTGCAAAGGCCAAGTTTTATTGGCGCACAACTTTAACGGTTGTCTTCAGATCACCAAAAAATGCCACGCCAAAGAATAATTCTTCGGCACCTTCCCCTCATACGATAATTTACCATATGCTAACGGGATGAACCATGTTGACTAGATTCCACATGGTAAACCATTAGGCCAACACTGTGTGATAGAATCACACCTATGGGCAAGGCCGAGCCCCGCCCTTAAAGGGGAAATCATACAGTTGTCGTAGTAGCGAGTCGTGCATGCCTATCAAAATTTTTATATGACAGCCAACTATCCGGACACCAACTGAGGAGTCCGCGCTACTGCACGGTATAACGGCTGGGTTAACAAGGGTCCGATCAGGAACCCTCAGAACAACCACAAGAGGATGTTTAGCTGCCTCCAAACATTTGCCTTTACAAACTAACTTTGAAATAGAACAGGATTGGCGATGTGGAATCGGCCCGGACACACAAGGGCAGGAACATGCATGTGAACCCCCCCCCCAAAGAAGGCAATCCGGATCCACTCCAGATCCACTCACAGCCCCCTCTAGTCCGGCAATCACAGGTTCCGCTAAAAACACCTCTTTTCATAATCATAAATCGTACTCATATGCATAGACATATCATCCTACTACAATGCGCAGACTTAAATAACACTTACCGGCCGTCGTTTCTCATCGACGCCTCTTTGTCAAAAACGGCAGCCACGCCTCGTGTTACGCCCAATTATGCCAGGGGCTTCATAGTACGGCAATAAAGTCTGACCACCTTTTCGGTCGCTCGGCACCCCAAACTTATAGCACTATATGCATCAGCTCCGAATCATGTCTTGGGTCATTGGTTGGGTTTGCCCGGCTCCCATGTTTTGGTACCTTACGTTCCACCCCATCGGCTAAGGTAGCGCTGGGAGAACTACTGTGATTGTGTCCCGGTTCTGCCAGACGAGCACCTCAGTAGAGAAAGCCGAAAACTGACTGTCATGATACAGCGAGAGCTAGACAGCTGTTCGAGAGGTTGTAAAATCCTTAAAGATTTATTCCGCATAATGCCATTATAAATGCAGAGTGCGACGGATCGGTCTTCTGATCAAGCGCTAATAGAGCCCCTAGTTTGGCCTTCCGAACACTAAGGGCTGCGCCGACCATACTCGAATTCCTATGGCTAAGTGAGAGTGGTAAAGCCCTATAGTCCGATTGCCTGGTTCATGGTGAGGAACACCTCCTTAAAAGGACCCAGCCATGGGATAAAGAGTGTTCAGGTTTGTCCCGAACACCCTCGTATTTCTTTCATGGGGGCAGAAGCCGACGACTGGCCAACTCTCGGGATTTACATACACTAAAAAGCCGCATAGGAAGAACAAATGTTCAAACAAAATAGGCAATAAATAATAAAAGTGCCAATATCCCATATTACAAAGAACGGCATGAATACCCTCAGGGAAATATAATGTCTTTGGTACACTTATCCGCCACAAGGCGGGCTCCCTTCAGTACACCTTCATAGTACAGCTCGGGCTTGCGGTGCTCCTTACCCTCCGGCGGCCCCTCAGTCATCAGCTTCTCCGCGGCAAGCTTCCCCCAATGCACTTTTGCACGGGCAAAGGCCATGCGCGCACCCTCTATATAGACTGATCGCTTAATAGCATCAAGCCGAGGACAGGCGCTCACAATCCGCTTCACGAGTCCGAAGTAACTGCTCGAAATTGGCTCCGGCCACAGCCGGACAACCAAGTCCTTCATGGCTAGTTCGACCAGCTGCTTCAGCTGATCGATAAAGGGCACCGGATAGTTCGGTGCCAAATACTCCAAACAGAAATTCCTCTCCGCAGACTTCTTCTCCTCGGTCCGGTAGAATTGGGCGGCATCTGATATGATGCGAGGCAGATCCACAAACGCCCCTAGAAAAACAAGAATTCAACTTGTCGCTTGGAGTTCTTCCCACTATCATGTAAAAATGGCCATGAATACAAAAGGCCTTACCAGCCGCAACTTTCCGGGCCTCCTGAATGTCCCGCACAGCACCTCAGGCTTCTTCCCGAGCATCCTCCGCGACTTGGAGAGCTTGGGCGAGTTCGGATTCTTTCCCTACGAGACTCTGCTCCAAGCCCTCGCTTTTCTTCACAGCCTCCTGGAGCTCTCGCTCAGCTGCGATGACCCTGGCCTCGTGTTTCTCACGAAGCGCCTCTTCGGCGGCAGCCTTCTCGTTGGCATCAGCCACAACCTTCTTCAGTGCCTCATATTCGGCACTCGCTCCTAGAGCATACAAATACTTCTCACTAGGCACAATTACTCATTCGTGCCAAATTCAAGACAATGTTTCAACATACCTTGCTTGTCCCCTAATTGCTTCTTCACACTGCCAAGTTCTTCCTCGTCCCGTTGCAGGCTCTGCTTCAGTCCCGACACTTCCGCATTATGAGCGGTCGTCTTCTCTGCAGACGCCTGTTTTCACACAAAGGGGTATACGTCATTACCAAAGGCTCCTGCAAAAGCAGAGGATATGATCCCCTACCCTGCTCTCTATTTCCCCGACCAGTGTATCAGGGGCTACTACTCATATTATGACAATTCCTCAGAAGTTTCTTAGAAAACATACCTCGAAGGCCTTTATAAGGACAAGGCAAGACTCATTCAGCCTGCTCTCGACAGACTGAATCTTTTCAACCACCGCACCCATGAGGGTCCGATGATCATCGATGATAGACACGCTCTTTAACGCTCTCGATAGACCGCCTCGCGGCTCTGCTTGGACAGAGGTTGCCGGCGGAGTAGACAAGCCTCCCACAGTCGAAGGTGGCTGCTCGCAAGATCCCTGGAGCCTTAAAGGTCTCCAGGACCTCGTCCGGCTGTGGTCCGAACCCGAGATCGCCCCCATCGTCAACATGCCGGGGGGCCACCGCCCCCGTGTGTCCGGCCCCAGAGACATGCCTCCCTTGGTCTGGGTCTCTTTGAGACGACACCTCAGTGTCGCGCCTGGACTTTGGGGAAGGGGCCTCCAGAGGGGTCTCGCTCGCCAAAGCGTCTGAGCTCACCGAATCCTCCGATGAGGATTGTCCGGCGCGAGATCTCGCCGAGCTGTACGAAGTATGGCGATAGTTAAAACTACTGTACCCAAATGACCCTGGATGCATATGCGCGTTCGGATACTTACGACTTTTCCAGGGGCTGGGCCGTGGGATCCCGCTCAGGGCTATTATTGGTAGCCACGGTGGATGCCTCTGGGTGGGAACCTCTCCCCCTCTTGGGCGATTCGGCCTCCAGGGACGAGGAAGCCGCCCTTTTCTTCCCACCTCCAAAGTGAGGCCCGTCCTCCTCTGCTTCCTCCTCTTCGTCTTCGGAAGAAGGAGCGTCGCTGGAGTCTTCGGATTTTGCATCCGAAGCCTCGCGGCAACGGAGGCCACTCCGGGTCTTATTGACCTTCTTGGAGGCCTCTTTCTTTGGCACCTCGTAAGGCGCGGGGACCAACATCTTCATCAGAAGAGGTCTGGTCGGTTCCTCTGGAAGCAGGGCCGAACAATGTATTCGCTCCACCTTTTTTATCCATCCATGGGGTCATGATAAAGTACGATAAAAATGTCTCCCTCGGGATATGCCAACTGAAGCATGGATGGACAGAGCGTGGCTATAACTTATCGGGCTTGCAGAATAGGATAATTGATACCCACGGTCTTCGGCGGAGCCCGGCCATGATTTGCCGTACTTAAAGAGCACCTTCCAGATATCCTTGTGGGAGGAATCGTAGAGCTCCCGAAGGGTTTGGTGCTCGGTTGGGTCGAACTCCCACAAGTTGCAGGCTTGGTGCTGGCAAGGGAGAACCAGGTGAACTAACATCACCTGGACTACGTCGACGAGCTTGACGTCCTTGTCGACCACACTGTGAACTCGCGTCTGGAGCAGTGACAACTCATCGGATGAGGACCAGTTCGGGCCCTTCTTGGGCCAAGACATGAGCCGCAGCGAGGCTCCAGATCTGAACTCGGGAGCTGCAGCCCACTTTTTGCCGCGTGGTTCGGTGATATAGAACCACTGTTGTTGCCACTCCTTGACGGAGTCATTGAAGGCACCTGTCGGCCAAATGACCTTGGGCATCTTGCTCACCATGGCTCCGCCGCACTCGGCATGCTCGCCACTCACCACCTTGGGCTTCACGTTGAAAATCTTCAGCCACCGGCCGAAGTGAGGCGAAATCCGGAGAAAAGCCTCGCACACGACGATGAATGTCGAGATATTGAGAAACGAATTGGGGGAAAGATCATGAAAGTCAATCCCATAGTAATACATGACTCCACGAACAAATGGGTGAAGGGGAAACCCGAGCCCGCGGACAAAATGGGAAAGGAACATGACTCTCTCGTGAGGCTACGGAGTAGGGACGACCTGTCCCGCCGGTGGGAGACGGTGGCCGATCTTCTTGGCCAGATACCCGGCCTCCCGGAGCCTCTTGATATCATTCTCCTCGACGGTAGAGGCCATCCATCTGCCTCCTGCTCCGGATTCGGACATCTTTGGAAAACCTCTCTTCAATGGGAAAGAAGAATGCCTGGGCGTTAGGGCTCGGACAGAGGGGAATAGGCTAGCGGAAGGAGAAGGCGTGGGTAAAGAGGAAGAGACCTTATCTCTTTATAGAGACGGTAAAAGCTTTTTGCGCCTCCCCACTTGCCTGGTGGAACCTGCTCGCTCCCCACTCGCCGTGATTAGCTGTGCGGTTGGATTATCCATACCCATATTGATGAGAATCCCATGATAAAGGGACATGATCTTTGCTATGGCAAAACGTGCAGAAGAAACCGCCTCGCGATGTGCGCTATGGCTGGCTGTGGGAAAACGGTTCGAATAAATGACCCGACCATGATGACATGTCACGTGGTCCGTAGATTACGTTTGTGAAATATCATTTTATCCATGGTGGTATGTGAAGATCATTTTGCAGATCCGGACACGGTCTACCTGTTCGATAATTACTTTGGAGTATTCGGAGAAGGAACCCGCCTTGCAATGCCGGAGACAAGACTACTCGCCGGACTCATCGTCATTGAAGCCTGGTTCAGGGGCTACTGAGGGACAGCCGAACTATATGTATCGTCCGGACTATTGCAGCGCGAAGATACAAGACTCAAGACTCCGTCCCGTGTCTGGATGGGACTCTCCTTTGCATGGAAGACAAGCTTAGCGATCCGGATATTGTATTTCCTTCCTTGTAACTGACTCCGTGTAAACCCTAGCCCTCTCTGATGTCTATATAAACCGGAGAGGTTGGTCCTTAGAAGGCCGATCACAACTACAATCATAATCATCATAGGCTAGCTTCTAGTGTTTAGCCTCTACGATCTCGTGGTAGATCTACTCTTGCACTACTCATATCGTCAATATTAATCAAGCAGTAAGTAGGGTTTTACCTCCATCGAGAGGGCCCAAACCTGGGTAAACATTGTGTCTCTTGCTTCCTGTTACCATCAGCCTGAGACGCACAGATCGGGACCCCCTACCCGAGATCCGCCGGTTTTGACATCGACAGCAGCTACAGTTCAAATTTGACCCGCTTCCTGCTGAATCGGAAGGAATTTGTCTTTTTGACCAGAGGTGGATCAAAACTTTTGTCACCCAACCATTTTGTCAATTGTACATTAAATATGGCCTAGTATTTTAGAAAATTGATTTGATCCAATTTTGCAAGAAATATATGGTAGGTCCTTCACAAAAAAAACTCATTTCAGGCACTCGGAAAATGGAAAATGAATTTTCTGTGCAAAGAAAATGAAAACTCCCTTAGGCAACATTGTTTGTAATTCCAAGATGCACCCTTGTGCACAATATGAGATCATTTGAACAAACTCTGCAATGAATGTGGCCATAAGATTGATCATTTGGCTTGAAAGCCAAGAATCTTCACGCATGATAGCTCATTTTTTAGAACACTTTTTTTAAATAATTTCCATATTACAGGTTTATTATTTTTCCTGGAAATTGGTCACATATAATGACACAATGCGAAGTTTTTCCAATTTTTTGAATTTTTATGAAAATTTTATGCCCGTTTCAAAATGCGGTCAAAACGGCGGGCTTGACCATTCCTAGCTAGTGGTTGAATCTTGGAAAACTTTTGATGTTTCTCTGATTAAATAGATACTTATGTACCTAGAAATGATTTTTGGATAAAATAAAGATCAAACTATGAGGTAGCTGTAATTCAAATTTGACCCGCTTCCTACTGAATCAGCAGGAATTTGTCTTTTTCACCAGAGGTGGATCAAAACTTTGGACACCCAACCATTTTGTCAATTGTGCATTAAATATGGCCTGGTATTTTATAAAATTGATTAGGTCCAATTTTGCAACAAATATATGGTAGGTCCTTCACACAAAAAAACTCACTCCGGGCACTCGTAAAATGGAAAATGAATTTTCCGTGCAAAGAAAATGAAAACTCCCTTAGGCAACATTGTTTGGAATTCCAGGATGCACCCTTGTGAACAATATGAGATCATTTGAACAAACTATGTCATGAATGCGGCCATAAGATTGATCATTTGGCTTGAAAGCAATGAATCTTCATGCATGATAGCTCATTCTTTAGAACACTTTTTTAAAATAATTTCTGTATTACAATTTTATTATTTTTCCTGGAAACTTGGTCACATGTAATGACACAATGTGAAGGTTTTCCAATTTTTTGATTTTTTTTGAATTTTTTATGCCTGTTTCAAAATGCGGTCAAAACGACGGGCTTGACCGTTACTAGCTAGTGGTTGAATCTTGGAAAACTTTTGATGTTTCTCTGATTAAATAGATACTTGTGTACCAAGAAATGATTTTTGAAAAAAAATATAGATCAAACTATGAGGCAGCTGTAGTTCAAATTTGACCCGCTTCCTACTGAATCGGTGGGAATTTGTCTTTTTCACCAGACGTGGATCAAAGCTTTTGACAACCAACCATTTGATTAATTGTGCATTAAATATGGCCTAGTATTTTAGGAAATTGATTTTGTCCAATTTTGCAACAATTATTTTGTAGGTCCTTCACAAAAAAAACTCATTTCGAGCACTCGAAAAATGGAAAATCAATTTTCCGTGCAAAGAAAATGAAAACTCCCTTAGGCAACATTGTTTGGAATTCCAAGATGCACCCTTCTACACAATATGAGATCAGTTGAACAAACTATGCCATGAATGTGGCCATAAGATTGATCATTTGGCTTGAAAGCCCTGAATCTTCACGCATGATACCTCATTTCTGAGAACACTTTTTTTAAATAATTGCCGTATTACAAGTTTATTATTTTTCCTGGAAACTTGGTCACATATATTGACACAATGCGAAGGTTTTCCTATTTTTTGATTTTTTTTGAATTTTTTATGCCCATTTCAAAATGCGGTCAAAACTCTTGACCGTTCCTAGCTAGTGGTTGAATCCTGGAAAACTCTTGATGTTTCTCTGATTAAATAGATATTTATGTACCTAGAAATGATTTTTGGAAAAAATAAAGATCAAACTATGAGGCAGCTGCAATTCAAATTTGACGCGCTTCCTGCTGAGTCGGTGGGAATTTGTCTTTTTCACCAGACGTGGATCAAAACTTTTGATACCCAACCATTTGGTCAATTGTGCATTAAATATGGCCTACTATTTTAGAAAATTGATTTTGTCCAATTTTGCAACAATTATTTGGTCGGTCCTTCACAAAAAAAACTCATTTTGGGCACTCAGAAAATGATTAAAAATAGGTAGAAAGATTAGAAATGCATACAAATTAGTCCTTATCCATAAAATTCTGTATAACTCTAGTAAAAATTGTGGTGCCCTTTTGCAAAATATTTTTCATATCTACTTCACAAAATCTCTCTATTTTTAGTACTTCAAACCTATTTTAAATCCCTGATTTTCTGAACTAATGAGAACTCTTCGCACGGATCGATGACATGGTGTCCATCCATCCATCTCTCCATCCCACATCCATCCATCCATCCATCCATCTATCTACTGAAAAAAACAAAAAAAAGAAAAGTAAAAGAGATACCCCCCACCCGCAGCCCAAACCCTAGCTCAGATCGATCCCCCCATCGCACCCTTCCCCCCATCTCCTCGCCGCCGCCACCCCTCTCAAGCCACTCCTCTCCTTGCCCACCGCCCCCTTCCTCCTCACCCACCGCCCCGACCTCCGCTCCGCTCCACTCTAGGATCCATCCACCGACCCAGGTCATCGCCATCCTAGGGTTCCGGCGCCCGCACCTCGCCTCCTGCCTCTCCACCCACACGGCCACGCCCTACTTCTCCTTCGTCACAGACCTAGACCTCGACAACTTGGCCGCAGCCCCACGGCTCCTCGTCGTCCTCATCTCCCCCGGATCCCCACCTCCTCCGGCTCCCCCTCTCCTGAGAAGGCCGAGATGGACAGCCGCTACTCCCCCTCTCTCTCACTGAACCACCTCTCGATCCCCTTTGGGGGAAGAGGGCTGCAGGTGAGTTGGCGTCCATGGCGCGCCCAGATCGGCCCTTCCTCTGCTCGTCGCGCCGGGTCCACTACCGTGCAAGGGAACCCACGGCCATGGAAGGTTTCCTCTCTCTCCCCCCTCATGGTCTCTCTCTATTGCTTGGTTTCAATTTTGCTCATGCGGTTTCGTCCCTCCCCTCCCAATGCATGCGCGTAGGTCCACCATAACTCCGTCTGCTTCGTCCATTTCCGTGCGGTCAATGACGACGACGACGCGGCCATGCACCATCGTGCCCTCCACTCACCTTGTCTCCCTCTCCTGCCAGGAGGTCCTAAATCGAGGTGGCGCCAGATTCGACATGGAGAGACTAGTGCTTCCAGATTCACGATGGAGGGTGGCTACTACTCCTCCGACCATTCTCCTTCTGCCGATGACCTCAAGGTCATCTCTCTCTGTCATGTTTGTTACTGTTAACGCATCTCTCCGTGCATTGTTTGGTTCCTACCCCTTAGTCCATGCGTTAAGGTAGCAGTGAACTATGTCATGCGTATGTTATGAATTCAGAAACTATAACATGCTTTTTGCCATGGTGAAGGAGTAAACTGAACAAATAAGGTCCTAGTTCAGTATGTGAGTTGCATCATACTGTACATGAATGCTAGCTAAATGTCAGTTCTGTATGTTACTTGGTGCATAACTTTTACTTATTTGCAACTTGTAGCTGTCGTGCACACGGTGTGAATTCAGAAACTATAACGTCAATTCGTCAGCAGCTTTTTCTTAGTGCAGTTGGTAATTTGGCGCTGGAAAGCTTGCTTTGAACATATCCCATTGTACATAATTAATACCAGATTAGTTACTTGCTTTTGTACACATGCCAGCGGGATGTTCTCTAGTTTCTCTAAATCCAGTGATTCAAACTTCAATGTAGTCATTTTACAATGCACCATGGTTTCTTGTTTCTGTTGTGAAAGTAATGTCAATGGTGTTGCACAGTTCTGAATAAAAATGCAAATGGCTTGTGAATGTTAATGAACTTACAATATCAGTCTCTTAGAGTTGTTTTTGCAACCTAATATTGTTGTAAAATCCTTTTCTTGAGCTGCGGTTGATGTGGTGGTCTGCTGTTGTGGATGATGCATGCAGGGGTTGCTAGAGAACATGGAGAAGGACAGTGTCCAGAGGCTGATAGGCTCAAGCCTCCCGTGGATCCATGATTTTCCCAGTTGATGGATCTTTCCTGTGTACGTATCGCTTTGCTAGAGCCTGTGTCTATCTCTGAACTGATAGATTCGTGGCTAAAAGGAACATTATTAGAATGAGGTGTGGGCATGTATCATTTCTTCTAACTCTGCTATCTTTTCCCAAGTCTTTATTATCTTGCCTAGCCTTGTACTGATATGTATCATTTGATGCTAATTACCCAAGTTAGTGCATGATGTTAGGGATAACCTGAGAACACTTGCCTAAGTTTATAAGATATGACATGTGACAGTCGAAACCTGCTGCTCTTTCAATGCTTTTGCTACTGTACTGTGCTTCTCTAGTTTGAATGCTTCTGCTGCTAGCCTGCTGGGCTGCTACTAGCTTGAATAGGTATGGACTTGTGCTGCTGGTGGTGCTGCTTGTGTTGCTGCTGCTGATTTAATCCTTATGCTCACGCTGCTATTGATTAAATGCTTATGTTGTTTCTGCATACCTATGCTACTGATTCAATGCTTTGGAAATTGATTGAATTGAACCTATTGTAATCCTTCCTGTTATACATTCAGATTCAGGGCCATCTCCCTCTGCTTCTGTGTAAAAAAGGGTTAACTAACGTTTCTTCAGAGTTACAGCTGGTTCAATAATTTGCTTCCTTTAGCTCATCAGCCGTCCTTTGGTTCAGAGCAGTTTCTAGTTGACTTCATTGATGGATAGATCCTCTTCTCTGCTTGCAGGGTGACTCGGTGATTGAAGCTGAGGCTACCGTGGTGCTCGTGGTGCCCGACGCCTGCTGTGGTGCGCTCATCTGCAAAGGCGGGAGCTCATCAAGTATGATTACTTACACTGCCTTCCTGTTCTAATGCCCAATATTTGTTGTGCTTGCTTGCTGTGCTTGAAATGAACCATGTGGTATATGCTCTTCACTCCATGTGGTATGCACTCCTGAACAAGTTAATGTTGTATTTTGGTATGTACTATTGTACAAGTTAGGTAGGTAAATATAATGGAAGAACTTATATTAGATTTTAGTTGGTTTCAGAATGTTCGTTTCATGGTCTTTTCTTATAATGGAAGAACTTGTATTAATCTGATGCTTTATATATGTCCCTAGATGTCCTTATGCAATACCTGATATGATAACATGACCTGAATTTGGACTATTAGCTCCTTTACTTGCTATGGTTTGGTTGAAATAAGGTGGAAGCATGTACTTTCTTGCAAATGTATTGTTAGCTAATATGAAGATAGAGCCTTGAGTTCAATCCATTACTGATGATTCTTGATGTTTCTCTTTGAACGATGCTTGCGTTTTAGCTACTGCCGCCTTGAGCTGCTGTAGCTTGCAGTTATCAATTCCGGCTTGATTAATATTGTTGCTTGCATCATTAAATGAACTTGCACTAAATGGACACAAATAAAGGATCTAAGTATTAAATGAACTTGTACTAACTGGAAACAATTTATGTATGGTGTACATAAATATCGAGTTTGATAGCTGATATGTAGCAAATATAGCTGCATGTAACTTCTTTACTTGGTTCCTCTTCTACAGGAGCTCCAGGCCTAAGAAAGTTGGAAGTGCAAAGACGTGAAGAAAAGCGCGAAGCCGTGAAGTGCTACGCAGGAAAGAGTTGTCTGTTCTATTTGACTGTACTATTGTAATAGCTGGTATACATAGGTTGTAATAGTCTACAGAAATTGTAATACACTAATCTAGTATTATTTGACTAATTTCACATGTTCTCTTGTTTGAAATATTTGATTATGAATGTTATTTGATAGTGTGTGAGATGGGAACCTGACCAGTGCAACCCACTTATGAAATAATATGAGTCTGTGACTTTCTGATGTGTGTGATCAATATATGAGATTAATATGACTAGTGGGACCAGCTCCAAAATATATTTTCCAAAAATAGGAAATCAATATATTGTAAAAGTCCAAAGTACTACAGAAATAAGAAGGCCAAAATATTGGGCTTGGCCCATGTAGCCCAATAGAATTCATAGAAAAATAATAATAGTAATATCGAATTTGTTGGGCTCGGCCCGTATAGACACCTACTCGAACCGGGCTGAATCTTATCAGTGACCTTTTCAATGGGTCGCAATTTTCCCCCGTCAGATTGCCACGTCGGATCCGACGTGTCCTAGGCAGACAGCCAATGACCAAAACAAAAGGTCATGGGTTCAACGACCTTCTGTTTTGGTCGTAAACGTCTATGACCTTATCCCGAAGAAGGTCGTTAATTTCAGTTTACGACCGCCATCTTTTGACCTTCTATTTTTGGTCACAAAAAGGTCGCAAATGAAAAACAATGACCTTTCTTGACCAATAGTGGTGGTCACAAGTTGACGTATTTCTTCTAGTGATGGAACAACTTTGGGTTTAAGGAAGTGGATGGACAAGCAGTACTCCCGCTTAGTACAAGTGAAGGCTAGCAAATGATTGAGGAACGACCAACTAGAGAGCGATAACGGTCATAAACATGCATTGAGATTGATCAACATTGAATGCAAGCATGAGTAGGATATAAATCACCATGAACATAAATATCGTGGAGGCTATGTTGTTTTTGATTCAACTACATGTGTGAACATGTGCCAAGTCAAGCCACTTAAATCATTCAAAGGAGGATACCATCCTATCATACTACATCACAACCATTTTAAATACATGTTGTCATGCAAGACAAACCATTATCCACTCCTAGCTAATTAAGCATGGCATGAGTATTTTGCCATTGCACACATGTTTCATTCATAATAGGTTGAATCAAGAATGATGAGATAATCAAATTTACAAAACAAAATAGATCGACTTCATACCAGTTTTTCCTCATCTCAATAATTTCATCATATATCGTCATTATTTGACACACCCTCATTTTTGGCCCTTTTTCTTTTAATTTTCTGAGTATTTTGCTCGAGTTTTCTTTTTCCATGGCTATGTGATCTGGAAACTGAAGAAGATGACCTCTTATTTCTTTCCAAAGTGGCTTGTCATCGTCATATCCATCCCAAACCTTGACATTTCATTCTTCGCCCAACCCCAATGTTCTTTTCTTGGGAATATTCCATTTTCTACTAAAGGAATAACCCTGTTTGCCATTGGTTGTGAAGCAACCTATATTTCCATCACTCCTAAAATTCCAAAATAATTCTCATAAATTGCTTCGGTCATATCTTCTTCAAATATGCAAAACTTTTCCTTGCCATGTTCAAAAATAACTCTCAAATAATTCATTTCCTATTCTGCCCTAAATGGCACTTTCAGAAGGAAGTGTCAATCATATCCTTGTGATTGACCTCAAACTTTTTGGGCATCCTCTCACATCCAAATCTTTGCCTCATGCAAAAATTCAACTTCATTTGCCTAGCCAACCTTCCTCAGTGATTTTTCAAAGTTTCTGTCAGACAGAAGCTATTTTGGATGCCTCTTCATGTGCTCATATCATTACCCTCCTCCAATTTTTAGCTCCATCCAATCATCTATGTGAGCACAACTTCAAATCTTTGATTCTATTAATATTTTCATGTTGTGAAGCAAGTATAATTTTCCACTTCATAATTTTCGTCCAGAGGCTATTCTAGGTGTTGCGACACCTTATTATTGGGCCAGGCCAATGTAATTTAGAAATACATAAGTATAGGCTATTTTTAGAGTCCGTATGTGTGGGGAAACAAGAGATAGGGTTGGTTTCGGACCCCTACCCCAAGGGCCACGAACCCCCCCCCCCCTCTTCCTCCATATATACAGCCCTTAGGGCACTGTTTAGACTTTGGGTTTTGTTTAGATTAAAAGTTCGCCATAGCTGTAACTTCGCGTACTTCATTTGTGTTCAGCGACTAGACCGAGAAGTCACAGAACCCCACCTTCATTAATAAAGCTTTCCTCTTTTATTCGCATTATCCAGATTGCAATCTTAGTTTCTTGCTTGTTGTATGTTTGCTTGCAGTAAATAGACCTTCGTGGTGAAGTTGATCGTGCTCCGGTGTGGTCAATAACCTCTCGGAGTTGGTTTAGCGATTGCTAAGGCGCGACGTCCTCACACGTTCGTACTCGGTTCGTCAAAGTCGACTTCCACCAAAACAATAGACACCATCTCATCGAAAGATGGGTCACCTTTGCCTCTATCAAGTGAGATTTTCCAGTTTTTCATAGTTTAGATCGAGTCTGTTCTTCATACCTAGAGTCCACGAAAAAGCCAAAATAAATTTAGGGTTACTTCATCATATCCGATCCAATCTGAGCTTTTGCATAATCTTTTTAATGTTTTGCTTTGTTGAATTTGCGGTTGCATCGTCGTGTCGAGTTGCTGGTCTTAGCATCTAGTTACCTTAGAGTTTCGATTTCTGGTCATAGGTTTTCATGTCGCTGCCACACCATCGTCATCACCACCGCCATATACCATCACCAAATATCCGCTGCCAATCTGAGTCCATATACATCCACGGCATATCCGCCACCAATCCGAGTCATATACATCCATCAGGTCACCATCACGCCAATCCGAGTTCACCTCTACCACAGATTCGCCACCAGTCCATGCTCCACCGCCCATCATATACCATCATCACCAGATTCATCTCCGCCACCAGTCTGAGTCTAGTATTTGTTACTTTATTTTCGAGTTCCGGATCACACGACACTACGAGTCATGACCAAGTCGGACTCCCCAACAATTGTGCTACCGGCAGTAGAAAAATAGTTCCAAACTCAACAAAAAACTTAGTCTAGAAAATTCTGGCTAGGCGGTTTTAGACCATTTGTAGACTTTTTTGAAAAAAGTTGTTCTGGAGCAAAAAAAGTGAAAAAGAATTCAAAGTGTGCTCCTCCCTTGATTATGTGTCGCGCCATGATTTTGTTACTGTTCTAGGCTCGTGTCTGCTCCTCCCTTGATTACGTGTCGCGTCGTGATTTTGTTAGTGTTCTAGGCTCGCGTCTCCATGTCGTGAAATAGCCCTCCGCCGAGCAAGTCGTGTCCCTCTTGAGAATGGCCAAACTTCTGGTGTCACTGCTACTGTTGTTGATGCTTCTGTGGATCATGTTACTAATAGGGAGGAGGATGATTATGTGGGCGATTATGACAATGAGGTTGATCAAAATCAGAACTACGTGCAACCAGCAGCACTAGCACCAGGTCATCCACATGCAAATAATCGCAATGGTAGGCCTGCACCACCACCTTAGGCACGAGATCATGACCATATTCGTAAACAGAAATTGAATATTCCACCATTCGAGGGTATATATGCTCCTGATATATATCTTACTTGGGAGTTAGAAACTGAACAAGTTTTACATGTTTACAATATCCCGAGGAGAGACGGGTTGCTGCTGCTGTTTGTGCTTTCACTAGTTTTGCATGTGTATGGTGGTCTGAACAATGTAGATTATATCATATTATAGCTACTTGGGCTTCTTTGAAAACTAGTATGCATACTCATTGGGTTCCACCATACTATCAACATGAATTACTTCAAAAACTGCAGCGTTTAAGACAACGAAAAAATTCTGTAGAGGAGTATTATCAGGAATTATAAGCCGGCATGATTAAATGTGGTATTGTTGAGGATAATGAGGCTATGCTTGCACGTTTTATGGGTATATTAAATAAAGAGATTCAAACTATTCTCGAGTATAAGGAGTATAATAATATCACTCATTTATTCCATCTTGCTTGCAAAGGTGAACGTGAGGTGCAGGATCGACAGGCATTAGCATGAACTAATTTTTCTGCAGGACGATCTTCATCATGGACACCATGTACATATTCTCCTTCCACCCGTCCTGTTGCAACACCGCCTACTTCCTCCTCCAAATCCATTCGAGATATAAGAAAACAGGCACCACCACCACCGTCCGCTAAGAGCACACCTTCTGGGCCTGCAAAGAGCTCTTCTTCATCCATGGCATCAACAGGGAAAACACATGATATTATTTGTCATTGTTGCAAGGGTGGAGGTCACTATGCAAGAGAATGCCCATCTAAGTGTGTGATGATTTCTACCGAGGATGGTGGGTATGAGTCTGCTAGTTACTATGATGAGGAGACATTGGCTCTTATTACAAGTGAAGAACACGGTGGACATGATTCTGATCATGAGACACAATACATGGCTGCTAAAGATGCTGACAGGTATGAAAGTTTAGTTGCTTAACATGTCTTTAGTGTGCAGGTCACACAAGCTGAGAAAAATCAGAGGCATAATTTGTTCCATACAAAGGGAGTTGTGAAGGAACATTCTGTTCGTGTCATTATAGATGGAGGGAGTTGCAACAACTTGGCTAGCATGGATATGGTGGAGAAGCTATCTCTCACCACAAGACCACATCCACATCCTTACTACATCCAATGGTTCAACAACAACGGCAACGTTAAGGTAACACACACTATTCGTGTGCATTTTAATATCGCTACATATGCTGATTATGTTGATTGTGATGTGGTACCCATGCAAGCATGTTCCTTATTACTTGGTAGACCAGGGCAATTTGATAAAAATTCTGTACACCATGCTACAAACAATCAGTATACTCTCGTTCATAAGGATAAACATATTACTTTGCTTCTTGTGACTCCTGATTCCTTTTTGAAAGATGGTGTTAATAGAGCTAATAAAGTAAAAAAGGAGAACAATAAGAGTGAAAATCAGATTGTGGCAAAAGAATTTGAGCAACAAATGAAGCCTAATAATAAACCATCTACTGTTGTTTCTGAAATTAAATTGAAAAGTGCATGTTTACTTGCCACCAAATCTGATATTGATGAGCCAGATTTCAGCAAGTCTGTTTGCTATGCTTTGTGTGTAAAGAGGCTTTATTTTCATTCGAGGACGTGCCTTCCTCTTTGCCTCCTACTGGCACTAACATTTTGTAGGAGTTTGCTGACGTCTTTCCACAGACGTGCCACCGGGATTACCACCTATTCGAGGGATTGAGAACCAGATTGACTTAATTCTCGGTGCATCACTACCCAACTGTGCACCATACCGTACCAATCCAAATGAGACGAAGGAGATTATGCGTCAAGTACAGGAGCTGCTTGACAAAGGTTATATACGCGAATCTCTTAGTCCTCGTGTTGTTCCTATCATACTAGTGCCAAAAAAGGATGGTACATCGCGTATGTGTGTTGATTGTAGAGGCATTAATAATATTACTATTCATTATCGTCATCCTATTCCTTGGCTAGATGATATGCCTGATGAATTGAGTGGCTCTACAATATTCTCCAAAGTTGATTTGCGTAGTGGATCCATCAAATTCGTATGAAATTGGGAGATGAATGGAAAACCACATTTAAAACTAAGTTTGGATTATATGAGCGGTTAGTCATGCCTTTTGGGTAAACTAATGCACCTAGTACTTTCATGAGATTAATGAACGAAGTTTTACGTGCTTTCATTGGACGATTTGTGGTACTTTACTTTGATGATATACTGATTAATAGCAGATCTTTGGAGCAACATTTGGAACATTTACATGTTGTATTTATTGCTCTACGTGATGCACGTTTGTTTGGTAACCTTGGGAAGTGCATGTTTTGCACCGACCGAGTATCTTTTCTTGGCTATGTTGTTACTCCACAGGGAATTAAAGTTGATAAAGCCTAGATTGAAGCTATTGAGAGTTGGCCGCAACCCAAAACGGTCACACAAGTGAGGAGTTTTCTTAGACTCGCTGGTTTCTATAGGTGTTTCATGAGAGATTTTAGCACCATTCCTGCACCTCTCAATGATCTTACAAAGAAGGATGTGCCTTTTGTTTGGGGTACCGCACATGAAGAATCCTTCACGGTGTTGAAAGATAAGTTGACACATGCTCCTTTACTCCAACTTCCTGATTTTAATAAGACTTTTGAGCTTGAATGTGATGCTAGTGGAATTGGATTAGGAGTTGTGTTATTACAAGATGGCAAACATGTTGCATACTTTTCTGAAAAATTGAGTGGGCCTAGTCTGAACTATTCTACTTATGATAAAGAATTATATGCTCTTGTTCGGACATTAGAAACATGGCAACATTATTTATGGCCTAAGGAATTTGTTATACATTCTGATCATGAATCTTTGAAACATATTAAAAGTCAAGCCAAACTGAATCGTAGACATGCTAAATGGGTTGAATTCATAGAGACCTTTCCTTATGTCATTAAACACAAGAAGGGTAAATAAGGAAAATGTTATTGATGATGCATTGGCTCATCGTTATACTATACTTTCACAACTTGACTTTAAAATATTTGGTTTGGAGACCATCAAAGATCAATATGTGCATGATGTTGAATTTAAAGATGTATTACGGAATTGTAAAGAAGGGATAACATGGATCAAGTTCATCGTTAACGATGGATTTGTGTTTCGTGCTAACAAGCTATGCATTCTAGATAGCTCCATCCGTCTTTTGTTGTTGCAGGAGGCGCATTGAGGAGGATTAATGGGACACTTTGGCGTGAAGAATACGGAGGATATACTTGATACACATTTCTTTTTGCCAAAGATGAGACGGGATGTTGAACGTTTTGTTGCTCGCTGCACTACATGTCAAAAAGCTAAGTCACGACTCAATCCTCATGGTTTATATATGCATTTGCCTGTACCTAGTGTTCCTTGGGAGGATATATCTATGGAGATTGTTGTAGGTTTAACTCAAACAAAGAAGGGGAGGGATAGCATATTTGTTGCCGTGGATAGGTTCTCGAAAATGGCACACTTTATACCATGTCATAAAAGCGATGATGCCGTTAATGTTGCTGATTTGTTCTTTCATGAAATTATTCACTTGCATGGTGCCAAATACTATTGTTTCAGATCGAGATACTAAATTTCTTAGCCACTTTTGTAGATGTTTATGGGCTAAGTTGGGGACTAAACTGCTTTTTAGTACTACTTGTCACCCCCAAACTGATAGACAAACTGAAGTAGTCAACAGAACACTGTCTACTATGGTTAGGGTTGTTTTGAAGAATAATAAGAAAATGTGGGGAGAATGCTTGCCTCATATTGAATTTGCTTCTAATCATTCATTGCATTCTACTACTAAGATGTGCCCTTTTGAAATTGTGTATGGTTTTCTACCTCGTGCACCTATTGATTTGTTGCCTCTTCCATCTTCGTAGAAGGTTAATTTTGATGCTAAACAACGTGTTGAACTGATCTTAAAAATGCATGAGTTAAGTAAGGAAAACATTGAGCGTATGGATGCTAAATATAAACTTGCTGGAGATAAGGGTAGAAAACATGTTGACTTTGCACCTAGAGATCTTGTTGGGTTACATTTGCGTAAGGATAGGTTTCCTAATTTGTGCAAATCAAAGCTAATGCCACGTGATGATGGTCCTTTTGAGGTGTTAGAGAAAATAAATGATCATGCATATCAACTTGAGCTGCCTGCAGATTTTGGGGTTAGTCCCACTTTTAACATTTCAGATTTGAAGCCTTATTTGGGTGAGGAAGATAAGCTTCCAGCGAGGACGACTTCATTTCAAGAAGGGGAGGATGATGGGGACATCAATACCATTGTTACACCCACAGCCCCTACTGCTACATATACTGGACCAATTACTAGAGCTCGCGCATGCCAATTAAACTATCAGGTACTTCCATTTCTTGGTAATGATTCTAATGTTCATGACTTAGAACACTGGAGCCAGACCTAGCATGGAGAGAATGGCATGCGCAAGGGAACAAGAATGGAGTTACAAGTGATGATTTCAGGACTTTCAATCCACCATAATGAGTGCATGAAGCCTTGGACGAAATATACAAGATGCCACTTCAAAAAAATTGTCTAGAGGCTATTCTGGGCGCTGTGTCACCTTATTATTGGGCCAGGCCCATGTAATTTTGAAATACATAAGTATAGGCTATTTTTAGAGTCTGTATGTGTGGGGAAACAAGAGATAGGGTTGGTGTCGGACCCCTCCCACAAGGGCCACGAAATCCCCCCCCCCCCGCCCTATTCATCCATATATATAGCCCTTAGGACACCGTTTAGACTTTGGGTTTTCTTTAGATTAATAGTTCACCATAGCTGCAACTTCGCGTACTTCGTTTGTGTTCAATGACCAGACCAAGACGTCATGGAACCCCACCTTCATTAATAAAGATTTCCTCTTTTATTTGCAATATCCAGATTGCAATCTTCGTTTCTTGCTTGTTTTTCGTTTGCTTGCAGGAAATAGACCTTCGTGGTCAGGTTGATCATGCTCCGGCGTGGTTAATAACCTCTCGGAGTTGGTTTAGCGATTGCTAAGGCGCGACATCGTCGCACGTTTGTAGTCGCATCGTCAAAGTCGACTTCCACCAAAACGATAGCCACCATCTCATCGAAATACGGGACACCTTTGCCTCTAACATATATATCTCTTTCTTCGTAGTATTTATTGCATTCCCAATGCTCCACCTTGTACATGTGCTAAGGCTGGTTGTAATTGGGAGTATCATATACTAGTATCATGCATATAATACTAGTGTATGATACTACCCCCTAATGCATAGTATCATATATTAGTATCATACGATACTTTATTAATTGCCATGCATGACACATAGTAGTATAGCATTAATTATGATACGGTATCATGATTTGATACTCAACGCTCTCTTTCTTCATTTAATTCTATGCCACCTCATCAAAATTGCCTAGTTCGCATCCATGATACTAGTTATGATACTCCCATTATGACCAGCCTAAGCCTACCATGTAGGCAAAAAATTGATGTGGCAAGGTAATTAAGAGAGGAGAGTTCAGTGTGGTGAACCAGGAAGAAACAATGGCAGGTGCGGTGACCTAGCGAAAACACTTAAATGAAAGAAGCCCACCAATGCATGGATAACTTTAGTTGCTAAATCATTAAATGAAAGATGCTTAGCTACAACAATTTAAGCACCTTTGTATTGGAGACTTTAGTTGCTTAGCTCTTTAATGCGCTTAGCACCTCATCTTATCACTAGTACTTGGCAACTATATACCATGGAGGTGGTCAGGAACTAGGAGACTTACGCCGGTCGTAGCGTCACAGTAATAATGATAATGGCAAGTCAAATCACAGGGCCCCACCTGTCTAGTAGTAACAAGCCGTCAAATCACATAGCCCTAAGTTTGCAGCTGCCTACTCCCTCGTCTTCTCGCCTCTTTGTTGAACCAACTAGGAGGAACTGCCTCGCCTACCACGCAGGAAAAGCCCCACCCTCAACTTTTAAATATAATTTTGTATCCATGGATCACGACATGGAGCAAAGCCTTAAGAAAACGGTAGTACACATGTATACAGCATGCCCGCCGCATTCGCGTCGCACCCTAGATGGTCGGTCGTTCTGGTACACTACTCTCCGAATGTAACACGGGTCATATTGCGTTTGCACACACATGTGGGGCCACAATCGAGAACCAACCATAGGCACACTCCTCGACCCCGCAAGTCGGCTGAGTTAATAGAAGAGAGAGACGAGCGATAATACTGGAGCAGTGTTGTACAGATGTCAGTGCCTGGATGATCCCTACATGAGACGGGAGATCAGTTCGTCCATGCATGTGACCAGACTCTAGCAGACGGCTGGATTAGCTATCGTCTACATATCGTGCAGGTTGTGTTGTAAAGGGTTGTAGTTCTGATGAGAAATCTAGAAAAGGTTTCTTGTCATCTCGCAATATTAGGTGTCATGTGCTTCAGATCAGTGCGAGGGTTAAACAGCGACAACTGAGTTCCTCCAAGGCGCTGGTCATTGGGGGCACATGCACGAAGACTACTCGGCTAACATCTAGGACAAGCCGGCTATGTTAATTAGGACATTATCGATTGACCGCTTTTCTACGAGTTTGTCTTTAATTTGAGCTTTGATCCTCGTCTAGTTTGTCTGTCGGGATTCAAGTTGTCTCCTTGGGGTAGTGAGGTTATGGTTTCTTGTCATGTGGCATTTTTTCGTTTTATATGTTAATCCAGTGCTTCGGATCAAAATGACGACAACCGCGCCTCCGGGGCACGTGCATGAAGATTCTCGACAGTCATTGACGAGGTCAAGCCGGCTCTGGTAGATAAAAGAATACTCCACTATATAGGCAGGTGCCTCCGCGCTTTCTTGCTAGTGTTTCTCTCTTCACACTCTCTCATCCTCTCCAGATCTAAACACAAAAGGGTTGCCACACACTCTCTCTTCTCACTGCTGGTCAATAATCCAGCCGGATCCCCTCCGTCGGGGAAGGTGAGAAGGTGCAATATTCACGCGCTCGTCCTTGGCGACGGCTCTTACGCACTGCTGGTGTGTCTAGATCAGCATGCCTTTCCATGCTCTCCCACCCAGCGCCAGCTAGGGAGGGCCTCCAACCCCTTCTTCCTTGCTGCCGTAGTGTGGGTAGATCTGTCCTCTCGTCGCCCACCTAGCGACATCCCGGCGACCCTCAGGTATAACTTCCTTCGAAACTGGCATTGCTCTACTTCCCCAGCTCCTGACGTTGCTGCATTCATATCTTCTACTATTTCTCAGGCCCCCTCGTAGATAGAATCGATTGGCTGTTTGAAAGACACCTAAATTTTTACTGTTAAGAGGTGAAACTACTTCATGCAGTCGAATCTAGTACTACTTGGTTCAAACAGGGAAGAAAGGGGGTAGGGGTGGGGGAAGATTTGTTACCTGAATCTAGGACTTGGTTGAAAGAGGAAATAATGGGGCAAAAAGTAGCACAGACTGGCTATCCAACTAGTCTCTTGGTCTAATAGGGAAATAAAGGGAAACGCAGTACAAACTCAATATAAACCAATCTATTGGTTGAAAAAGGAAAGAAAGTGGGGACTGGGGGACAAGTCAACAGAGTATGTCCAGCACTAGATTTGCTGGCCTCATACAGTATAAGGTGGCTATACCGAACAAAAATGGGACCAACCCAGATATCTTGTTCTGATATTTGTTGCCCTGAGCCCCTCTTATGGAATGTCACTGGTAAAATGTAGCAGTCCCACTATTAAAAGTAAGGACACATTAAACCAATGTTGTTTTCAATGTAATGCCTCCATTAATATGAATCAGTGGCACAGTTTTTCATGTCCTGCTAAATTTCCCATTAAGATAAGTTGCTTCTTTTTGTTAGAAATGCAACTGTCCTGGTCCGCCTGCTCTCCAATGCCCAAATATGTTGCTGGTAAAATGAAGCAACGGCATCATTAAAGTAATGTCGTATTTAACGGTTGTCATAGTTAATCCTAATTCCCACACTAATATCTAGCAATGCTGCTGCTTTAGAAATTGCTAATGTCCTTGTAGTATCTCCATTTAGATAAGGAACATGCTTCTTTTCATTTGATGTATGTTTCATCACTTGTTAGTCACCCTCCTTTCCACCTTTTTTTGCAAACAGAGATATACATTTCACGCTTGATCTTGGTTGAACTACACAAATGATATCCAAATTATAGTTGAATATTCCATGAGATTCACGACCAACCTTGATGTTGCCCAATTTTATTGCAACTAATGAAGAAGAAGTTGTTAGCTCATGGGACATTGCTTCATTTTAGGTGAACTGCACAAAAAGGTCCCATGAATTGAATCACCCATGTTGGTGACTAGTGAGGGAGTCCTGGATTAGGGGGTCCTCGGACAGCCGGACTATATGCTTATGTCGGACTGTTGGACTATGAAGATACAAGATTGAAGACTTTGTCCCGTGTCCGGGTGGGACTCTCCTTTGCGTGGAAGGCAAGCTTGGCAATTCGGATATGTAGATTTCCTTCTCTGTAACCGACTCTGTGTAACCCTAGCCCCCTCCGGTGTCTATATAAACTGGAGGGTTTAGTCTGTAGGACAACAAAAATCATAATCATAGGATAGCTTCTAGGGTTTAGCCTCTACGATCTCGTGGTAGATCAACTCTTGTAATACTCATATCATCAAGATCAATCAAGAACGAAGTAGGGTATTACCTCCATAGAGAGGGCCCGAACCTGGGTAAACATTGTGTCCCCCGCGTCCTGTTACCATTAGCCTTAGACGCATAGTTCGGGACCCCCTACCAGTGATCCGCCGGTTTTGACACCGACATTGGTGCTTTCATTGAGAGTTCCACTGTGTCGTCACCATAACTCTTGTCGGCCCCCTCGATCATCTACAATGATGCGGTCCAAGGTGTGGTTTTCCTCCTCGGACAGATCTTCGTATTCGGCGGCTTCGCACTGCGGGCCAACTCACTTGGCCATCTCGAGCAGATCGATAGCTACGCCCCTGGCCATCAGGTCAGGTTTGGAAGCCCGAATTACACTGCCGACATCCGCAAAGACTTGATCTTCGACGGATTCAAGCCCATAACAGGTGCACCCTACAGCCGCGACGAGCATGACCTAGATCTGCCGTCAGACGGCGTTCAGGAGATCACACCTGCAGCTGCCCTGGCTTTAAATCCAGTGCAGATCGTGCCATATGAGGACGGGAGGATGGACCCTTCCACGGAGGCCGCACTCTCAGCAGCGATAGAGCCGAACACAGATCTCACTTCTAAGGAGGTTTGTGTCACCGGACCCTCAGACTCGTCTCCAGCCATAGGCTCCGAACCGCGTGCATCCGTGCCCATCGGATCTAACTGGGCACCGATCATGGAGTTTAGCTCCGCGGATATCTTTCAGCACTCACCCTTGGGTGATGTGCTAAATTCATTAAGATATCTCTCCTTGTCAGGAAACTCTTGGCCGAACTATGTACGGCTTGAGTGGGAAGCGAACGATGAAGGAATTCGTTGCCCACCCACCACCCACTTAATAGCCACTGTCGACGACTTAACCGACATGCTTGATTGCGACTCCAAAGACATCGATGGTATGAACGGGGATGCCGAAGAAGAACAGGAACCACCGCCCACAGGGCGCTGGATAGCCACCTCATCATATGACATATATATGGTGGACACACCCAAAGAAAACAATGGCGAGGATCAAAAGGATGCAACGGAGGATAATCCTGTAGAGAAGCAACCAAAGCGCCGACTTCAGCGCAGCCGCTCTAAACCCTGCCATAGCAAAAATAGCGATAACAGCATAAGAAAGAATAACACCCCGGATGATGCTAGAGATAACGAAGACCCCGTGGACCCAGCGATGGAGCAGGCCGAGCAAGGGGACGGAGAACACAGTCCGGGGCCGCTGCTCGATCACAACGATGCCGAAGACAAAACTTATAAACCTGTCTTCAGAGAGGAGAACAGTCTGGATTACGATGCACACATCATCCCGAAAAAGCATTTGGAACAAGAGCACCTCCACAAAAGGCTTATTGCCATCGCGAGGATCTTGAAGAAGCAGAAGCAACGACTTAAAAATGCGCAGGATACGCTCAACCACAGATGGAACAAAGTGCTTCACACTGACGAAATATACGGCGGTGATTGCCACAAAAGAGCTACCCAAAACGCAAGCTGCTTCCTGAATTCGAAGACGAGGCTATCATGCCCATTCCGCCGAAAAACAATACAGCAGATCTGCCGGACCGACCACCCAGTGGCCGAGACAGAGCGGCTAATGATGCCGCACACAAGTCAGCACACGATCTACGTGAGCACCTGGACAGAAGAGCTGGTATGGCCAGGTCCATCTATGGATCTAGGAAACATGCTCCTACGCAGGATCACGGCCACCAAACCGACTATACTGATCGACTACCAGCTCGGAATCAATACCGAATACTACAGCCGTCGTACGCACACCACGACACATCCAAGTATAGGGTACCGCACACCGCATGTGCTTCACCGATGAGGTGCTGGATCATGAATTTCCAGAGGGGTTTAAACCCGTAAATATCAAGGCATACAACGGAACGACAGACCCTGCAGTCTGGATTGAGGACTTTATTCTTCACATTCATATGGCTCGCGGAGACGATCTCCATGCCATCAAATACCTGCCCCTCAAGTTGAAAGGACTAGCTCGGCACTGGTTGAAAAGCCTCCCCGAAAATTCAATTGGAAGTTGGGAGGAACTCGAGGACGCTTTTAGGGCTAATTTCAAGGGACCTATGTCCGACCTTCGGATGTATATGATTTAAGTCACATAATCCAACAACCCGGAGAGTTAGCCCGTAAGCTTTGGAATAGATTTCTCACCAAGAAGAACCAAACCGTCAACTGTCCGGATGCTGAAGCCCTAGTAGCTTTCAAACATAGTGTCCGGGACGAATGGCTTGCCAGACACCTCATCCAGGAAAAGCCAAGGACAATGGCAGCCCTAACAACTCTCATGACCTGCTTTTGCGCGGGCGAGGACAGTTGGTTAGCCCGCAGCGGCACCAGCGACCCAGGCACATCCGAAATCAGGGACGGCAATGGAAGGCCGTGACACAATAAAAACAAGCGTCAAAATCAGGAAGACAACCCAGACAACATAGCGGTAAACGCCGGATTCAGGGGCTCTAGACCCGGTTAACGGAAAAAGCCATTTAAAGGCGGCAGAGATGGTCCGTCCAGCCTAAATAAAATTCTAGATAGGTCCTGTCAGATTCACGGCACCACCGAGAAACCTGCGAATCACACCAATAGAGAATGATGGGTCTTCAAGCATACCGGCAAGCTAAATGCCGAACACAAAGGGTGGGAGCCGCCAAGTGAAGATGAGGACAAGCCTCGCCAGCCGCACACTGGGGGACAGAAAAAATTCCCACCGGAGGTCAAAACAGTGAGCATGATTTACGCCACTCACATACCAAAGAGGAAGCGCAAACACGCACTTCGAGACGTATATGTTGTAGAACCCGTCGCTCCCAAATTCAACCCATGGTCGCCTACCCAATCACTTTTGATCACAGGGATCATCCGACCAGTACCCGACATGGAGGCTCGGCTGCCTTAGTGCTCAACCCAATAATTGACGGATATCATCTCACCCGAGTCCTCATGGATGGTGGCAGTAGTCTTAATCTGATATATCAGGACACTGTTCGCAAGATGGGGATAGACCCATTAAGAATCAACCAAAGCAGTACTACCTTTAAAGGAGTAATACCAGGCATAGAAGCCCGCTGCACGGGCTCTTTAACATTAGAGGTTGTATTCGGTTCTCCCGACAACTTTCAAAGTGAAGAACTAATCTTCGACACCGCTCCGTTCCGAAGTGGCTATCATGCACTACTCGGAAGAATGGCCTTCGCTCGTTTCAATGCAGTACCGCATTACGCTTATCTCAAACTTAAGATGCCCGGTCCACGCGGTGTCATCACTATCAGCGGCAACACAGAGTGCTCTCTTCGCGCGGAAGACTACATGGCGGCTCTAGCAGCCAAACAACTGAACGGCTTCTCCAACCCGAGTAACTGATCGGTCTTCGAGACCACGGACACGGCTAGATGTGTTCGGCGCACCACTAGTTGTAGCAGCCCAGATAAGCCTGAGCTTGATTAATGGCTATGCCCCCATATGTGGTGCTGGGTGCTGGCCACATGTAGAGGGTCCATAGTTCGGCTTGATCCTATTTACACTCAAGAAATTGAATTTTCACGGTTCATTAAGATTAAACGACTTTACGCATGGTCACACCAGAATCTTTCGCCTGAGTTTTTGTTTTTTTCTTTTCAACAGGTGACCATCGTGCTACACCCTTCAAAGATACGGCACAACAGAGACAAAGGCACAGACGTGCAACAGGGCCCCGTCCAAAGGTTTCTTTTTAGATTAAGACCCTGTGTAAACATTTTTTTATTGTCTCTTGTTGTCTCACAACCTCTTGGGACTTAGAATGACCAAGAGGAATACCGGCGTTGCCGGCGAGCTTATGATTCGCCGTTCTAAAATAGACGTTACAGAAACAACAACCACTGTGTTTTTAGATCTATGCTCTCACCACAGGCGCTCTTTCGTCACGCCGGATTGATGCACGTACCTTGAAATTCTGGGTTCATCATCGAGGGCGTTACCCAGCCCAATATATGTTGTAAAGTCTGAATACCTTCGGGAGTGTTCGGCATCGCGAGTTTGGCCTTATATGCATTAGCTCTGAATCATGTCTTTGGTCAATAGTTGGGTTTACCCTGCTCCCATGTTTTGCTACCTTACGCTCCGCTCTATAGGCTAAGGCGGCACAGGTAGAACTACTGCGATTGTGCCCTGGTTCATCCGGATGAGCACGTCAGTAGAGAAAGCCGAAAACTGACTATTATGATAAAGCGAGAGACTGGTCAACCACTCGGTGACTCAGCAGAATCTTCGCGATTCCTCTGCATTAATAAAGGGTCGGTTTCTCGGTCACGTATGTAAACGCACCATATTTGGATAAACGCGGACATACCAGGGGCTATATAGTAGTCCCATCGTCAAACACCTATGGCTAAGTGAAAGTATTAAAGCTATATAGTCTGATTGCCTCGTTCGGTGCGCTACCACCTCCTTAATGGACCAAGACATTGGATCAAGTGTGATTACGCGCTTTGCCGAACATCCCTGCATTAATGCGAGGGGGCTGAAGCCGACGACTGCAAACTTTCAGGTTATATACATATATACATAAGCGGCCGCACATGAGGCACTACAATACTTTATGGGCAAAAGTATAAATATAGCCTTTATTACCAAAAGCATAGTTTTTACAATCAAGATACATGTCACTCGAACATTGTCGGTGGGAAATGACACCTATGGGATCACGAGAATCCCTACTACGGTTGCGGGGCGCGGGGTTGTGAGAAGAGCAGGATTAGTAACCAGCACAAGGATCGTTTACCCAGGTTTGGGCCGCGAGGATGCGTAAAACCCTAATCCTGCTTTGCTGGATGTATTGAGTGTTCTTGAGCTCTCGAACTAGCTATGGGCGCTGCCTGGTTCCAAAGAGCTGAATCCCTCTCCAGTACGCCATGGGCCTCCTTTTATAGGCGAAAAGGGGCTACCACAGTGGCACACAGGAGGTAGAAAGGCCTATAGTGCTACGAGCTTATCGCTCGTATTACAGGACAAGACGCATTTAATGCATAGCTTAGGTGTCCCCTCACTTTATCGTGGACGAGGGTGAGGGCCGTCCCGTCCGTCGCCACTCCTCCTCGCTTTGACACGCGCCCTGGCCAGCAATGCATGCGGCGCCATGTAGGCAGGCAAGTAGCTGAGGTGGCGCGATGGTGGAGCCTCCACGAAGATCTGCATGCCGCCACGCAAGTGTGTGAAGCTGCCGTGAACTTGGCTAGTGACAGGTGGCCGAGGATCCCGTTGTAGGGCAAGGGGATCTCGGCTACATCAAAGACAATCCTCTCCGTCCTGTGTTTCAGCTCACCTCCGAACGTCACGGGCAACGTGGCCTTTCCCTTCGGCTGGCTCCTCCCCGTGTTGACCCCTTGGAACGTGCCCGTCTCCTCGAGGTCTCCATCAGGGATCTGCAGCCTCTTGATCACAACAGGCGAGATCAAGTTCAGATCGGCCCCACCGTCAACCAGCATCTTCGTCACCTTAGGTTGCGGATTGTTGGTGAGACCAACAATGGCAAGCATCCGATCGCAGTACTGAGGTCAGGGTGGTCCATGGTGTCAAAGATGATATGCGTGCTGGACCACCTCAGCGGCTTCCGTGCGTCGAGCGATGGCTCCACGGCTGTGATCTCATGCCCACTGCTTGAGCTGGCAGTGGGACGTATGCAACGAGGCACCACCATCGACGCACATAGCTTCTGTGGCTTTCTGGAACTCATGGTCGCCAGACTCATCGTCCTCGTCATGATCATCGTCTTCATGTTTCTTGTCATGGCCTCGGGCGGGCCTCTCCTGCTGATTATCTTTGCCGCGGAGGCCTCCTTGGCCGCCGCGCTTCTTGTCGGATCCCTCGGCACCCTCTTGGCCCTCTCCTTGTCCTGCCACTCATACTCGGCTTTCTACTTCTTAGCGGGCGGCTCCACTTGCGGGCAGTTCTGGAGATCATGGCCTTTGGTGCGGTGGATCTTTCAATACTGCTTGTCGGAGCCCCCTTGGTTATCCGCAGCCGCCAAGGCGTGGCAAGCCGCACACCCGGCAACCTCTTTGCCGGGATCACTTGCCTTTGGTTTCTTGGTGGCGCCGGTATCGTCGGACCCCTCAACAGCAAGCACGGTCTTGCCCTTGCGCTTTCCATTACGGCACCGTCCCTTCTTCGCCGGGGTGGCGGTATCATCCGTGGAGTCGGTTTCTGCACCAGCGCCTTCGTCGGGATACTTCCTTCCCTCTTCAGCGCGAGCGCACCGATCAGCCAGAACATAAAGTTCGGCCACATCCCTGACCTTGTTCATCGCCAGCTATTCAGGCATCTTACGATTGCGCACATTCTGATGGAATGCACTAAACGCAGCGGCAGGATGAACGTCGGGGATGTTGTACTGCACTCGGCTGAACCTTTGGATGTACTTACGCAAGTTTTCTCCTTCTTTCTGGAAGATGATGTGCAAGTCGCTCGCCTGGCCATGAGCTTGGTGGCCTCCAGTAAAGGCGCCAACAAACTCATGACACAGATCCGCCCAAGAAGAAATGGAGTCTACCGGCAAGTGCATCAACCATGACATAACATTGGGCTTGAGCGCGAACGGGAAGTAATTGGCAAGCACCTTGTTGTTGCGGGCCCCAGCAGCTTGCATCGCGATGGTTGCTGAGGAACTCCGATGGGTGAGTCTTGCCATTGTACTTCTTGCCAACGTCGGGCTTGAATGTGCGGTGAGAGGGCCACTGGAACTGCCGTAGCTCACGGGTGAAGGCCGGACAACCCACCTCGTAAGGTAAGCCATCATAGCCTCCCGGTGCTGGGTGGTCCGCAGTGGGCCCTGCCCGCCTGTCCGACTGGTGGCGCGCGTCACACCGGCGCTCGATGGTGGTTCGAGCGTCTTCATGAGCTCGCTCCCGAAGAACTTGGCGTTGGTCGCGGGGGGTTCGCGGGTCGGACGACGCTATGGAGATATCATCACGAGCGTCGTCGTGACAAATCGACACCCGTGGTGGACGGGATGGAGGGGAGTGCATCATGGCCGCATCGCCTCCGGCCCGGCCTCCGCTGGCATGCGGTGGCTCGATGGAGCGACGACCTACGGGTCCTGCCGGCCGCAACTCATCGTTGTTAGCGATGCCGACCAGGCTCCGAACAGTGGCCCTTCATTCATCAAGCTTCTCTACAGCGGGAGGAAAGTCGAGGAGCAGCTGCGCGTGTGCTAGGGCTTCTGCTGGCGTGGGTGGCGGCGAAAGCTGTGTGGACCGTGATGCACCTCGACTACTAACCACGTTAGAAGGAGACCCATCATGGCCCCGCAGCCGTTCGCCACCTCCGCCAGCACCTCGGCGCGCATGTTGGCCCTCCTCATCCTGTGACGGGCACATGGGACTCTTCCCAGGGCGGCGCCCAGGGTCACTAGCAGGGCGGCGCTGCTCATCACGCACGACCTGAGAAGAGCGCGTCATGGGCGACGGTGTTGGTGTCTTGGAGGTTGCCACGCCACCGTCTGGCGGCATGACGGCGCCCCTGGAGGGTCCCACGCCGCCTGCGGGAGGCCCGACTCCGTCTCTGGAGCCCGCTACGCATGGCTCATCGCCTGGCGTACGAACGACGCCGCTCACCAGGCCTGGACTGCCAGGGTGATGTGGATGTTCGTGGGCCGCGCCACGGGTTCTCTCCACGACTGGCCCGCTACTGGTCCGCACCAGTACCGGCAGTCCAGTCCCGAAAGAACCGATCACCGTGGTCGTCTTGTTCTTAGGAGCCATGGCGATGAAAAACTGGTAGGCCAACTACTAGACCAGATTCTCACAATTGTGCCCCCTACCTGGCGCACCAAAGATGTCGGTGGGAAATGACACCTATGGGATCACGAGAATCCCTACTACGGTTGTGGGGCGCGGGGTTGCGAGAAGAGCAGGATTAGTAACCAGCACAAGGATCATTTACCCAAGTTTGGGCAGCGAGGATGCGTAAAACCCTAGTCTTTCTTTGGTGGATGTATTGAGTGTTCTTGAGCTCTCGAACTAGCAATGGGCGCTGCCTGGTTCCAAAGAGATGAATCCCTCTCCAGTATGCCATGGGCCTCCTTTTATAGGCGAAAAGGGGCTGCCACAGTGGCACACAGGAGGTGGAAAGGCCTACGGTGCTACGAGATTATCGCTCACATTACAGGACAAGACGCATTTAATGTGTAGCTTAGGTGCCCCCTCACTTTATAGGGGACGGGGGCGAGGCCCATCCCGTCCGTCGCCGCTCCTCCTCGCTTTGACATGCGCCCTGGCCAGTGATGCATGCGGCGCCATGTAGGCAGGCAAGCAGCTGAGGTGGCGCGGTGGTGGAGCCTCCACAAAGATCTGCATGCCGCCACGCAGGTGTGTGCTGAGTTGGCCTGGAAGCTGCATGTTGCGACGCAGGGGCCTGCCCAGCTGGTTGAGCTGGCAGCTGCATGTGAATGGCGGTGGAGACTTGGTTGGTGCGGGCCTGGCTGTGGCCCTGCCGACGCCCTTGGCAAGGGTCTTGCCGGGTGGCTCGGCAAGGGTCTTGCTGTGGCGCGTTGTTGTCCCCCGGCAAGGATCTTGCCGGGGGTCTGGTGGGTTTCTTTGGTAAGAACCTTGATGAGGATTGTTGCCTTCCAATCCTCATCTGATCTTGAATATTCTTTGTCTTCACAAAGATCTGCATACCACCATGGAGGTGCCTCCCGAGCTGTGGCCCAAATCGGTTGATGGTGTTGGAGGCCGTGGGTTTGACGGTGGCTCACTTCGCTGGTGTGGGTGAGCTGCCCCGGCAATGGCCTTGCCGGGGCTGCTGAGGCTGCCCCGGCAAGGGTCTTGCCGGGGAAACCTGCTTCGTCCATCTGCACTCTGTGGCCTTGGTCCTTGATGTTGCCTTGTTTGTCTTGTGCCCGTGGCTTCTCTCCAGTTCCCCTCCTTTGTCCTGCTATGCGCAGCCATGGCGCGTGGCTCTGACTGCCCGTGCACAAGTAAAGGGGTCAAAAGGAGGGCCCCTACTTTTCTACACCAACAAACATGGTATTCTTTTAGCATTGAGCCTCTATTAAATGGGAACCTTCTAGGACTTCTTCAAAATAGTGCTTAGGCGAGTCCTGGCCCCCGGGCGGACCCCTGGTTGCAATATCGGAGGCCACCATCTTCGCCCAATATGTATTAACACGGGCAAGGGCCATCCGCGCACCCTCTGTGCATGCCGACCTCTTGACAGTGTCGATATGCGGCACATCACGAATAAATCGTTGCACCAGACCAAAATAACTATCTGGACTTGGTTCCTTCAGCCACAGGTGATCCATGATGGCCTTCATGTCAAGCCCTGATAACCTATGGAGCTCGGCCCATTCGGCCATTTGCTCATTCAATAGCAGCGGATGCCTTGGAGTACTGAACTGCGACCAGAACAATCTTTCCATCTCATTATCTTCTCGATCTTTGAAATGATGCGTCGCATCAGCAGCACTCTTCGCCAAATCCAAGTATGCGTCTGAAGAACTCCACAATTGATCAAAAGGGGCATACTTCGGATCGCCGAATTTTGTTCGCAATAAAAAGGGCTTCCCAGCCGCGATATCACTGGCTTGCCTAAGCTCCTCCCGCACCGCTCTGATCTCAGAGTGAGTTTCCTTTGCTGCTTGTAAGGTCTTCTCCAGGTCAGCCGTTTTCGTTTGGTTTTCCCTTTCGAGAAGCTCATATCGGCTGGCAGCATGTTGTAGCTCAAGAGCCATGTTGGCTATTTTATCCTCGCTTTGGCGATGAGCAGCCTGTTCAGCTTTTAATTCATCAGCTGCCTTCACGGCGGATGCATTGCTTCTCCTGACTTGCTCCCTGGCCCAGGCAAGCTCTGCCCAAAGGATCTCCATGGCGGCAGCACCATCTACAGTCAAAGCATATTATAAATCCTAGCATCATGCTCTTATTAATATTTGTTGACCACCCAAATATACATACCCCATGCCTCGTCAAGCCGCTTGTTCACAAGCATGATGTCTGCATCCGCCACGTCAAGTTGTCGCTTTTGTTCGGCAAATTCAGCAGTCCGGTCAGCCGCCGGAGCTGCAGCCGCCTGCACACAAATTTGGCACCATCATTACCAGAGACTATGATCCTCTGCTCGCCTCGTCCGGATGGCAACTAGATTCCCAGGGGCTACTACCTATACAAAGTGCACCTTGCACTTACGGTACAATCAAAGAATATTACTTTGCGTACCTCAAAGCCTCTAAGCAGGCTCGTAAAAGCCTCATTCAACCCGCTTTTTGCGGATGATATCTTCTCAACCACCTTACCCATTAAGGTACGATGTGTCTCTGAGATAGCCGCTTGCTGCAGAAGACCCGTCAATGTGTCCATTTGTATATCAGACAGTTCGGGGCTTTTACTTTTGGTCTCTCTAGGAGCCGAAAACCCCAGACTTCGGGCGGCTGAAGAGTTACTTCTGGTCTTTGCGGATCAGGAGAGATCCTTGATAACCCACAAGTGTAGGGGATCGCAACAGCTTTCGAGGGTAAAGTATTCAACCCAAATTTATTGATTCGACACAAGGGGAGCCAAAGAATATTCTTGAGTATTAGCAGTTGAGTTGTCAATTCAACCACACCTGGATAACTTAATATCTGCAGCAAAGTATTTAGTAGCAAAGTCGTATGATAATAAAGGTAACTGTGGAAAAGTAAAGATAATAGTTTTTGGGTTTTTGTAGTAGTTGTAACAGTAGCAATGGAAAAGTAAATAAGCGAAGCACAAGATGTGAAAAGCTTGTAGGCAATGGATCAGTGATGGATTATTATGCCGGATGCGATTCCTCATGTAATAGCTATAACATAGGGTGACATAGAACTAGCTCCAGTTCATCAATGTAATGTAGGCATGTATTCCCTAAATAGTCATACGTGCTTATGGAAAAGAACTTGCGTGCCATCTTTTGTCCTGCCCTCCCGTGGCAGCAGGGTCCTAGTGGAAACTAAGGGATATTAAGGCCTCCTTTTAACAAAGAATCGGAACAAAGCATTAGCACAAAGTGAATACATGAACTACTCAAACTATGGTCATCACCGAGAAGTATCCCGATTATTGTCACTTCGGGGTTGTCGGATCATAACACATAATAGGTGACTATAGACTTGCTAGATAGGATCAAGAACACACATATATTCATGAAAACATAATAGGTTTAAATCTGAAATCATGGCACTCGGGCCCTAGAGACAAGCATTAAGCATAGCAAAGTCATAGCAACATCAATCTCAGAACATAGTGGATACTAGGGATCAAACCCTAACAAAACTAACTTGATTACATGGTAAATCTCATCCAACCCATCACCGTCCAGCAAGCCTACGATGGAATTACTCACGCACGGCGGGGAGCATCATGAAATTGGTGGAGGATGGTTGATGATGATGACGGCGACGAATCCCCCTCTCCGGAGCCCCGAACGGACTCCAGATCAGCCCTCCCGAGAGAGATTAGGACTTGGCGGCGGCTTTGTGTCATAGAATGCGATGAAACTTCCTCTCTGATTTTTTTCTCCCCGAACGTGAATATATGGAGTTGGAGTTGAGGTCAGTGGAGGTCCAGCGGGCCCACGAGAAAGGGGGCGCGCCCCCTGTCTCATGGACAGGGTGTGGGCCCCCTGGTCTTGATTCTTTCGCTAGTATTTTTTACATTTTCCAAAAAGTCACTCCGTGGATTTTTAGGACATTCCAAGAACTTTTATTTTCTACACATAAAACAACATCATGGTTGTTCTGCTGAAAACAGTGTCAGCACGGGTTAGTTTCATTCAAATCATGCAAGTTAGAGTCCAAAACAAGGGCAAAAGTGTTTGGAAAAGTCGATATGTTGGAGACGTATCAACTCCCCCAAGCTTAAACCTTTGCTTGTCCTCAAGCAATTCAGTTGATAGACTGAAAGTGATAAAGGAAAACTTTTACAAACTCTATTTGCTCTTGTTGTTGTAAACATTAAAAGCCAGCATTCAAGTTTCAGCAAATATTATGAACTAACCATACTCACAATAACATGTAGGTCTCACAATTACTCATATCAATAGCATAATCAGCTAGCGAGCCATAATAATAAAACTCGGATGAAAACACTTTCTCAAAGCAATCATAACATGATATAACAAAATGGTATCTCGCTAGCCCTTTCTGAGACCGCAAAACATAAATGCAGAGCACCTTTAAAGATCAAGGACTGTCTAAACATTGTAATTCATGGTAAAAGAGATCCAGTCAAGCCATACCCAATATAAACCAATAGTAATGAATGCAAACGACAGTGTACTCACCAGCGGGTGCTTTTTAATAAGAAGGATGATTACTCAACATAAAAGTAAATAGATAGGCGCTTCGCAGAGGGAAGCAGGGATTTGTAGAGGTGCCAGAGCTCGATTTTAAAATAGAGATTGAATAACATTTTGAGCGGCATACTTTTGCTGTCAATGCAACAACTATGAGATGGATGTATCTTCCATACTACATGCATTATAGGCAGTTCCCAAACAGAATGGTAAAGGTTTATACACCCCCAACCACCAACAAGCATCAATCCATGGCTTGCTCGAAACAACGAGTGCCTCCAACAAACAACATCCCTGGGGGAGTTTTGTTTGATTATTTTGATTTGCTTTGATCTTTTTGGATCATGGGACCAGGCATCCCGATTACCGGCCCTTTCTCGTGAATGAGGAGCGGAGTCCACTCCTCTTGAGAATAACCCACCTAGCATGGAAGATATAGGCAGCCCTAGTTGTAACATGAGCTGCTCAAGCATACAAAACAGAATTTCATTTGAAGGTTTGGAGTTTGGCACATACAAATTTACTTGGAACGGCAGGTAAATACCGCATATAGGAAGGTATAGTGGACTCATATGGAACAACTTTGGGGTTTAAGGAGTTTGGATGCACAAGCAGTATTCCCGCTTAGTACAGGTGAAGGCTAGCAAAAGACTAGGAAGCGACCAACTGAGAGAGTGACAACAGTCATAAACATGCATTAAAATTAATTCACACCGAATACAAGCATGAGTAGGATATAATCCACCATGAACATAAATATCATGAATGCTATGTTGATTTGTTTCAACTACATGCGTGAACATGTGCCAAGTCGAGTCACTCAATACATTCAAAGGAGGATACCATCCCATCATACCACATCATAATCATTCTAATAGCATGTTGGCACGCAAGGTAAACCATTATAACTCATAGCTAATCAAGCATGGTGCAAGTAACTATAATCTCTAAATGTCATTGCAAATATGTTTACTTCATAATAAGCGGACTCAGAAACGATGAACTCATCATATTCACAAAAACAAGAGAGGTCGAGTTCGTACCAGCTTTTCTCATCTCAATAAGTCCATCATATATCGTCATTGTTGCCTTTCACTCGCACGACCGAACGATCTGTATAATAATAAGAGTGCATGTGCATTGGACTAAGCTGGAATCTGCAAGCATTCAACTCAAAAGAAAAGACAAGTAATATGGGCTCTAAGTTAAATAAACAATCATGCATATGAGAGCCACTAAACATTTTCAATATGGTCTTCTCGACCCCCAAAGGAAAGAAAAGAAAATAAAACTATTTACACGGGAAAGCTCCCAACAAGTAAGAAGAAGAACTAGAAATATTTTTGGTTTTTCATTTTAATTTCTACTACAAGCTTGGAATTTAAACTAACTAATTTTTTTGTTTTTTCTTATGGTTTATTAAACACACAAGAAGAAAGTGAAAAAGGTAAATTAACTAGCATGGATAATACAATGAAAGAGTATGAGCACCGACGACTAGAATAGTGTGTGAACATGAATGTAAAGTCGGTGAGAAATACGTACTCCCACAAGCTTAGGATTTTGGCCTAAGTTGGTCTAGTACCAAGGACCGCCTGGCTGATATCCGTAAGTGAAACTGGGGTCGTACTAAGATGCAGCGGCAACCGCCTCCTGAGCTGCGGCGTGTTGGCGAGCTGCCTCTGCTCTCCCCTCGTGTTCAGATGCTTCCTCCCTGGTGACAACATACCTTCCTTTTGCCTGATAATCAAAAAGGTGGGGAGCAGGAAGTGTAACATGGACGATGTTGTGTCTGTCATAGATTAGTCGATATTGGAGGAATTGTTCAGTCCTCCCAAGAAATTGATGATTGACCATAGCTTCAGAATCCAAATAAATAGGAGGTATTATCATATCTCCCTCTCGTGGGGCTGTACCAAGATAATTAGCCACACGGGTTGCATAAATTCCTCCAAATAAATTTCCCTTTCTACTATTATTCTGCAACCTATGTGCAACTATTGCCCCCAAGTTATAACCTTTATAACCTAACACAGCACTCTTGAGGACACACAGATCAGGGACACACATGTGACATGCTTCATCCTTAACGTTAATACATCTACCAATGAAGAGAGCAAAATAATGTATAGCAGGAAAATGAATGCTCCCTATGGTAGCTTGTGCTATGTCCATAGATTCTCCCATAGTAATACTAGCAAGGAAATCTCTAAATTAAGATTTGTGAGGATAATTAATATTACCCCACTATGGGGGTTTGCAAGCAGTTGTAAAATCCTCTAAGTCCATGGTATAAGATGTATCATAAATATCAAATATGAGACTAGGAGAATTACGCGCACAGTTATATTTAAACCTCCGCACAAAGGAATCAGTCAATTGATAGTACTGAGGACACTTATCTTGTAAGAAGTCCTCCAACTCAGCATTACGCACATACGCGTCAAATTCCTCCTTGAAGCTTGCTTCAACCATAAAATCATCGGATGGCCACTCACAAGCTCGTACATCCACTTCTCTCGGCAATTCAACATCTTGCTCACGTATAGCAATCCCGGGCCCTTTCTTCACCGAGGAACCACCTTGGTACATTCTTTTAAGCATAATTCTTTTTCTGAAATATTTCTGAAATTTTAGTAACTTCAAAATAAAAGTGAATAAAACTAAACAAGATTGATAGCAACTACTCCTACAAGTGCCTAGAGCCTATATCATGTATTGGAATTTCTTGGGGCCTCATAAATTTAACATGCAAGCTCAAGAACATGGTCACCTATGCAGCGAAAATTTGAAATGAATAAAGAAGTAGAACAAAAACGAATTGAACGAATGGAGGAGTCACATACCAAGCAAAAATCTCCCAAAGCAGTTTTGTGAATGGAGCTTTGAGCAAGGAGATCGAAAATCGCAGCAAAATGAGCTAGAACTCGTGCTTGAGCTGGATGGGGATTTTTTTGGGTAGAAGATGAAGTGTGTGGGTACTGGCATAAGTGGAGGGGGGCCACCAGGGGCCCACGAGACAGGGGGGCGCGCCCAGGTGGGGTGGGCGCGCCCTCCACTCTCGTGGCCTGGTGCTTGCCCCTCCTGCAGTGTTTTCAGTGCCTAAAATCCTCAAATATTCCATAAAGCATACTAAATTTGCAGGAAATTTGGAGCACTTTTATTTTCGGGATATTTTTTTAATGCACGGATAATTCAGAAAACATACGGATAATACTATTTTTGCTTTATTTATTCTAAATAACAGAAAGTAAAAAGAGGGTACAGAAGGTTGTGCCTTCTAGTTTCATCCATCTCGTGATCATCAAAATGAATCCACTAACAAGGTTGATCAAGTCTTGTTAACAAACTCATTCTGAATAACACGGAACCGGAGAAATTTCGAATAACACTAAGTTACCTCAATGGGGATATGAAAATCCCCAACAATAAGAATATCATACTTTTTCTTGACAGTAGGGACAGGAAATTCAAAACTTTCAATAATAATAGTTGGAACTTTTCCAATAGAATTGATGCTATGGACATGAGATTGTTTCCTTGGAAAGTGTACCGTATGCTCATTACCATTAACATGAAAAGTGATATTGCCTTTATTGCAATCAATAACAGCCCCTGCAGTATTCAAAAAGGGTGTACCAAGGATAATAGACATACTATCGTCCTCGGGGATATCAAGAATAACAAAGTCCGTTAAGATAGTGACATTTGCAACCACAACAGGCACATCCTCACAAATACCGACAGGTATAGCAGTTGATTTATCAGCCATTTGCAAAGATATTTCAGTAGGTTTCAACTTATTCAATTCGAGTCTATGATATAAAGAGAGAGGCATAACACTAACACCGGCTCCAAGATCACATAAACCAGTTCTAACATAATTTCTTTTAATGGAGCATGGTATAGTTGGTACACCCGGATCTCCAAGTTTCTTTGGTATTCCACCCTTAAAAGTGTAATTAGCAAGCATGGTGGAAATTCCAGCTTCCGGTATCTTTCTTTTATTTGTGATGATATCCTTCATATACTTAGCATAAGGATTTACTTTGAGCATATTAGTTAAGCGCATACGTAAGAAAATAGGTCTAATCATTTCAGCAAAGCGCTCAAAATCCTCATCATCCTTTGTTTTGGATGGTTTAGGAGGAAAGGGCATGGGTTTCTAAACCCATGGTTCTCTGTCTCTACCGTGCTTCCTAGAAACAAAATCTCTCTTATCATAACATTGATCCTTTGATTGTGGGTTATCAAGATCAACAGTAGGTTCAATTTCTACTTCATTGTTTTTTCTAGGTTGAGCACCAACATGAACATTATCGTTAATGTTATCACTCGGTTCATGTTCATCACCTGATTGTGTTTCAGCATCAGAAATAGAAATAGAAATATCATTGGGATTCTTAGGTGTGTCTACAGTAGGTTCACTAGAAGCATGCAAACTCCTATCGTCTTTCTTTTTCTTCTTTTTAGAAGAACTAGGTGCCTCTAAATTATTTCTCTGAGAATCTTGCTCGATTCTCTTAGGGTGGCCTTCAGGATACAAAGGTTCCTGAGTCATTCTACCAGTTCTAGTAGCCACTCTAATAGCAAAGTCATTTTTATTATTTAATTCCTCAAACAAATCATTTTGAGCTTTAAGTACTTGCTCAGCTTGAGTAGCAACCATAGAAGTATATTTGCTAATGAGTTGGAGTTCACCTTTAACTCTAGCCATATTATCGCTCACGCGTCCTATCTTGAAAGCATTATTCTTTAACTCTCTACCAACATAAGCATTAAAACTTTCTTGTCTAGCCATAAAGTCATGAATTCATCTAAGCATGGACTATGAAATTTAGTAGAGGGGATTTCAACTTTATCATATCTATAGAGAGAATTTACCTTTATTACCTGTGTCGGGTTATCAAGACAATGTGGTTCTTCAACAGGCGGTATATTAAGACCATCTATTTCCTCAATAGGAGGTAAATTCTTAACATCTTCAGCTTTAATACCTTTTTCTTACATTGATTTATTTGCCTCTTGCATATCTTCAGGACTGAGAAATAAAACACCTCTCTTCTTCAGAGTGGGTTTAGGAATAGGCTCAGGAGTTGGCTCAATTGGTTCAGGAATTGGCTCAGGAAGAGTCCAATTATTTTCATTAGTCAACATATTATTCAATAGTAATTCATCTTCTTCGACTGTTCTTTCCCTGAAAACACAACCAGCACAACTATCCAAGTAGTCCTTGGAAGCATCGGTTAGTCCATTATAAAAGATATCAAGTATTTCATTTTTCTTAAGAGGATGATCAGGCAAAGCATTAAGTAACTGTAGAAGCCTCCCCCAAGCTTGTGGGAGACTCTTCTTTGATTTGCACAAAATTATTTATTTCCCGCAAGGCAGCTTGTTTCTTATGAGCATGGAAATATTTAGCAGAGAAGTAATAAATCATATCCTGGGGACTACCCACACAACCAAGAGCAAGAGAATTATACCAAGTCTTAGCATCACCCTTTAATAAGAACGGAAATATCTTAAGGATATAAAAATTGCGAGACTTCTCATCATTAGTAAACAGGGTAGCTATATCATTCAACTTGGTAAGATGTGCCACAACAGTTTCAGATTCAAGGCCATAAAAAGGATCAAATTCAACTAAAGTAATAATCTCAGGATCAACAGAGAATTCATAATCCTTATTAGTAACACAGATAGGTGAAGTAGCAAAAGCAGGATCGGGTTTCATTCTAGCATTAAGAGACTGCTGCTTCCATTTAGCTAATAATTTCTTAAGATCATATCTATCATTGCAAGCAAAGATAGCTCTAGCAGCTTCTTCATTCATAACATAACCCTCAGGAACAACAGGCAATTCATAATCATTGGGAGAACTTTCATCATCACTATCATCAATAATAGCATCTTCAATAATTTCAATCCCCCTAACTCTGGCAAGTTGTTCATCAAGAAATTCACCTAATGGAAAAGTAGTATCACGCAGAGAAGTAGTTACATCATGCATAGCAGAAGTAGCATCATCAATAACATGCGACATATCAGAGTTCATAGCAGTAGCAGGTTTAGGTGTCGCAAGCTTACTAATAACGGAAGGAGAATCTAGTGCATAGCTAGATGGCAGTTCCTTACCTCCCCTCGTAGTTGAGGGCAAAATCGTAGTTCTGTCGTATTTCAAGTTCTTCATAGTGATCAACAGATATAAATCCCAAGTGACTCAGAGAATAGAGCTATGCTCCCCGGCAACGGCGCCAGAAATTAGTCTTGATAACCCACAAGTGTAGGGGATCGCAACAGCTTTCGAGGGTAAAGTATTCAACCCAAATTTATTGATTCGACACAAGGGGAGCCAAAGAATATTCTTGAGTACTAGCAGTTGAGTTTTCAATTCAACCACACCTGGATAACTTAGTATCTGCAGCAAAGTATTTAGTAGCAAAGTAGTATGATAATAAAGGTAACTGTGGCTAAAGTAAATATAATAGTTTTTGGGTTTTTGTAGTAGTTGTAACAGTAGCAATGGAAAAGTAAATAAGCGAAGCACAAGATGTGAAGAGCTCGTAGGCAATGGATCAGTGATGGATAATTATGCCGGATGCGATTCCTCATGTAATAGCTATAACATAGGGTGACATAGAACTAGCTCCAGTTCATCAATGTAATGTAGGCATGTATTCCGTAAATAGTCATACGTGCTAATGGAAAAGAACTTGCATGACATCTTTTGTCATACCCTACCGGGGCAGCGGGGTCCTAGTGGAAACTAAGGGATATTAAGGCCTCCTTTTAATAGAGAACCGGAACAAAGCATTAGCACAAAGTGAATACATGAACTCCTCAAACTATGGTCATCACCAAGAAGTATCCCGATTATTGTCACTTCGGGGTTGTCGGATCATAACACATAATAGGTGACTATAGACTTGCAAGATAGGATCAAGAACACACATATATTCATGAAAACATAATAGGTTCAGATCTGAAATCATGGCACTCGGGCCCTAGAGACAAGCATTAAGCATAGCAAAGTCATAGCAACATCAATCTCAGAACATAGTGGATACTAGGGATCAAACCCTAACAAAACTAACTTGATTACATGGTAAATCTCATCCAACCCATCACCATCCAGCAAGCCTACGATGGAATTACTCACGCACGGCGGTGAGCATCATGAAATTGGTGATGGAGGATTGTTGATGATGATGACGGCGATGAATCCCCCTCTCCGGCGCCCCGAACGGACTCCAGATCAGCCCTCCCGAGAGAAATTAGGGCTTGGCAGCGGCTCCGTGAATATATGGAGTTGGAGTTGAGGTCGGTGGAGGTCCAGGGGGCCCACGAGATAGGGGGGCACGCCCAGGAGGAGGTGGCGCGCCCCCTGTCTCGTGGACGGGGTGTGGGCCCCCTGGTCTTGATTCTTTCACCGGTTTTTTTATATTTTCCAAAAAGTCGCTCCGTGGATTTTCAGGACATTCTGAGAACTTTTCTTTTCTACACATAAAACAACATCATGGCAGTTCTGCTGAAAATAGCGTCAGTCCGGGTTAGTTTCATTCAAATCATGCAAGTTAGAGTCCAAAACAAGGGCAAAAGTGTTTGGAAAAGTTGATACATTGGAGACGTATTAATCCTCCGGGATGACACCTCAGGATCGTCCACCTCATGAGGTGGAGAAGTATGAGGAGGTGTTTCGCTCTCCATCATCTCCGGAAGAAGACCCCCCGAGGACGAACATTATGGAGGGAGGCTATGAGCCGAACTGCAAAATATATGTCTCGGTCATTATTCTCAGGAAAAGAACGGGGTATGCTTTCTAAGTACCTTTCTTCACTTACGGCTCGATTAACGGCTAGCCCCCCTGTGGGCATTGTGCAGCAATGTTGCCCTCCGGGGCAGGGCCCCCTGATGAAGGTTTCTTCCCTCGTTTGGAGACCTTTGATTCCAAGTCTTCAGGGGCGACCCTTTTCTTCCTGTGGGGAGAGGGGACGTTAGATTCTTCTCCCCGTTCATCCTCTGGCACGAGGGTATTACTCTCCCCGGTTAGGATGCGTAACGAACCTCCGGCATGAAGTCCGCCTTTGGCTTCCCCATTCCTCTCCTTGTCCTCCCCTGATGGCACTTGATAAGCTGCTCGAGCCAGCATCCTGGTTAGTACAGGATTCGACGAATCTTTAGGAAAAGTGGCCAAACACCTGATCCTCTCCACCTTTCTTATCCAGTCATGGCCGAGGGTGGTTTTTCAGAGTAATGTTGTGACAAGTATAATGACAGCATGTTTGATCACGGAATTACTTACCTGGGTATCTGGACGGTTGCAGTCGAGGCCCGCATCCTCTATGGTAACCGGACACTTCATTCGTGATCCAAAGAATAATTGATATATTCCTTCGGGCGTCCTACCGAAGAAGTGCTGAACAGTTCGCGGTCCTTTCGGGTTGAATTCCCACATACGGAGAGGTCGACGTTGACACGACAAGACCCGACGAACTAGCATTACTTGAATTACTTTGACAAGACTGATATCCTTCTTGAGGAGATCCCGAATGCGGCTTTGCAATGTCCGCACGTCATCAACTGATCCCCAGTCTAGCCCCTTGTTGACCCATAATGCAAGTTGTGGCGGAGGGGCAGAACGGAAGGCCGGGGCGGCCGCCCACTTCCTCCCTCGAGGTAATGTGATGTAAAAACACTCCCGTTGCCATAGGTCAGAAACTTCCGGGAAGGAACCCTTTGGCCATAAAGCATCGATGCCCTTGCATATTATAGCACCTCCGCACTCCGCGTGTTTCCCGTCGATCATCTTCTGCTTCACATTGAAGGTCTTGAGCCACAAGCTAAAGTATGGGGTAATGCGGATGAAGGCCTCACACACAACGATGAACGCTGAGATGTGAAGGAAGGAATCTGGAGCTAGATCATGAAAATCTAGCCCATAATAGAACATGAGCCCTCTAACGAAGGGATGAAGACCAAAGCCTAGCCCTCAGAGGAAGTGGGAGACGAATACGATGCTCTCGTTGGGTTTGGGAGTAGGAATAACTTGCCCTTGAGTAGGAAGCCTGTGAAGGATTTTGGCGGTCAGATACCTAGCCTCCCTAAGCTTCTTGATGTCCTCCTCTATGGCAGAAGAGGCCATCCACCGGCCATGAAGGTTGGATCCGGACATGATTGAATGTCTGGAGCACTTGGACTAAACCTAGGGTGTTGGAACTTGAGGTGAGGGAAGGGAAGGATCAGGCGTTGAAAGAAAAGGACAGGTCTTGACCTCTTTATATAGAGGAAGAATGCCAAGTGTCCTCCGCGCGGCCATTTGGAACTTGCCTAAACCAAGGAGTCATACTAATGGAGCGGTTCGGTTACCCACGCCCGTATTGATTAGAATCACGTGATAAGGGGGCATGATCTCTGCTTCGACAAGACGTGCCAATAAAACCTCCTCGCAAGACGTGTACTGCCAGCTTGGGAAGAACGGTTTGAATAATAATCGGGCCGTGGCGTGGTGTCACGCTATGGAAAAGTTGTCAGCAGGTTAGATTCATGGAATATTGTGCTCTCTACGGTGGTATGTGGAATTTGTTTTGCAGAGCCGGACATGGTTCTTGTGTTTAGGATCTACCTTGGAGTATTCGGAGAAGGAACCCACCTTGCAATGCCAAAGACAATCTGCGCGCCGGACTCATCATCATTGAAGCCTGGTTCAGGGGCTACTGAGGGAGTCCTGGATTAGGGGGTCCTCGGACAGCCGGACTATATGCTTATGTCGGACTGTTGGACTATGAAGATACGAGATTGAAGACTTCGTCCTATGTATGGGTGGGACTCTCCTTTGCGTGGAAGGAAAGCTTGGCAATTCGGATACTTAGATTTCCTTCTCTGTAACTGACTATGTGTAACCCTAGCGTCCTCAGGTGTCTATATAAACTGGAGGGTTTAGTCCATAGGACAACAACAATCATAATCATAGGCTAGCCTCTAGGGTTTAGCCTCTACGATCTCATGGTAGATCAACTCTTGTAATACTCACATCATCAAGATCAATCAAGCAGGAAGTAGGGTATTACCTCCATAGAGAGGGCCCAAACCTGGGTAAACATTGTGTCCCCCGCCTCATGGTACCATTAGCCTTAGATGCACAGTTCGGGACCCCCTACCCGAGATCCGCCGGTTTTGACACCGACAACTGGTGTCATCCCTTCTATGATGGCGTTGACTGCAGATATGGTTCCCATCACGATGAATGTTCCTTTTTGGTCTGACTGTTTGCCATCCTACATGTTGACTCTGCTCTTGTGCTACTGTTGTGGCACTGCCATGATAAAGCAGTAATGTTATTATTTTGCACCTTAATATAGTGGCACTATTAATTTGAGGCAATGTTTTGGCACTTCTAGTGCCACTGATTTTTTATATATATCGAAAGAGGGTGTTTCCTCCGATTTCATTAAAGAAACCCAACGATAGAGAACCATCGTCCGACAACATCTCAGTGTAAACGGGCAGATATGCAACTACTACTAGAATGGACTGAGTACTAGCAGGAGTCAAGTTCGCCACATAAGCTAGGCAGGTAGAGGGACGCAGCACCATCTCGACCAAGTTTGGATTACAACCCAAATGCTACCACAGAAACATTTGGGGGAAGATAGGGACTGAAAGAGCCAGCTTCAGCATCCCAGTCGAAGTACCCTCGGCCTCCATCCTTGCGACGCACGGTACACCTCGCTTGCTACCTGCTCGACCCTAGTGCCACTAATCAGATGAAGTAATAATATAGTTAAAATAGAGCGAGTGTCCTCTCTATCATTTCATTTCCAATGTAGATAAAGAAAGTTCTTCTCTTTGTTATTATATGTTTCATAACAACTAGTCCCATTGTTAATGTTTAAGTGTTTGTGCAAACTGGGGTGCTTAATTTTAGTTGATCTGCACAAAAATAGAGATTGGAATGTCTCAAGGCCCGTCCTTGTACTACTGTTGTACACTGATGATCATCACTGGCAGAAGGTGTATCGGGGAGAATTGGGTCGATTTCCAATATGAGGCCTACCGTATGAGGCGTCGCGGGGCCCATCTCACCCTCACAGCATGGCATACTGTGATACTATCGCAATTTTTTTCTATTTATTAATGTATGTTTCATCAACTAGTGCCACTATAATTTAATCATGCTTTTTCATTATCTGTGCACACAGGGTTATTCAGATGCATTTTGGTGGAACTGCACAAATGTACGGATGGAACCGGCATATATGCAGAGTGTGAGGTGTGCCAAGTAAAAATTACCAACACCAACCATGCTCCATGTAAGAATTGGCATCCACCACCACCAGTGGGATGTGTGGCGCTCTCTGTGGACGGATCTTTCTCGGTAGCAAATCCTCTAACCAAATACTAGTAGCTTATATTGACACTTTACTAGGGAGTACTCTTTTCTGACAGAAGCACCAATCTATTTTTCTTTATTTGTACACAGTGTCACAACTTTGTTTTTGGTCCAGAGCTATTTTAGGGTGATTGGCGTAGTACTTAGATACTGATTGTAAGCATGATTTTCATTAGCCGTCACACTGATTGTAAACATGAGCAGATGGAAGATTAGGTTAGTGTGCAGCTTACCTTAAACCCTTCCGCTGTCGTTGAAATGAGGCGAGCGTCAAGAGAACCATGGAAAACTGCGGGGAAGAGACATTGTGCCATCCGGCCTCATCTTGCGATTGGAGAGCGAATACTCATGTGGCTCCGGCTGGCTCTGCACCCTCACGAACGGCACACCGTACTCGATCGATTCGTTATCCTCTGGATGCTCGACATTCGACCTGTACGCCCACCACCTCTGCCTAACTTTCGCCTCGGGCGAATCTGTGTGCTCCATCGCCCAGAGGAGATACTCGATGAACTCGAAGCACTGTGGCGTGACTGGCACCGAGGAGTACATCGTCGCCCTCATCGCCGTCGTCTTGCTCTTTCGCATACATTGCCACATGGCCCTCACCGTCCTCGAAATCTCCCACTCATTGTCAAACCAAATAAGGATCTCCTTCAACCTGGCTAACTTCACCTAGTCGTCGCTGGCGATCTGCCCGATTCACTACTGCATCCTCTCAATAGATGTCCTTCTGAGAGGTTTAGTGCTAGCTTTGGAAGATGGGAGGACAGAAGGTGGTCTTGCAATGGAGAAGAGGGAGAGGAGAGATGGTGGTTTTGCAATGTAGAAGATGGAGAGTAGAGGGGGTGGTTTTGCAATGGATAAGAGGGAGAGGGAGTACTCAGGGAGAGGCGAGATGGTGCTCCTGCAATGGAGAAGATGGAGAGGCGAGACGGTGGTTTTGCAATGGAGAAGATGGAGAGGAGAGGGGGTAGTTTTGCACTGGAGAAGAGGGAGAGGTGAGATGGTGGTTTTGGAATGGAGATGATGGAGAGGAGAGGACCTGGTTTTGCAATGGAGAAGAGGGAGAGGAGCATGCGGTAGCGATTTAGGATTGGACGAGAGGGTCGGCGCATTGTGACAGGATCAAAATCAAAATCAATTTACCCTTCAATTAAGAAAGCGACCCCACTTTAACTAGTCTCCCTTTTACTTTGGTTAATATTTGACCATATTTCACAAATAAAATATATGGTATACATTGCAAAAATATTATAATTTGAAAATACATTCAGATATGAACCAAACGATACAATTTTTGGTGACATGCATTCACATTTTGCTTGTCAAATACAGTACATGGTCAAACTTTGACCCAACATACGCAAAACAAAAAAAATACTTCCAAGACCAGGGCCGCTCCTCTCCTCTTAAACCACCGCCACTCCACTCCTATTCCAATCTAAATCCGGCATCGCTCCTCTCCTCTTCCATTTCAAAGCCACCACCCCTCCTCTCCTGTTCCAATCCAAAACCGGTATCGCTCCTCTCCTATTCTAATCCAAAACTAGCACCACTCCTCTCCTCTTCCATTCAATAAACACCGCCGACGGGTGAAGGTGATGTGGAGAAGTAGATCGATGGAGGAGTACAACCGATACGTGAGGATCGCAGACGACGACCTTGTGAACCTTGCTAGGATGTTGGAGATACAGTCTTGGTTTGGCAACAAGGACCAACTAGCGGTGATGGCGACATCCATGGCCAAATATCCGCAACAGAGTGAAAAGGCAGCGATACTCCTGAAGGGAGTCGTGCGGGAGTACATAGAGCTGCTCCTGTGGGCCATGGAGCAAACAGATTCACTGAATCCGATCGTGAGGCAGTGGTGGTGGGAGTATCGATCCAAGATGGAGAATCCACCAGAGATTGAAGGATCGAGCATCTACAGGGTGTCGTTTGTGATGGTGCTATGCCAGAGTGAGACGGTGGAGTCTTCATTGACCGAACCCAACTGCAAGAGGAGAAAAGCAGTTGCCCCGATGATGCTTCCCCGCCATCCTCTCCCTCGCCATTCACACCGTCTCACAGGTCGGCTGTATACCGCCGAGGAATAGGAGGGGACTCCCCCCCCCCAACCCAATAGTCAGGAAGGTTGTGAATTTTCAGGAGGAGCTTAGGGTTGTCAGTATTTGCAGGCTGTGAATTGTGCTTTGTGTTGTGTATTTTGAGAGTACTTTCATATATGAATGTCTATTGAATTTCAGATTTGCAGTATTGAGCATATGAAGTATTTTATGAATTCTAGATATCTATTTTTAGCACTTAAAAATGTAGTTTCATATAAAAGTGCAGACAATGTGATTCTCATAGAAGAAACTGCAAGTTTCAGTTTCAAATAAGAAACTGCAAGTTTCAGAGGCAGAGCATTTATATTAACATGCCCTTTTCAAACAGGGATAACATCATGTTAGAAATTTTATTCCTGGTCGAAAATGGAAATACCAGCCAGTTAACATCATGCTGATCAATATTCATGCATAGCACATCTTCATATGATGCACAGTTAAAAAGTTATGCTATTTTCAAAATGCCCAGACAATGTCAAGTGTGCGAAGAACAGAGAAAACGAGGGACAAAATTTTGGCAAGTGTTGGACGTGGTGTGTGTAGATGATAATAGGGACCCACATGTCAATAATGGCAGAGGCAGAAAAATTGGAGATATTATCACTGCATCGGGTGGAATCGAACCCGGGCAGAACAGCGGTCGGGTAGTGTCACTTGGCCGTTGGGCTAGTTCAGTATTTTCGGTAGAAATAAGGCACTGCATCTACCACTACTGTAGCATCCCTTCCCGAGCTCCGGTGGTTCATTCTCCTCCTTCGCCTTTGTGCGCTCACCGCGGTGCCGCTGTCTGTCATTGTGAACATGCTGAACAAACGAGAGGAATCTGGAGAGGACTATACGTGGAGAGGCCGACAGTCGGGAACCACCAGGTCTATGGCCATACGCAAGCAAGTGCCTCATTGAAAAAATACTTCCTCTTAATGATGTACTGACATTGGGGCCCACGGGTTTGTCAACATAGTTACCTTTTTTTAGGTGCTTCAACGCAGTTACTTTTTTTGTAGGAAGCCGGGGAGCTGGCAGGTATCATTTATTATCAGTTGGCCAGCAAGTATCAGCTGGGTTGTGGGCTGCTCCGTCTAGGCTTTCTTTTTTAACATGTGCAGCCCAAGTTTGTATTTTCTTGAGGGCCGTCATGTATCGACTGGCCTATGGACCTCCCATCCTAGGTTTTATTTTTCCTGAAACATCCGCAGCCCAACTTATGTATATATTTTTTGAAGAAAATGTAGAGGTTGTTCTATTTTCCTATATAAGAATAGGAACGTCAGGTCCAACTTATGTTTCCCTTCTAACTATATTATATATATTTATATTATTTTATATGTTATTATATATTATTGTTATTGTCATCATATATTTAATAGATACGTACATATATAAGAAAACAATATCCCACATCTTATTAACTTATAAAAATAATTTTTAACTATAAAACCCTCTTTTTTTACATTAAGGCAACGAACATCCTGGTGATTGGGTACAAAAGCTTGGTAAGATTTAAGGACCAATGTAATAATAAAGCACTTATTATTTAAATATTTTTATAACAAAATGCTCGGCCCCTATTTATTTTTTGATAACATAGCTTCTCCCAACCCAGCATTAAAATTAGAACCAGCCCAGCAAAATCATGTATTTCGAGAAAGTGCAAATGGGCTGTAATTTTATAGGAAAAATTAAATGGGCCGCATGGACGGTACATTATTTTTTCAGCCAGCCCAGCAAATTCGTGTATTTCAAGAAAGTGAAAATGGGTTGCAGTTTAAAAAAATGGGTTGCATGGATGCTACATTATTTGTTCACCCAGCCAAGCAAATGGACTGTAATTCTCAAAAAAAATCAAATGGACTGTAAATTCTGAAAAAATGGGTTGAATATGTGCCACATTTTTGGAGGCTGAAATGTGGGCCAATAGGTCGAAGCCAACGCAAGTCGTTGTCAACTTAGTTAGCAATTGATTCTGACATCGATAGACGTTGGATTTACATCCAATGACCGGCTTCCATCTTCAATCTCTCGTCTTCTTCCTCCAGTGCCGCCGAGACCACCTGCTCCCGCCTCCTGTTGCTAGCAGCTCTGCTTAGCATGCTTCATTGTGAAGCGCTACCCCACCACCGGCTAGGCCATCCCTCCACCCCTCCACACCTCCTGTTCTTCTCCACCGACTGCCGAACCACGCAGCACGAGAACCAGTTAACCCTCGTACACCTCTCCGTCTGCGACTCCACTACCGTGTCTTCCCAGCTCTGGCTCTTTGTTGTCCGTGGCCTCGCTATCGTCCACCATGGATGCACTCGGCACCGCATGGTCAACACACACAAAAATGAATACTCCCCCTGCTAGCTGGGACCCACCATACTGGGAGGCTGACTTGTGGGCCTACTAACTTGACGCAGACGGAGGGCTTTTTCTACTTAGTCAATATGAACGATTCTTGCTCCAGTGAATGTACAATGTCCATCTAACATCCGTAGTGCTTCTTCAACCTCTGGTCTTCTTGCTTCAGCCGCCCAAACCAGCGCCGGTCGTGCCGCCTGCTCCTGCCTCCCGTGGCCGGCTGTGCTGCCGTGGAGTGAAAGTGCAACTAATCCCTCTGTGGTTTTGGTAATTCTTAACAACATATAGCTCATTGAACTAATACTCTTTCAAGATGATCATTCTAGAAAGTTCAATGATTGGCATGGCATGGACTAGAGATGTGGACCCCTCAAAATGCTAAGAACACATATTGGCAACAAGCTCAAGACTCTACATTTTCATTTTAGTGATCCAAGATCACATTGAGTCCATAGGAAAGCCAATACTATTAAAAGGGGATGAGGTGTTGTTTAATGGCTTGCTTTCTCAAAATGCTTAGTGATATGCTCCAAAACCCTCAGCCACTTTGTCATTTCCACATATGTCCTAAACCTAAAAGTCAAACTCGGCCCCACCGATTTGATCTATCCGGCGCCACCGAGTTCTTTTGACATAGCCACTGCCACAAACCCTAATCACTTTGGTTCCACCGGTAGGGATCTCAGTCTCACTGAGATGGGATTGCAAACTCTCTGTTCCCCTTCGTAACATTTCGGTCTCATCGAAATGAGCGATCGGTCCCACCGAGTTCGCAATGCAAACTCCCTTTTCCTTTTCGTAACATTTCGGTCTCACCAAAATGAGCGGATCGGTCCCACTGAGTTTTCCTGACCAGCTCTCTGTTTGCCTATTACTGGAATCGGTCCCACCGAGTTCATGTGATTGGTCTCACCGAGATCAAGCTATGCCCTAACCCTAGCGCATTGGTCCCACCGAGTTGATCATATCGGTCCAACTGAAAAGCCTGACGTTCACATTTTGAACTGAATCGGTCTGACCGAGTTTCACTATTCGGTCTCACCGAGTTTGGGAATCTGTGTGTAACGGCTAGATTTTGTGTCGAGGCTATATATACCCCTCCACCCATTATTTATTCGTGGAGAGAGCCATCAGATCGTGCCTACACTTCCAGCATTCATTTTCTGAGAGAGAACCACCTACTCATGAGTTGAAACCAAGACATTCCATTCCAACCACAAGAATCTTGATCTCTAGCCTTCCCCAACTTGCTTTCCACTCAAATCATCTTTCCACCATAGCCAAATCCGTGGGAGAGAGTTGAGTGTTGAGGAGACTATTATTTGAAGCACAAGAGCAAGGAGTTCATCATCAACACACCATCTATTACCTTTTGGAGAGTGGTGTCTCTTAGATTGGTTAGGTGTCACTTGGGAGCCTCCGTAAAGATTCTGGAGTTGAACCAAGAAGTTTGTAAGGGAAAGGAGATCGTCTACTTCGTGAAGTTCTACCCAAGTGAGGCAAGTCCTTCGTGGGTGATGGCCATGGTGGGATGGACAAGGTTGCTTCTTCGTGGACCCTTCATGGGTGGAGCCTTCTGTGGACTCGCGCAGTTGTTACCCTTCGTGGGTTGAAGTCTCCATCAACGTGGATGTAGGATAGCACCACCTATCGGAACCACGGCAAAAATCTCCGTGTCAACATTGTGTTTGCTCCCTCTAAACTCCTCCCCTTCGCCTTCATATGCAATGATTTACATTCCACTACTATACTCTTAGAATTGCATGTGTAGGTTGATTGCTTCACTAGTGCTAAGTTGCTAAAATCTGCCAAGAATTAAAATTGGGAAAAGGCTAGGTTTTTATTTGGTCAAGTAGTCTAATCACCCCCCCCCCCTCTAGACATACTTTCAATCCTACAAGTGGTATCAGAGCTTTGGTCTCCATTTGCCTTGATTTCCATAGCTTTGGTGATCATAGCCTTGGTTTCACAAAGTATGGCATCTAGCGAGGGAAATTACCACCGTAGAGGTCCTTACTTTGATGGTACTAATTTTGCTATTTGGAAACATAAGATGAAAATGCATATTCTTGGACATAACCCCGCCATTTGAGATATTGTATGTATTGGTTTGCAAGGTGAATTCTTCGATGGGACAGAACCGAATCGTGAAGCTACCGCTAAAGAATTGAAGATGTTGCAATACAATGCTCAAGCTTGCGATATCCTTTTCAATGGATTGTGCCCCGAAGAATTCAACAAAATTAGACGTCTTGATAATGCAAAGGAGATTTGGGATACTTTGATTGATATGCACGAAGGTACCGACTCCGTCAAGGAATCCAAGTTAGATGTGCTTCAAAGTCAACTTGGCAAGTTCAAAATGAAGGATGGTGACGGTGTCGCTGAAATGTACTCTAGGCTTGCTCTCATCACAAATGAGATTGCTGGCTTAGGAAGTGAAGAGATGACCGACTAATTCATCATGAATAAGATCCTAAGAGCCTTAGATGGAAAATATGTACCGTGTGCACTTTGATCTAAATGATGCCAAACTACAAAGATCTCAAGCCAACCGAAGTCATTGGAAGGATTGTTGCTCATGAGATGTCACTCAAGTATAAAGAAGAGCTTCACAACAAGTCTAGTGGTGCTTACAAAGCCTCATGTGATGCTCCTACATCATCAAGTGAGAAACAAGTCTTCAGTGAAGAATTGAGCTTAATGGTGAAGAACTTCAACAAATTCTACAAGAGTAGAAGCAAGGAAAGAAGTCCCAAGTCAAGGTCCTACAATGACAAAAGATCTTCTAGTCGTGAGCGAAATTGCTACAATTTTGGAAGACCCGGACACTACAATGAGTGTACGGCTCCATACAAAAGAAGAGAAGACTTGCCTAAAAGGATAAGCAAAAGGGAAGAATCACCTCCAAGGGAGAGAAGGAGTAGAGATGGTCGCTATGAATGAAGAACCTCTCAAAGAAGAAAGGATTCAAAAAGGAAGACAAGTCATCAAGGAGATACATAAAGCAAAGACATCAAGCTCATGTTGGTGAATGGGTACCCGGTTCCGACTCCGACCACCACTCCAAGAGAAGTTATCACTCCGACTCCGAATACAATCAAAATGAAGGTGTTGCTAGTCTAGCACTTGTGTCAACCAACTCCTATGACATATTTGAGTCCCCAAATGAAGTGTCAGGTGGACAAAGGGGCTTCTGAACGTGTCAGGCTTCTATTTACAACATCTTGTGGTCATAATCCAGTAAATTTTATGACCCGGGATGTGCATTCTATGGACCTGACCGATCCATTTGACTATGACTGCAAAAAATAGTGCTGGAGTTAGATGTTGTTGCCCTTTTCAATCTGGGTTTTGTCTAAACCTAATGAACAATTAACCCTCGTTCTTTTGTATAGTTTGTAAGCTGGAGTTAGATGTTGTTGCCCTTTTCAACCCGGCTGTGACTATCATATATTCTTTGAAACAAGGAAAATGGCTTGCCATTTGTTCTATTAAGAGAGAAATATTGTAACAAATCCCAATCAAGGGAAATAACATCACTCTCGCCGGCTGCTTGAGCTCACTGTGCATTACAGAACCCAAGTGATTAGCCCCCACCAGCATACAAACTTATTTGAAAATAGCACACCAAATGGGCTGTAAATTTTCATAAGAAAGGCTGCATGACCATAACAAATTTGGATTCTAAAATTTGGGACCCACGAGGAAAAAGCCTATCCAAGGTGGTGTCGACTTAATTACTAGTCAATAAACGATTCTGCCTACTAGCCGTTGGATTGACATCCAACATCTGTCGTGTATCTTCTATCTCTTCTCTTCTTCCTCAAGCAGCCCAAACCAAACCAGCCTGTCGGTTCTGCCTGCTCCTACCTCCCACGACTAGTTGCACCTCCGCCACCCTATCATACCCTCAAATGTTGGCCAGTCCCTCCCTCTATTCCCTCACACGTAATGTTATTCTCCGGCGATGTGAGCCCCAACATGCACCCGCACCCGAACCAGTCAACCCTCGTACTCCCCCCCGCCTGCAACTAGACTGGTGCATCTTCCATGGCTCCTTCTCGTTCCGTCCGAGGCCTCGCCGTTGTCATCCACCTTGGTTCGCTTATCATGCGTGGTCCGCCACCGTCTGGCTTTGTCAACATGGTCAACAATCGAGAGGAATAAGGAGATGACTGTACATGGAGAGGATGACAGTAGGAACCCACCAGGGTCATGGCAGTATGCAGGCAAGTGCCTCGTTATTACAAGCCCAAAAAATGGTTCCTCCTAATGGTTGGACATCTCGGGTCCATGCCATAGTCAACATAGTCAATAAATGAGAGAATTACACAACAAGCGGCTGACACCTAGGAACAAGTAGTTCTTATTTATTAGTTTTAGAGACGGATCGAGGTAACAACGGGGTTGTGCAGGGGCTATGGCCCGTCTAGCAAGGTTTTATATGTTTACCACATCACGAGACCAGTTGTGTGTTTTTCTTTCTGAAAATGGCTAGCCCAGTTCTACCTTTTTTAAAGAAATACCCAAACGGAGGCCTACTTGCTTTCTCAGCCCTGCTGGGCTGCAAATCTTTCAAGGCGAGAGCGATGTATTCTCTTACCCAGAAAATGAAGTAGTAAGAAATGGGATGTAAATTTTAAAAACACAGCAAGGTGGATAGACACGCCCAATATGCGACCCTATCCAAAAGGAACTCGAAGGTCCCACCAAGGATAGACCCACATATTGAAACGCTTTTGCAAGGTGGATATCATTACATCAACATTACATAATAGATGGGGATCCATACAAGAGGCATAGAATGCCACACGAATACAACATCATAATACATTAGAGCATCATCTGACTACAGATGAAACACAAACAGAAACTCAAACGATATCCACCTGCTAGCCCAGGCTGCCGACCTGGAACCTATCCCCTGATCAAAGAAGAAATAGAAGGAGAACTCCAAGACAAGCAAACATCGCTCTCGCGTCATGATCAACGCATAACCTGTACCTGCAACTGTTGTTGTAGTAATCTGTGAGCCACGAGGACTTAGCAATCCCATTACCATGGGTATCAAGACTAGCAAATCTTAAAGGGAAAGGAAGGGGTAAAGTGGTGAGGTCGCAGCAGCGACTAAGCATATATGGTGTCTAACATACGCAAATAAGAGCAAGAAGAGAGCAAAGGAACGGTCGTGAAGCTAGCAATGATCAAGAAGTGATCCTGAACTCCTACTTACGTCAAACATAACCCAGAAACCGTGTTCACTTCACGGACTCCGCCGAAAAGAGACCATCACGGCTACACACGCGGTTGATGCGTTTTAATTCGGATCTGGTGTCAAGTTATCTACAACCGGACAATAACAAATTCCCATCTGCCTATAACAGCAGGCACGGCTTTCGAAAGATTATACCCTGCAGGGGTGTCCCAACTTAGCCCATGATAAGCTCTCGCGATCAACGAAGGATATACCTTCTCCCAAGAAGACCCGATCAGACTCGGAATCCCAGTTTACAAGACATTTCGATAATGGTAAAACAAGACCAGCAAAGCCGCCCGAATGTGCCAACAAATCCTGATAGGAGCTGGACATATCTCGTTCTCAGGGCACACCGGATTGTCCAAACTTCCGGTAGGCCAGCCCAGAGTTGCCCCTGGTGGCCACCGGCGGCTGACAGGTTGGACCAACACTCACGACGAGCACTGGCCCGGGGGGGATAAAATAAAGATGACCCTCGAGAGCGTGACTCCCAAGGGAAAAAGGGCTAGGTGAGGCAAATGTAAAACCAAGGTTGGGCCTTGCTGGAGGAGTTTTATTCAAAGCGAACTGTCGAGGGGGTCCCATAAATCACCCAACCGCGTAAGGAACGCAAAATCCAGGAACATAACACCGGTATGACGGAAACTAGGGCAGCAAGAATGAAACAAACCACCAGGCATAAGGCCAAGTCTTCCACCCTTTACCAAGTATATAGATGCATTAATTAAATAAGAGATATTGTGATATCCCAACCAAAATCCTGTCCACCATGGAGCAATCTTCAACTTCACCTGCAACTAGCAACGCTATAAGAGGGTTGAGCAAACCGGTAACATAGCCAAGCAATGGTTTGCTAGGAAGGGTGTCAAAGGTTAGAGGTTCATGGCAATTTGGGAGGCTTGATAAACAGGTGATAGGTAGCGCAGCATAGTGCTAGAACGAAGCAACTAGCGTAGCAATGATAGTAGTGAGATTCAGGGTAGCGGTCATCTTGCCTGAAATCCCACAAGGAAGAAGAACGAGTCCATGAAGAAGACGAACGGATGAAGCTGAATCAAGCGTAGACGAATGAATCCTCACGATCGCAACTAAACGGGAACTATCGAGAGAAGCACATAACATAGTAAACACACCACACATGAACAAGGCATGATGCTCAACCAAGCATGATGCATGACAAGGCTACATGAAGCTACTCATGGCAAGAGATGATCCGAACAAGAGCAACACATCAAAGCAAGTTTAAATGAGGCCGGGAACAACATATAACAATTCCGGTAAGTCCTCATATGCAAATTTCGAAATTGGTCCAGATCTGAATAAACCTTATGTTCAAGTTGTTAAACAGCAAGTTAAGATGCACCAAGATGATCTACACGAGATTCTAGTCAAGTTACATATAAAGTTCATTATATTTGGAGCTACGGCCTAGAAGATATGAGCAAAACAAGTTAAAAATGGCATTGATGCAAAATGGAATCAAACATCAATCAAACACCTCAAAACAAGGATGCAACATGATAATATGAAACTACATGCAAAATCAAGCAAGTTTCATATAGAGCGCACTCAAAACGGAGCAACGGTTCAACACATACACTCTATACAAGTCATAGCAACAATCTGTCCAAAACAGCAACTAGGCATCTTGCAAGCATCAAAACAACATGCTACAGGACCTCAACAAAAAAAAAGCATGGGCATGATGTGCAGGTAAAGCATATCAAAATATGAACACTGAGCTATCTCCAGAAATCACTAGAACATGCTCAAACACACATGGCAAGATTGCAAATAATAACAGTTCAGACTTTGCAGAAAATAACATCAGGTTGCAATGTTCAGAGCTATCAAACAACATGTTACAGGAACTTATCATGTCAAACAAAGGCATGGCATGAATCTACTAATTTCATAGAACAAAAGGCCCTTACTGACCATGAGCCAAAAAGGATCAGAAGATATGATGGCACCCATGTAAACATGGCAATTTATATTACAGATTCATACATGGCAGGAACAACGATAAGTAGGCATGTTGGTGAGCTTGTACCACTAACCACAGAGCAATACATGGCATGACAAGGCAACCAACAGTAAGAAGACATGTTCGTGAAGCTAAGCATGGCAATAGCAAGTTCATAGGTTGCATGGATCACTAACAACAATCATGGAAACAACTGAACTTAATGTTAACAGGCTGACAGCAACATTATTTAGAAACTTTGGAGCAAGATAACAACAAGCTACAGCAGGCTATAAATTCAACCAAGGGTATGAATGGATATAGCATAACATATAGAACAAAACACCCTTAGTGAACAACTCTAGATTATGCATAGAGTGACTTGTAGCAACAGATTTACATAGCATCACGAAATAACAATTTCAGCCTAGCAAAACAGTAACAACAAGTACACTACTTAACAAGATTGATTCACTCACCACAAGTCATTGCATGACAAGATAAGCATAGCATCAGCAAGAAGACATGTTTATGAAACTAACCAAGGCAAGAACAAGTTCATAGCATGCAAGGATCAACTACAACAACCTTGGCAAAATTGAATAACATGTAAACAATCTGGCAGGAAACATTTTGTAGGAAAAGTAGATCAACAAAATGACATGCTAGACTCGTCTATAATTGCAAACAGGGGCATGAATGGATAGACGAAAACCATATGTTCAAAACATCCTTACTGAAGTATCTCAAAATATGCATGGATCTCTCCGTAGCATCAAGTTTACATGGCATCAAAATAACAGCAGAACAGGGACTAAAATCAGCAACATCATGAAGCCTAGTTTGCATGCTTGTGCTAGTCACCACAGAGATCACAAAATTACATGGCCTACACCCCTCTAAAGATGGCATGGCATAGATCAAAACACATGTAGACATCAACCTCATAGGATGCACACATCAAACATGGCAAAAATGACAAATGAGCATGTTCTGTTAACAGACAGCAGACAACATCATATAGCACTCTTGCAACAATGATTCGGGCATCAAGATGAACTCAAATGAACAAGGTGCAATGGAATGAAATGAAGTACTCGTTGAGTCGAACAATTTGACATATTACACGCACAAAACGGAGCAGTATGCATGGAGATATGATGCGATGATCATGGCATGATAATATACAAAATATCTCGGGACAGCAAGAAACGGAGGGGGAAGAGTCAACCGATTCAGATCTGGAGCGGGACGGCGTGGATCCCGAGGTGGCCGGAGCATCGCCGGAGTTGACGGGGAAGAGGGCCGGAGCTCGGGGCGGCGGATCCAGGCGGCGGGGAAGCGGATCCCGGCGAGGGCTCGGGGCGCCGGCGAGGAAGACCGGGAGGCGGGCGGCGGCACTGATCGGCGGCGAGGTCGGCCGTGGCAAGGCGGCAGCAGCGCGGGGAGGAGCCGAGGCCACGGCCGGCGGTGGGATGCAGCGGTGGCGACGGGCGGTTGGAGGAGGCGCATGGCGCGCGAGGCGCGGTGGCCGGCGGCGACGGGCGGCGGAGGCCGGCGAGGACGGCGGCGGCGAGGCGCCCGGCGGGCGGCTGGCGTGGGCGGCGGAGGAGCTCGGATCGTGCGCAGGGAGGCGCCGGGCGGTGCGCGGCCGGGCCAGGCGCGGGCCAGGCGGCGGCGGGGATCTGGACCCGCGTGGGCCGGTGATGGGCTCCGCGGGCCGCGGCGGCTGGATCTGCGGGGAGGCGACGTGGCGGGCTCCTGTTGGCTGGGGGGCGGCGGCGGACGCGTCTGGCGCTGTCCGGACGTGTCCGGCGCACGGACGAAGACGAGGCTAGGGTTTCGGGGGATTAGACCGCGAATTTCGGGGGAGAGGGCATATTTATAGATTCTGGGAGCTAGGGGAGTCCAAATGAGGAGCGGTTATCGGCCACGCGATCGTGATCGAACGACCGAGAGCATGGAGGAGAGTTTGTTGGGTTTTGGGCCAGTTTGGAAGGGTGTTGGGCTGCAAGACGAAAGGGGCTTTGCGGGCTACGCGGTTAACCGTTGGAGTATCAAACGGACTCCAAATGGCACGAAACTTGACAGGCGGTCTACCGGTGCTATACCAAGGCCGCTTGGCAAGACTCGGTCCATTCCAAAAACGTTTAACACCTGCTCACAACTAGAGACAAAAGGGGAACGCCGGAGGGCATAGGAGTGCCGGATTGCAAAACGGACAACGGGGAAAATGCTTGGATGCATGACACGAACACGTATGCAATGCAATGCACATGATGACATGACAAAATGCAACACGCAAGCAAATAACATGGCAACGACGGCGAATAACTGGCAGACACCTGGCGCATCGAATCCGGGGTGTTACATCACTCCTCCACTAACAAGAGATCTCATCCCGAGATCTTAGGACCGAGACGGAAGGGAAAAAGGGATGAGGTGAAGTAAGAACTCAAGAGAAGAAGGAAAGAATCGAGAGCACTCGAGAAGAAGAGAAGAACGATGAGAATGACGAGAATCGAAAGCTCACGGAATCAGATAGACTATGAAACCACTCCGGTTAGAACGAGATAAGAAACGAATAAGACTGAAAGGATTTAGGCAGCACTCCGACTGAGCATGGAAAGAATAGAACATGAACTTGAGAGGATGGAATGACACCTGACAAGAAGAAACAAACAATGCCTCCGGAAGAATTGAAATAATTTAAAGAAAAGAACTTAGCAGGAAGGGTTGAACGGAGTTGTTGAGAAAATCAACAACGAAAGATTAAACTTGTTGTGGTCTTATGGTAACATCTCAAGATCATAAGGTGATAACCGGCCACAAACGGAAATGATTGGATAACTAAGAAGAACGAAGAAATGCAAAACTCCACTTCAAAAGAATATGGAGAATTAATTGCACTTTGAGACGCGAGAAGACAGATACTTGAATTCCACCAACAAGAATCTTGATGAACTCTTGAAGAATGAATTAAATCATGAAGAACCACCGTGAAGAACTCCGGTAAACAAAAGAATGACGAGATAAAATGAAGGAAGAAAGAATAAGATGAGCCTTGCGATGATTTAGATGGAGGTTCCGACGAGATGGCCGAGGAAATTTGAACTCCGAAAAAGAAAAGACGAAGACACTTGGAACTAGAATTTATTCCTCAAGAATAAACTCCGAAGGAAGGGATTACTCACTTGGATGAAATAAGAATAAGATTTATTGTATGCTTATCCTTCATCAAATTAAATTGATGACAAGCAATGGATTTTTGCATATTACTTATTCTTCTTGAAAAGGATTGAGAAGTGACATATCACAAACTTGAGAAGGTCTTCATGAACCACCGGTAGGATTGGAAAGAACGAATGAATCAATATGATAAATCAAAGAAAAAGAATCTTGAAAGAACCACCGTAAGAATTCGAAAATGACTGATGAAAGAGACTGAATCACCGGGAAGAATTAGAGAAGCACGAATATACTTGAGGGAATTGAAATGCAAGAGAACAAAGAGATCGCGAACTGATTAAAGAACACTTGAACGAAGCGCCGGGATAAATAGATAACGATAACTGGAATGATGGCCTCCGGTGAAAAGAAACGGGAAAACAACTTCTGACAAACTCCGGGAAAAGAATATCTGACAAATGGAATAATTCGCGAGGATAACATGAAGCTAGAACCATGAATCTTCGGGAGAACGAACAAGATTTATAGGAAAAACTCTTCTTCGGTCTTCAAATGATGATGAGAAACACCACCAAAATTACTGAGATACTCCGGTAGAATGAAAAGCAAAGAGGTTGAGCCAACAAAGAAATGATTTGAAATCAATCTTGGAAAAGGCATGTGACTGCTGGAATTCATACTTATGTCACACTTGAAAAGAATTTGAGAATAACTCCGGGGAAATTAGAAGAGTCGGGTAAGATCCTGGTAAAAGACCTGTGGGTTAGGGCCCACTAATAGAAAACACCATTGGAAAGGGATGTTGAAGAGGTAGATGATGCACCGGAACAATTGACATATTTGAATGAGGTGACAACCTCGAATTAATTCGAACACAGACGAAGGTCTTGAGATGTCTTGAACAGTTCGAAAAGATAAACTGGCGAGAGGAGAACGAGCGAGGGGAAAACATTTGATCCAAGGAATAGAATATGATTAACCCGAAAAACTTGAATTGGGTGCACCAGAAAAAGAAAGGGATGAAGAATGACGAACGAGACGAGAATTCACCGGTTGAAATAATTGAGGAAAGACTGAAGAGGCTCCACATGAATGAAAATTGATGGTCGAAACAGACT
>NC_041387.1:348811431-348835115 GCF_002162155.2 Triticum dicoccoides | reverse complement strand
GGAAGAAGAGGGTGGGAGGGCGGGAAAAACAAAGGCAACTTGGAAGGGGAAAACCGACGAATATCTTGAAGAGAAAACACCGGTTGAAATCATTGAAGAAAGAAAGCAAAGACTTTGCACGAGTAGGATGGATACTCTATTACGGACTCCGGCTTCGAGAAGAAAAGGGTGGGCGGGTGGGAAAAGAAAACAACTGAGGAATTGAACTCAAAGGTGAAGAGGCTCGAGTCAACTTGACGAGAAATGCACCGGATGAAAAGAGTTGAGAACCAACGATCAGAAAACCAACTGCGTGATCCTAAAGAAAAATTTGAAGGGGAAGAGGAGTAATTCAAAACACCTACGTCAAGATTCCTTACCAGAGCGACGAAGGGGCTGAGGAGTAAAAAGAATTCCTACTCTCCGATATAACTAGACTCCAAAACAGTTTTTCTTCTAGACTCAACAACGGCCAAACTACACGATCAATCAAGGAGGGCTCCTAGGGTCGGTCGAGGCTCTGATACCAACTTGTCACGCCCAATATGCGACCCTATCCAAAAGGAACTCGAAGGTCCCACCAAGGATAGACCCGCATATTGAAACGCTTTTGCAAGGTGGATATCATTACATCAACATTACATAAGAGATGGGGATCCATAACAGAGGCATAGAATGCCACACGAATACAACATCATAATACATTAGAGCATCATCCGACTACATATGAAACACAAACCGAAACTCAAACGACATCCACCCTGCTAGCCCAGGCTGCCGACCTGGAACCTATCCCCTGATCAAAGAAGAAGCAGAAGGAGAACTCCAAGACAAGCAAACATCGCTCTCGCGTCATGATCATCGCATAACCTGTACCTGCAATTGTTGTTGTAGTAATCTGTGAGCCACGAGGACTCAGCAATCCCATTACCATGGGTATCAAGACTAGCAAAGCTTAAAGGGAAAGGAAGGGGTAAAGTGTTGAGGTTGCAGCAGCGACTAAGCATATATGGTGTCTAACATACACAAATAAGAGCGAGAAGAGAACAAAGGAACGGTCGTGAAGCTAGCAATGATCAAGAAGTGATCCTGAACTCCTACTTACATCAAACATAACCCAGAAACCGTGTTCACTTCTCGGACTCCACCGAAAAGAGACCATCACGGCTACACACGCGGTTGATGCGTTTTAATTCGGATCTGGTGTCAAGTTATCTACAACCGGACATTAACAAATTCCCATCTTCCTATAACCGGAGGGACGGCTTTCAAAAGATTATACCCTGCAGGGGTGTCCCAACTTAGCCCATGATAAGCTCTCGCGATCAACGAAGGATATACCTTCTCCCAGGAAGACCCGATCAGACTCGGAATCCCGGTTTACAAGACATTTCGACAATGGTAAAACAAGACCAGCAAAGCCGCCCGAATGTGCCGACAAATCCTGATAGGAGCTGCACATATCTTGTTCTCAGGGCACACCGGATTGTCCAAACTTCCGGTAGGCCAGCTTAGAGTTGCCCCTGGTGGCCACCGGCGGCTGACAGGTTGGACCAACACTCACGACGAGCACTGGCCAAGGGGGGATAAAATAAAGATGACCCTCGAGATCGCGACTCCCAAGGGAAAAAGGGCTAGGTGAGGCAAATGTAAAACCAAGGTTGGGCCTTGTTGGAGGAGTTTTATTCAAATCGAACTGTCGAGGGGGTCCCATAAATCATCCAACCGCGTAAGGAACGCAAAATCCGGGAACATAACACCGGTATGACGGAAACTAGGGCGGCAAGAGTGGAACAAAACACCAGGCATAAGGCCGAGTCTTCCACCCTTTACCAAGTATATAGATGCATTAATTAAATAAGAGATATTGTGATATCCCAACCAAAATCCTGTCCACCATGGAGCAATCTTCAACTTCACCTGCAACTAGCAACGCTATAAGAGGGCTGAGCAAAGCGGTAACATAGCCAAGCAATGGTTTGCTAGGAAGGGTGTCAAAGGTTAGAGGTTCATGGCAATTTGGGAGGCTTGATAAACAGGTGATAGGTAGCGCAGCATAGCGATAGAGCGAAGCAACTAGCATAGCAATGATAGTAGTGAGATCCAGGGTAGCGGTCATCTTGCCTGAAATCCCGCAAGGAAGAAAAACGAGTCCATGAAGAATATGAATGGATGAAGCCGAACCAAGCGTAGACAAACGAATCCTCACGACCGCAACGAAACGGGAACTATCGAGAGAACCACACAACATAGTAAACACACCACACATGAACAAGGCATGATGCTCAACCAAGCATGATGCATGACAAGGCTACATGAAGCTACTCATGGCAAGAGATGATGCGAATAAGAGCAACACATCAAAGCAAGTTTAAATGAGGCCGGGAACAACATATAACAATTCCGGTAAGTCCTCATATGCAAATTTCGAAATTGGTCCAGATCTGAATAAACCTTATGTTCAAGTTGTTAAACAGCAAGTTAAGATGCACCAAGATGATCTACACGAGATTCTAGTCAAGTTACATATAAAGTTCATAATATTTGGAGCTACGGCCTAGAAGATATGAGCAAAACAAGTTAAACATGGCATTGATGCAAAATGCAATCAAACATCAATAAAACACCTCAAAACAAGGAAGCAACATGATAATATGAAACTACATGTAAAATCAAGCAAGTTTCATATAGAGCGCACCCAAAACGGAGCAACGGTTCAACACATACACTCTATACAAGTCATAGCAACAATCTGTCCAAAACAGCAACTAGGCATCTTGCAAGCATCAAAACAACATGCTACAGGACCTCAACAAGAAAACAAAAGGCATGGGCATGATGTGCAGGTAAAGCATAACAAAACATGAACACTGAGCTATCTCCAGAAATTAATAGAACATGCTCAAACACACATGGCAAGATTGCAAATAATAACAGTTCAGACTTTGCAGAAAATAACATCAGGTTGCAATGTTCAGAGCTATCAAACAACATGTTACAGGAACTTATCATGGCAAACAAAGGCATGGCATGAATCTACTAATTGCATAGAACAAAAGGCCATTACTGACCATGAGCCAAAAAGGATCAGAAGATATGATGGCACCCATGTAAACATGGCAAGTTATATTACAGATTCATACATGGCAGGGACAACGATAAGTAGGCATGTTGGTGAGCTTGTACCACTCACCCCAGAGCAATACATGGCATGACAAGGCAACTAACAGTAAGAAGACATGTTCGTGAAGCTAAGAATGGCAATAGCAAGTTCATAGGGTGCATGGATCACTAACAACAATCATGGCAACAACTGAACTTAATGTTAACAAGCTGACAGCAACATTATTTAGCAACTTTGGATCAAGATAACAACAAGCTACAGCAGGCTATAAATGCAACCAAGGGCATGGATGGATATAGCATAACATGTAGAACAAAACACCCTTAGTGAACAACTCCAGATTATGCATAGTGTGACTTGTAGCAACAGATCTACAAAGCATCACGAAATAACAGTTTCAGCCTAGCAAAACAGTAACAGCAAGTACACTACTTAACAAGCTTGATTAACTCACCACAAGTCATTGCATGACAATATAAGCATAGCATCAGCAAGAAGACATGTTTATGAAACTAACCAAGGCAAGAACAAGTTCATAGCATGCAAGGATCAACTACAACAACCTTGGCAAAATTGAATAACATGTAAACAATCTGCCAGGAAACATTTTGTAGGAAAAGTAGAGCAAGAAAATGACATTCTAGACTACTCCATAATTGCAAACAGGGGCATGAATGGATAGAGGAAAACCATATGTTCAAAACATCCTTACTGAAGTATCTCAAAATATGCATGGATCTCTTTGTAGCATCAAGTTTACATGGCATCAAAATAACAGCAGAACAGGGACTAAAATCAGCAACATCACGAAGCCTAGTTTGCATGCTTGCGCTAGTCACCACAGAGATCACAAAATTACATGGCATACACCCCTGTAAAGATGGCATGGCATAGATCAAAACACATGTAGACATCAACCTCATAGGATGCACACATCAAACATGGCAAAAATGACAAATGAACATGTTCTTTTCACACAGCAGACAACATCATATAGCACTCTTGCAACGATGATTCAGGCATCAAGATGAACACAAATGAACAAGGTGCAATGGAATGAAATGAAGTACTCATTGGGACAAACAATTTGACATATTACACGCACAGATCGGAGCAGTATGCATGGAGATATGATGCGATGAACTTGGCATGATAATATGCAAAATATCTCGAGACTTAGCAAGAAACGGAGGGGGAAGAGTCAGCCGATTCAGATCTGGAGCGGGATGGCGCGGATCCTGAGGCGGTCGGAGCATCACCGGAGTTGACGGGGAAGAGGGCCGGAGCTCGGGGGCGGCGGATCCGGGCGGCGGGGAAGCGGATCCCGACGAGGGCTCGGGGCGCCGGCGAAGAAGACCGGGAGGCGGGCGGTGGCGAGGTCGGCCATGGCAAGGCGGCAGCGGCGCGGGGGGGAGCCGAGGCCGTGGCCGGCGGCGGGATGCCGCGGCGGCGACGGGCAGTTGGAGGAGGCGCAGGGCGCGCGAGGCGCGGTGGCCGGCGGTGACGGGCGGCGGAGGCCGGCGAGGACGGCGGCGGCGAGGCACACGGCGGGCGGCTGGCGCGGGCGGCGGAGGAGCTCGGGCCAGGCGCGGGCCAGGCGGCGGCGGGGATCTAGGCCCACGCGGGCCCGTGATGGGCTCCGCGTGCCGCAGCGGCTGGATCTGCGGGGAGGCGACGTGGCAGGCTCCTGTTGGCTGGGATGGCGGCGGCGGACGCGTCCGGCGCTGTCCGGCCGTGTCCGGCGCTCGGAGGAAGACGAGGCTAGGGTTTCAGGGGGATTAGACCACGAATTTCGGGGGAGAGGGCATATTTATAGATTCTGGGAGTTAGGGGAGTCCAAATGAGGAGCGGTTTTCAGCCACGCGATCGTGATCGAACGACCGAGAGCATGGAGGGGAGTTTGCTGGGTTTTGGGCCAGTTTGGAAGGGTGTTGGGCTGCAAGACGCAAGGGGCTTTGCGGGCTACGCGGTTAACCGTTGGAGTATCAAACGGACTCCAAATGGCACGAAACATGACAGACGGTCTACCGGTGCTATTCCAAGGCCGCTTGGCAAGACTCGGTCCATTCCAAAAACGTTTAACACCCGCTCACAATGAGAGACAAAAGGGGAACGCTGGAGGGCATAGGAGTGCCGGATTGCAAAACGGACAATGGGGAAAATGCTCGGATGCATGAGACGAACACGTATGCAATGCAATGCACATGATGACATGACAAAATGCAACACGCAAGCAAATGACATGGCAACGACGGCGAATAGCTGGCAGACACCTGGCGCATCGAATCCGGGGCGTTACAGAGGCCTACTTGCTTTCTCAGCCCTACTGGGCTGCAAATCTTTCAAGGCGAGAGCGATGTATTCGCTTACCCAGAAAATGAAGTAGTAAGAAATGGGATGTAAATTTTAAAAACACAGCAAACCGGCAATTAGTTTCAAATATCTTTTTTTAAGATTTCGAATTTAATTGCTTTTTGCGGGGAAATTTTTGTTTGATTTTAAATTGATATAAATTTATGGGTTAATTTGATAAACGCCACTCCAAATATGGCGATTCCGAGAAATGCCACTGCAATTTCCAAACTTTGAAAAATGCCATTTCATGCCATTTCCAGTGGCATTTTTTGAAATCTGGAGTGGCGTTTTTCAAAGATTGCAAAAATTGCAGTGGCATTTTTATGAATCACTGTAATTGGAGTGGCATTTATCTAAATAACCCTTAATTTATTATTTTTAAAGTAGTTTGAACGTGATTCAAAATTTCGGGATTAAAAACGGTTTGGACCACACCGAAATATGAAAATTTGGTTGAATTTTTAACCATGGCCAGAATATGGGCTGTAATGGTAACAAAAAGAATATGGGCCTAAAAAATCCTTATGAATTAGCCAATGAGCTGTACATTTATTAGAAATAATGGCAGATGGGTTGTATGTTGTTTTCAACATATTTGAGGTTGATTTGTGGGCCTACTAGGTTACCACGTACGCTTTCCTAAAAAAGAGGTTGACGCGCAGGCAAGGCCTTGTCAACTTAGTCAACACACGAGAGTAGTTACTGTTGGATGTCCATCCAACGGCCATCATGCTTCTTCAATCTCTTCTCTTCCTGCCCCAGCCGCTCAAACCAGCACCGACGGGACTGCCTGCTCCCTCCTCCTGTGGCTGATTGTGCTGCCGGCATATTGCAGTATGGAGGAAACGACATTTTGTTCAACCGGCTATGATCGAAATGGCATCTTGTTCATTAGGAGATGTCTGGTGTATCGCAAAACAGAGGAAACGGACTTGTGTTGGAGCGCTACGGTCGAAACGGGGGTGATACGTCTCCAACGTATCTATAATTTTTCATTGTTCCATGCTATTATATTCCTGTTTTGGATGTTTATGGGCTTTACTATACAATTTTATATCATTTTTGGGACTAACCTATTAACCGTAGGCCCGGCCCAAATTGCTGTTTTTTTGCCTATTTCAGTGTTTCGAAGAAAAGGAATATCAAACGGAGTCCAAACTGAATGAAACCTTTGGGAGAGTTATTTTTGGAACAAACGCAATCCAGGAGACTTGGAGTAGACGTCAGGGAAGCTTCGAGGAAGCCACGAGGGTGCAGGGCGCGCGCCCCAGCCTCGTGGGCCCTTCGTGGCTCCCCTGAACGACTTCTTTCGCCTATATATATCCGTATACCCCAAAAACATCCAGGAGCAAAATAGATCGGGAGTTCCGCTGCCGCAAGCCTCTGTAGCCACAAAAAACATCTCGGGAGCCCGTTCCGGCACCCTGCCGGAGGGGGAATCCATAACCGGTGGCCATCTTCATCATCCCGGCGCTCTCCATGACGAGGAGGGAGTAGTTCACCCTCGCGGCTGAGGGTATGTACCAGTAGCTATGTGTTTGATCTCTCTCTCTCTCTCGTGTTCTTGAGGTGATACGATCTTGATGTATCTCGAGCTTTGCTATTATAGTTGGATCTTATGATGTTTCTCCCCCTCTACTCTCTTATGATGAATTGAGTTTTTCCCTTGAAGTTATCTTGTCAGATTGAGTCTTTAAGGATTTGAGAACACTTGATGTATGTCTTGCCGTGCTTATCTGTGGTGACAATGGGATATTCACATGATCTACTTGATGTATGTTTTGGTGATCAACTTGCGGGTTCAGTGAACCTATGCATAGGGGTTGGCACACGTTTTCATCTTGACTCTCCGATAGAAACTTTGGGCCACTCGTTGAAGTACTTTGTGTTGGTTGAATAGATGAATCGGAGATTGTGTGATGCATATCGTATAATCATGCCCATGGATACTTGAGGTGACATTGGAGTATCTAGGTGACATTAGAGTTTTGGTTGATTTGTGTTGTAAGGTGTTATTCTAGTACACAATCTATGATAGATTGAACGGAAAGAATAGCTTCATGTTATTTTACTACGGACTCTTGAATAGAACGATCAGAAAGGATAACTTTGAGGTGGTTTCGTACCCTACAATAATCTCGTTTGTTCTCCGCTATTAGTGACTTTGGAGTGACTCTTTGTTGCATGTTGAGGGATAGTTATATGATCCAAGTATGTTATTATTGTTGAGAGAACTTGCACTAGTGAAAGTATGAACCCTACCTTGTTTCCTAGCATTGCAATACCGTTTACGCTCACTTTTATCGCTTGCTACCATGCTGTTTTTATATTTTCAGATTAAAAGTACTCATATCTACCATCAATATTGCACTTGTATCACCATGTCTTCGCCGAACTAGTCCACCTATACAATTTACCATTGTATTCAGTTTGTTGGGGACACAAGAGACTCTTTGTTATTTGTTTGCAGGGTTGTTTGAGAGAGACCGTCTTCATCCTACGCCTCCCACGGATTGATAAACCTTAGATCATCCACTTGAGGGAAATTTGCTACTGTCCTACAAACCTCTGCACTTGGAGGCCCAACAACGTCTACAAGAAGAAGGTTGTGTAATAGACATCAAGCTCTTTTCTGGCGCCGTTGCCTGGGAGTTGAGTGCTTGAAGGTATATCTTTAGATCTTGTAATCGAATCTTTTGTTTCTTGTTTTATCACTAGTTGAGTTTACAAAATAAAACTACAAAAAAATGGAATTGAGTTTGCCTCATACGCTTTAACTTTTTAATATCTTTCGTGAGAATAATGGAAAGGAAAATTGTGCTAAAGTGCTAGAAGAAGAAGTCTATAAAATGTTTGGCACTAAATCTTTGAATGATGATCATGATTGCAATGTTGTTAGCATGAACTCTTTGAATATCCATAGTACTAATGATGATTGCACAAGTCATGATGAAAATGTCTCTTATAAGCATGTCAACTTTTGTGGAGTGCATAGAGTTTGCAAGTTCACAACAAATAGGGAAGATAGATTTTGCAGGAGGCATAAGTATTTAGAAACTAAATGGTTGCAAGAGAGGCTAGAAGTTTGTGCTGAAAATTTAAAATTTCTTTGCCATCCTTATGAACTTTGCAACGAACGTGATCATTTAAATACCCAATGCAAATTGTTTCATGATCGAATCATGTCCAAAAATTGTCTTGATTTCCCTTGCACATCATAATGAACTTAGTTTGCTTATGAGTTACGAAGAAATGAAATGTTTAACTAAGGATCTCCCAGAGTTTGTCCTTCGTAAAGTTCTTGATTTTGATCTAGAAGAAATTTTTATGTATTCTGCGGTGAATTGCATTGAAAACCCCTTATGTTGCCAATTACATAAAGAAAAGAAAGCAAATAGAAAATGAAGAGAATACTAATGAAAGGGAAGAGACTTCCCAATATCCTCCTATTATTTCTTATGAATCAGGTAACGAGGAGGAGCTTTCTATTCAACCAATCTCATTAATAAGGAGCTCAAAAAAGAGGGTTAAACCCAGACAAGATGTGAACAAGAAAAAGAGAAGACGGAGAAGCAAATGTAGAAAGGTATCCCTCCCAAATGATGTTTCTCCTATTACTCATTGTGATGATGATAATTGCTATACTATTGGTGCTATCCATACTATTAATGATGAGAGTGATTATGCTTATGATATGAAAAGGCCCAAGCTTGGGGATGCTATTTTTGATGAGAATGACATGTATGAGAATATATTTGCTGCAATTAATGTTTGTCCCAAGCTTGGGGATGCTATGTCTACTGAAGATGATATTTTTAGCCTCCCAAGTTTTGACGTGCAAATTTATTATGATGATAGCATGCCTCCTATTTATGATGGTTATATTGATGAAAGTGGGTTTGGAAGAGTGTAAACTTTAGGAAGTAATGATCCCACTATTTTGGAGGGTGTTGAATCTTAAAATATTTATGAAAGTGGATTTCAAGAGGTCATGACTTTATTTAGTGATGAATCCACTATTTTGGAAGAGGTTTCAATTGATTATGATGAGAACAAAGTTGCAACTTATGATGATTATTGTGATGAAACTTATGCTATAAAAAGTAGTGATGATTATATTTATAAAACTTGTCATGATTATGATTACCCTTTTTCTGAAAATTACTCTTTTAATATGGAAACAATTTATAGTATTCGAGTCTCTTATGATACTCCCACTATTCTGAATGAGAAGAATTTTGCTTATGTGGAGAGTAATAAAAATTCTATGCTTGTAGATCATGAAAAGAATGCTTTATGTGATGGTTATATTGTTGAATTCATTCATGATCCTACTGAAAATTATTATGAGGGAGGAACATATGCTTGTAGGAATTGCAATAATATCAAGTTTCCTCTCTGTGTGCTTAAAATCTTGAAGTTATGCTTGTTTTGCCTTCCTATGCTAGTTAATTATTGTTCCCATAAGTTGTTTTCCCACAAAATCCCTATGCATAGGAACTGGGTTAGTCTTAAATGTGCTAGTCATATTCTTCATGATACTCTCTTTATGTTTCAATTCTTATCTTTTTTGTGAGCATCATTGAAATCATCATGCCTAGCTAAAAGGCATTAAAGAAAAGCGTTTGTTGGGAGACAAACCAATATTTACCTTTATTGTCTTTGTGTGTTCACATGATTATGCTACTGTATTAATCATGTTTTATAGCTTTTTTTCAATAAAGTGCCAAGTAAGACCTTTAGGTTAGCTTACGGTGATAGTTGTGTTGATCCTGCTGAAAATGAGAAACTTTTGCACCCAGTAAATTAGTTTTGATAGTTCACAGAAACGTGCTTTTGATCTGATTCTTTTTGCTCTGGATTTTTGTAGAAATTTATCAGGCTTTGCTAATGTTGTACGGTTTTTGGAGTTATGGAACTATTCAAATGATACAGATTACTACAGACTGTTCTGATTTTGACAGATTCTGTTTTTGTTGTGTTGTTTGCTTATTTTGATCAATCTATGAGTAGTATCAGAGGGTATGAACCATTGAGAAGTTGGAATACAGTAGATATTACACCAATATGAATTTATAATGAGTTCACAACAGTACCTAAGTGGTGGTTTTATTTCTATACTAACGGAGCTGACGAGTTTTCTATTGAGTTTTGTGTTGTGAAGTTTTCAAGTTTTGGGTAAAGATTTGACGGACTATGGAATAAGGAGTGGCAAGAGCCTAAGCTTGGGGATTTCCAAGGCACCCAAAGGTAATATTCAAGGACAACCAACAGCCTAAGCTTGGGGATGCCCCGGAAGGAATCCCCTCGTTCGTCTTCGTTCATCGGTAACTTTACTTGGAGCTATATTTTTATTCACCACATGATATGTGTTTTGCTTGGAGCGTCTTTTTATTTTCTTTTGTTTGGCTTGCTGTTTGAATAAAATATCAAGATCTGAAATTCTTAAATGTTAGAGAGTCTTCACATAGTTGCATAATTATACGACTACTCATTGATCTTCACTTATATCTTTCGAAGTAGTTTGTCATTTGCTCTAGTGCTTCACTTATATCTTTTAGAGCACGGGGGCGGTTTTATTTTGTAGAAATTATTTATCTCTCATGATTCACTTATATTATTTTGAGAGTCTTTTAGAACAGCATGGTATTTGCTATGGTTATAAAATTGGTCGTAAGATGATGGGCATCCAAGTTGGGTATAATAAAAACTTTCATATAAAGTGCATTGAATACTATGAGAAGTTTGATTCTTTATGATTGTTTTGAGACATGAGGACGGTGATATTAGAGTCATTCTAGTTAAGTAATTGTGAATTCGAGAAATACTTGTGTTGGAGTTGCAAGTCCCGTAGCATGAACGTATGGTAACCGTTGTGTAACAAATTTTAAGCATGAGGTATTTCTTTGATTGTCATCCTTTGTGTGGAGGTCAGGATCGCGCGATGGTAAACTCATACCAACCCTTCCCCTAGGAGCATGCATGTAGTGCTTGGTTTTGATGACTTGTAGATTTTTGCAATAAGTATGTGATTTCTTTACGACTAATATTGAGTCCATGGATTATGCGCACTCTCACCTTTCCATCATTGCTAGCCTCTTCGGTACCGTGCATTGCCCTTTCTCACCTTGAGAGTTGGTGCAAACTTCGCCGGTGCATCCAAACCCCGTGATATGATATGCTCTATCACACATAAACCTCCTTGTATCTTCCCCAAAACAGCCACCATACCTACCTATTATGGCATTTCCATAGCCATTCTGAGATATATTGCCATGCAACTTTCCACCGTTTCATTTATTATGACATGTTTCATCATTGTCATATTGCCTTGCATGATCATGTAGTTGACATTGTATTTGTGGCAAAGCCACCATGCATAATCTTTCATACGTGTCACTCTTGATTCATTGCCCATCCCGGTACACCGCCGGAGGCACTCATATAGAGTCATATTTTGTTCTAGTATCGAGTTGTAATCTATGAGTTGTAAATAAATAGAACTGTGATGATCATCATTATTAGAGCACTGTCCCTTAAAAAAAGGCCAAATAAAAAAAGGTCAAATAAAAAAGGAAAGGCTAAAAAAAGAGAAAGGCCAAAAAAGGGAAGGCCCAAAAAAAGAAAAAAAAGGGGGGGACAATGTTACTATCCTTTTTCCACACTTGTGCTTGAAAGTAGCACCATGACCTTTATGATAGAGAGTCTCTTATTTTGTCACTTTCATATACTAGTGGGAATTTTTCATTATAGAACTTGGCTTGTATATTCCAACAATGGGCTTACTCAAATGCCTTGGGTCTTCATGAGCAATCAAGTTGGATGCACACCCACTTAGTTTCTTTTGTTGAGCTTTCATACATTTATAGCTCTAGTGCATCTTTTGCATGGCAATCCCTACTCCTTGCATTGACATCAATTGATGGGCATCTCCCTAGCTCGTTGATTAGCCCCGTCAATGTGAGACTTTCTCCTTTTTTGTCTTCTCCACACAACCCCCATCATCATACTCTATTCCATATATAGTGCTATATCCATGGCTCACGCTCATGTATTGCGTGAAAGTTGAAAAAGTTTGAAAAGGCTAAAGCATGAAACAATTGCTTGGCTGAAACCGAGGTTGTGCATGATTTGGATATTTTGTGTGACGAAGATGGAGCATAGCAAAACTATGTGATTTTGTAGGGATGAACTTTCTTTGGCCATGCTATTTTGAGAAGACATAATTGCTTTGTTAGTATGCTTGAAGTATTATTATTTTTATGTCAATATTAAAATTTTGTCTTGAATCTTATTGATTTGAATATTCTTGCCACAATAGAGAAGATTACATTGAGAAATATGCTAGGTAGCATTCCACATCAAAAATTCTATTTTTAAAATTTACCTACTCGAGGACGAGCAGGAAATAAGCTTGGGGATGCTTGATACGTCTCCAACGTATCTACAATTTTTTATTGTTCCATGCTATTATATTACCTGTTTTGGATGTTTATGGGCTTTACTATACACTTCTATATCATTTTTGGGACTAACCTATTAACCGGAGGCCCAGCCCAAATTGTTATTTTTTGCCTATTTCAGTGTTTCGAAGAAAAGGAATATCAAACGGAGTCCAAACGGAATGAAACCTTTGGGAGAGTTATTTTTGGAACGAACGCGATCCAGGAGACTTGGAGTAGACGTCAGGAAAGCTTCGAGTAAGCCACGAGGGTCCACGGAGCGCCCCCACCCTCATGGGCCCCTCGTGGCTCCCCCGACCGACTTCTTTCGCCTATATATATATATATATATATATATATATATATATATATATATATATATATATATATATCCATATACCCCAAAAACATCCAGGAGCACAATAGATCGGGAGTTCCGCCGCCGCAAGCCTCTGTAGCCACCAAAAACCTCTCGGGAGCCCGTTCTGGCACCCTGCCAGAGGGGGAATCCATCACCGGTGGCCATCTTCATCATCCCGGCGCTCTCCATGACGAGGAGGGAGTAGTTCACCCTCAGGGCTGAGGGTATGTACCAGTAGCTATGTGTTTGATCTCTCTCTCTGTCGTGTTCTTGAGGTGATACGATCTTGATGTATCGCGAGCTTTGCTATTATAGTTGGATCTTATGATGTTTCTTCCCCTCTACTCTCTTGTGATGAATTGAGTTTTCCCTTGAAGTTATCTTGTCGGATTGAGTTTGTAAGGATTTGAGAATACTTGATGTATGTCTTGTAGGGCTTATCTGTGGTGACAATGGGATATTCATGTGATCTACTTGATGTATGTTTCGGTGATCAACTTGCGGGTTCAGTGAACTTATGCATAGGGGTTGGCACACGTTTTCGTCTTGACTCTCCGGTAGAAACTTTGGGGCACTCTTTGAAGTATTTTGTGTTGGTTGAATAGATGAATCTGAGATTGTGTGATGCATATTGTATAACCATGCCCACAGATACTTGAGGTGGCATTGGAGTATCTAGGTGACATTAGGGTTTTGGTTGATTTGTGTTTTAAGGTGTTATTCTAGTACGAACTCTATGATAGATTGAACGGAAAGAATAGCTTCATGTTATTTTACTACGAACTCTTGAATAGATCTATCAGAAAGGATAACTTTGAGGTGGTTTCGTACCCTACAATAATCTCTTCGTTTGTTCTCCGCTATTAGTGACTTTGGAGTGACTCTTTGTTGCATGTTGAGGGATAGTTATATGATCCAAGTATGTTATTATTTTTGAGAGAAGTTGCACTAGTGAAAGTATGAACCCTAGGCCTTGTTTCCTAGCATTGCAATACCATTTACGCTCACTTTTATCGCTTGCTACCTTGCTGTTTTTATATTTTCAGATTACAAATACTCATATCTACCATCCATATTGCACTCGTATCACTATGTCTTCGCCGAACTAGTGCACCTATACAATTTACCATTGTATTGGGTGTGTTGGGGACACAAGAGACTCTTTATTATTTGGTTGCAGGGTTGTTTGAGAGAGACCATCTTGATCCTGTGCCTCCCACGGATTGATAAACCTTAGGTCATCCACTTGAGGGAATTTTTCTACTATCCTACAAACCTCTGCACTTGGAGGCCCAACAACCTCTACAAGAAGAAGGTTGTGTAGTAGACATCAGGGGGTCCTATTCATCGGGAGGGGTATGGCATACTGCAAAATGGGACTCCATGGGCTACTGTTCACCTCCTGTCGAATTCCTTCAACCCCCACCTGCATTGTTCATCCACCGCGTCTTCTTCCTGCCTCCACCAGCTACTATTCATCCACGGTCTACTGTTCATCCACCCCTCCACTGGCTACTGTTACACCAGCCCTCCATGGGGTCATGTTCATCCATCCCCAACCAGCTCGGCTGTGGCAGCCTCCTCTCGGGGTCCTGTTCATCCAGCGGTAACGGCCTACGTACTACCACGGGGTCCGATTCATCCAACCCCCACTGGGAACTGTTCGTCCAACCCCAACCACATACGTCTTGACAAGTTCAACCAACCCGCATGTTCACTGTTCATCAAGAGGCAGCAGGTTCGATCGGCTTCAGTAAGCAGTAGCGATCGATCACTCGGGTTTAGTTAGCAGTAGTAGCGAAGGAATCACTCGGGTTCAGTTAACAACCAAGGGATCGATCGCTCGGGTTCAGTAACGTAGCTAGTGCAGTCGCTTGGGTTCAGTAAGCGAACGACTCGCTCGCGTTCAGTTAGAGCCCAACGCCTCATACACACGCGCATACGTGTACAAGAGAAACTCGCAATCCCTCCGTGCATCACTCGGCCCCGATGATACGTCTCCAATGTATCTACTTTGCCTAACGCTTTTCCTGTTGTTTTGGACTCTAATTTGCATGATTTGAATGAAACTAACCCCGGACTGACGCTGTTTTTAGCAGAACTACCATGGTGTTAACATTGTGCAGAAATAAAAGTTCTCGGAATGGAACGAAACTTTGTGAGGATTTTTTATATCAAATAAGAGAATTTCTGAGGCCGGGAAGGACCTAAGGGGGGCACCTGGGTGAGCACAACCCACCAGGGCGCACCAGCCCCCCCCCAGCAGGCCTGCCCTGGTGGGTGATGCCCACTTGGTGGCCCTGCTGACCGTCAAACCAACGCTATAAAATCCCATATTTCCAGAAAATATAAGGGAGAAAGAATTGTCGTGTTTCACGAGATGGAGCCGCCGCCGTCCCCTGTTCTTCATCGGGAGGCCAGATCTGGAGTCCGTTTGGGGCTTCGGAGAGGGGGATCTTTGATCTCGTCATCACCAACACATCTCCATTGCCAGTTCCATGATGCTCCCCATTGGGAGTGCGTAATTCCTTCGTAGGCTCGCTGGTCGGTGAGGAGTTGGATGAGATTCATCATGTAATCGAGTTAGTTTTGTTAGGGCTTGATCCCTAGTATCCACTATGTTTTGAGATAGATGTTCCTATGACTTTGCCATGCTTAATGCTTGCCACTTTGGTCCCGGGTGCCATGATTTCAGATCTAAACCGTCTATGTTATCACTATTATATCCATGTTCTAGATCCGTTCTTGCAAGTTATAGTCACCTACTACGTGTTATGATCCGGCAACCCCGAGTGACAATAGTCGGGACCACTGACGGTGATGACCATAGTTTTAGGAGTTCATGTATTCACCGTGCGTTAATGCTTTGTTCCGGTTCTCTATTAAAAGGAGGCCTTAATATCCCTTAGTTTCCAATAGGACCCCGCTGCCACGGGAGGGTAGGAAAAAGATGTCATGCAAGTTCTTTCCATAAGCATGTATGACTATTTACGAAATACATGCCTACATTATATTTATGAACTGGAGCTAGTGTTGTATCTGTTCGGGAACACAGTAATTTCAAAAAAAAATCCTATGGTCACGCAAGATCGATCTAGGTGATGCATAGCAACGAGAGGGAGAGTGTTGTCTACGTACCCTCGTAGACCGAAAGCGGAAGCGTTATGACAACGCGGTTGATGTAGTCGTACGTCTCCACGATTCGACCAATCCTAGCACTGAATATATGGCACCTCTGCGATCTGCACACGTTCAGCTCAGTGACGTCCCACGAACTCTAGATCCACCTGAGGTCGAGGGAGAGTTTCAACAACACGACGGCGTGGTGACGGTGATGATGAAGTTACCGGTGCAGGGCTTCGCCTAAGCACTACGACGATCTGGCCAAGGTGGAAATCTATGGAGGGGGCACCGCACATGGCTAAACAATCAACTTGTGTGTATATGGGGTGCTCCTACCCCCGTATATAAATGAGCAAGGGGGAGGCCGGCCGGCCCTCCTAGGGCGCGCCAAGAGAAGGGAAATCCTACTAGGACTCCAAGTCCTAGTAGGTTTCCACCTAAGGAAGAGGCGAAAGGAGGAAGAGAGAGGGGGAAGGGAAAGAAAGGGGGGTGCCTCCCCCCTTCCCTTGTCCTATTCGGACTCAAGGGGGGGCACGCGGCCAACCCCTCTTGGCCCTTCCTCTTCTCCCACTAAGGCCCATCTAGGCCATTAGTTCCCCCGGGGAGTTCCGGTAACCCTCCGGCACTCCGGTTTTATCCGAAACTTCTCTAGAACACTTCCGGTGTCTGAATATAGTTGTCTAATATATCAATATTTATGTCTCGACCATTTTGAGACTCCTCGTCATGTCTGTGATCACATCCGGGACTCCTAACAATCTTCGGTACATCATATCACATAAACTCATAATACCAATCATCATCGAACGTTAAGCATGCGGACCCTACGGGTTCGAGAACTATGTAAACATGACCGAGACACATCTCCGGTCAATAACCAATAGCGGAACCTGGATGCTCATATTGGTTCCTACATATTGTATGAAGATCTTTATCGGTCAAACCGCATAACAACATACGTTGTTCCCTTTGTCATCGGTATGTTAATTGCCCGAGATTTGATCGTCGGTATCTCAATACCTAGTTCAATCTCGTTACCAGCAAGTCTATTTACTCATTCCGTAATACTTCATCCCACAACTAACTCATTAGTCACAATGCTTGCAAGTCTTATAGTGATGAGAGGGCCCAGAGATACCTCTCTGAAACACGGAGTGACAAATCCTAATCTCGATCTATGCCAACCCAACAAACACCTTCGAAGACACCATTAGAGCACCTTTATACTCACGCATTTATGTTGTGACATTTGGTAGCACACAAAGTGTTCCTCCGGTATTCGGGAGTTGCATAATCTCATAGTATAAGGAATTTGTATAAGTCATGAAGAAAGTAGTAGCAATGAAACTGACACGATCATAATGCTAATCTAACATATGGTTCACGTCCATCACATCATTCTCCTAATGATGTAATCCCGTTCATCAAATGACAACACATGTCTATGGTTAGGAAACATAACCATCTTTGATTAACGAGCTAGTCTAGTAGAGGCATCCTAGGGACTATATGTTTTGTCTATGTATTCACACATGTACTAAGTTTCCGGTTAATGCAATTCTAGCATGAATAATAAACATTTATCATGAATTAAGGAAATAAATAATAACTTTATTATTGCCTCTAGGGCATATTTCCTTCAGTATCGCCCTAGGTTATAACTGTCTCATGATGAATAGCATCCAACGAGTCACCGATCCAATGCCTATGAATTCATCTTATATTGTTCTTGCTAAGTTACTACTGTTGCTACTGCTATCGTTACCTCTACAATATCGCTGCTATCACCGTTACTGTTACCATTACTACTGCTGCTATCATCAAAACTATCATACTACTGTGCTACTAATCACTTTGATGCAGATAATTAATCTCCAGGTGTAGTTGAATTGACAACTCAGCTGCTAATACCTTCAAATATCCTTTGGCTCCCCTTGTGTCGAATCTATAAATTTGGGTTGAATACTCTACCCTCGAAAACGGTTGTGATCCCCTATACTTGTGGGTTATCAAGACATTTTTCTGGCGCCGTTGCCGGGGAGCATAGCTATATTTGTTGAGTCACTTGGGATTATTATCATATTATCACTATGAAGAATTTGAAGGATGCTAAAACTACGATTTTTTCCTCAAACATGAGGGGAGGTAAGGAACTGCCATCCAGTTCTGCTTTAGATTCACCTTCTGTTATAAGTAAACTTGCAACTCCACAACATGCTATATTCTGATATGTCGCAAGTTATTGATGATGCTACTTCTGCTATGAATGCTACTCATGATGATGCTAGTACCTTGCTTGATGATGATGTGCCACTAGGTGAATTTCTTGATGAACAAATTGCTAGAGTAAGACAACATGATATTGTTGAATCTAATGATGAACTTGAAACTAAAAATCCTGAAACACCTACTAGAACTAGTCCTCCTAGATATGAATTTCCAAAGGTACCGGAAGGTTATACTATGAGTGAGGAGGCAACTAGAGATATTCTTGCTTGTAAGGATAGAGATGATCTAGAGAAATTATTATGCAAGTATAAAGAAAGATCTCTGAATGCTAAAATGAAACGTGATCCCGTGTTTGCTACTTCACCTATTGTTATTGCTGATAAGGATTATGAATTCTTTGTTGACCCAGAGTTAATCACTTTGGTTGAATCTGATCCTTTCCATGGTTATGAAACTGACTGTTGTGGCACATCTTACTAAGTTGAATGATATAGCTACCCTTTTTGCTCATGATGAGAAGATTCTCTATTATTATATTATCAAGTTATTTCCATTCTCATTAAAGGGTGATGCTAAAGCTTGGTGCAATACTCTTGCTCCTGGTTGTGTGTGTAGTCCCCAGGATATGATCATTACTTCTCTGAAAAATATTTCCCTGCTCATAAGAAACAAGCTGCCTTGCAGGAAATATTTAACTTTGTGCAAATTCAAGAAGAGAGTCTCCCACAATCTTGGGGGAGGCTTCTCCAATTGCTTAATGCTTCGCCTGATCATCCTCTTAAGAAAAATGAAATACTTGATATCTTTTATAATGGACTAACCGATGCTTCTAGGGACTTCCTAGATAGTTGTGCTGGTTGTGTTTTCAGGAACAAACTATTGGGCAAGTTGAGGAAGTATTGAATAACATATTGAAAAATTATGATGATTGGACTCCTCCTGAAACACCTATTAAACCCACTTCAAAGAAGAGGGGTATCTTATATCTCAGTCCTGAAGATATGCAAGAGGCAAGAAATCTATGAAGGAAAAAGGTATTAAGGCCGAGGATGTTAAAAATTTACCACCTATCGAAGAAATACATGGGCTTGAAGCACCACCACCACACAAGGTGGTAGAGGTAAAATCTTTAATGAAATTCAATGATAGTGATGATCCTCATAATAAACATCATAATCAATGCCTTTATGAGTTTGATAATTTCATTAGAAAGCAAGATCACTTCAATGCAAATGTTATGAAACAATTGAAATACAACTCTGGTATGATTGCTCGCTTAAGTGACTTGTTATTTAGAATCTCAAATGATGTTAGAGGTGTAGGAAAACATGCCTCTATGGTTCAAACTCAATTAGAACAAGTTGCTAAATCTCAGAGAGAGATACTTGATGAAATGAACAATAATATAAGTGATTTTGCTGTTACAGTAGCAACTAGAGGAGGTAAAATGACTCAGGAACCATTTTATCCTGAGGAATATCCAAAGAGAATTGAACAAGATTCTCAAAGGAACATCACCACTACACCTAGTTCTTCTAAAAAGAAAAAGAAGAAGAAAAATGATAAAACTTTGCCTGCCTCTAGTGAACCTGAAGTAGAAAAACCTCTTGATAATGATAATGAAGTTTCTAGCTCTGATGCTAAAACTCAATTTGGTAATGAACACTCACCTTTTGATAATGAAAAATATAATGATGGGATTCATGAAAACACTCAATGAAATGATAAAGAACTAGATAATGATGTTGAGATAGAACCAGCCGTTGATCTTGATAACCCACAACCTAAGAATAAAAGATATGACAAAAGAGACTTTGTTGCTAGAAAGCATGGAAAGGAAATAGAACCATGGGTTCAAAAGCCTATGCCCTTTCCACCTAAGTCAACTAAAAAGAAAGATGATGAAGAATTTGAACGCTTCGCTAAAATGATTAGGCCTGTCTTTTTGCGCACTCGCTTGACTGATATCTTGAAAATGCCTCCTTACGCAAAGTATATGGAAGACATCATCACCCATAAGAGAAAAATACAGGAAGCTGAAATCTCCACTATACTTGCTAATTACACTTTCAAAGATGGAGTACCTAAAAAACTTGGAGATCCGGGAATACCAACTATACCTTGCTTCATTAAAAGAAATTATGTGAAAACTACTTTATGTGATTTGTGAGCTGGTGTTAGTGTTATGTCTTTCTCTTTATATAAAGACTTGATTTGAATAAACTCACACCTACTGAAATATCTTTGCAAATGGCTGATAAATTAGCCGCCATACCTAACGGTATTTATGAGGATGTGCCTGTTGTTGTTGCTAATGTTACTATTTTGACTGACTTTGTTATACTTGAGATGCCCGAGGATGAAACCATGTCGATTATCCTTGGTAGACCCTTCTTGAATACTGCAGGGGAAGTTATTGATTGCAATAAAAGCAAGGTCACTTTTCATGTCAATGGTAATGAGCATATGGTTCACTTTCCAAAGAAACAATTCCAAGTGAATGGTATTAATGTTATTGAAAAATCTCCGACAATCACTATTGGAAGTTTTCAAGTACCTCTACCTACTGTCAAAAAGAAATATGAAATGATTATTGTTGGGGACATTCATATCCCCATTGAGGTAACTTAGTGATTTACGAAAGTTCTTGGTTTTCATGCTAATCGAAAGTGGTTGTTAATAAGACTTGATCAACCTTATTTATAAAATGTTGGTTTCACGAGGACAATTATCCAATGACTATTTGTAAAACTATGAACAATTTTGTTTTCATGTTTGAAGAAATAATTTATTTGCAATTATTCTAAATTTGAGTTTGATTTGAATTTTGATCTAGTGCCAAATGGATTAGCAAAAAGGTGATGATATGGCACCATTAGGTGGAGATTACTGTAGCTTGACACTTGGGGGGTGTTACAGCAGTCTTCACCGTTGCCAGTTTGGTGCCGCTTGTTTGGCTGCCGCCTTCTGTTGCGCATGTTCTTATTGAGCCTTCCGCGGCTCGGCCTTGAGGTTCTCGACCTCTACGGCGACAGCTACAGTAAATACTAGGTGCATCTTGTTCAAGTCAACCTTGCTTACTTCCTTAACAAATAGCGGTATCACGCCAGCTAAGTTCGAACTTGCCTTGTGCCTCGTCAAATCTCTTATTCACGAGATCGAGCTCATCATTGGAGCTCTTGAGCTTCCGATTTAACTCGGCCAACTCTGTGGTGTTGACGGCCGCCGACCCAGACGAGGCCTGCAAAATAGATTACGCTCACCATGTCCCCGAACTATCAATTTTAGATCTTCTGTCGGGTTTCTTTTATCCAGCCAGAGATCTCGGGGGCTGTGGCTCAGTTTTTGCCGTCACCTACATTTTTAAGTTATTCGACCCCCACACAAGTTTTTAAAACTCACTCAGGGCTCAGGGACTACTGTATACTAGGATGCAGGGCCGTAAAATTTCTTAGAAAAAGGGCATTACATGGTTTACCTTGAAGCCGCTTAGAAGGCCGCCGAAAGCCTCCTTCAGTCTGTTGTCCATGGACCGAAGACTATACAAAACCGTACCCATCAGGGCGCGGTGTTCCTTGGTAGTGGAGGAGTTGTTTAAAGCCTCCTCCATCACATCTGGCCAGCCCAACAAGACCCGCTCTGTAGCGGGTGGTGGTGGCGGCGGCACCTCGGCTCCTCCCGTGATAGAAGCCGGAATGGTAGGCCCCTGGGGAGTGCTCTGGCTAGTTGGGATCCACCTCGTTCACCAGAGGAGTTATCTCCTCATTGTCTTCGGTAGCCGAGGTATTCAACTCGGCCATATTGGCGTCACCTCCTCCCACGGTGTTCGTCCCGGGAGGGGTCTTCCTGGACGGGACCTCCTAGGTCTCCTCGATGACCGGCAGAGGAAACGTACACGTGGCGGTCCCGCTCTCCACCAGCTCGGTGGTGGAGAGTCCCCCTCCGAGACCCCGTCGACTAGGAGGTCGCGCGACGGCTGCGATATTTAAAACAGGCATGTGGTTAATGATGAACTTACGGCTAAGATGCTTGGGTGTATCTTTAGATATATATATATATATATATATATATATATATATATATATATATATATCTGCGCTTGGGGCTTGACCCTGGGGTTCCTTCGGGGAACCTCTTCGGAAGCCTCAGAGTCCTCGGCAGAGTTTGAGCTGTCATCAGACAAGGCACCTTGGCCCTACGTGCCTCTTCGGAGCGGGAGGAGGTTGATCCTCCTTGGCATCATTGGATGCCGCCCTCTTCTTTGTTCGAGAGGAGTCACTCTCACCCCATCTTCAACCTGCCCCGTCTCCCCGTCAAGGGCAGAGGGGACCTGGGTTTCCCCAGATCTAGTGTCCAGGGGTCCTCTAGGATGGAGGCCTTCTCTGGCCTCCTTCCTCCCTTCATTTTTCTTCTCCTTCTTATCTGGCGCCTGGTACGGCACCACTGCCAGCATCTTTGTCAGCAAGGCAATCTAGGGGTCCTTGAGTACTAGGGCTGGGCTATTGATTTGGTCGGCTGTCTGCAGCCAGCTCTGCGGATGGAGGAGGAAGGGGTTAAGTGCTTTGTCAAAAAATAATAGAATCAGAAGATAAGAGCAAAACTTGTCATACCTCCCAAGGAGGTGTTGCAGCATCGAGGCTGATGTCTTCTTCCTCGGCTGTCCAGTCCTTTTGAGGCTTGAACAGCACCTTCCACAACTTAGCATGAGAGGTGCGGTAGAAGTTGAGCGTGGTGGCTGGGTCTTCGGGCTTGTAGGACCACATGGGGGTGGCCAGGTCTTGGAACGGAAGGAGGCGACGGCAAAGCATGATCTGAACCACGTTGGGCAGCTCGACCTTCTTCTTTATCAACTTTGACATCCGGGCCTCCAGCAGCGCCACCTTCTGGGCTGACCCCAATCGAGGCCTTTCTTGGTCCATGAGAGACCAGACTCGTGGGGGGTCCGGATCTGAAGTCAGGGATTGCCGCCCAGTCCGCACCTAGAAGCTCTGTGATGTAAAATCACTTATTCTACCACATCTTGACAGTGTCTACAAAAGTGCCTTCCGGCCACTCAACCCGGGGGAACTTA
>NC_041387.1:348707403-348811315 GCF_002162155.2 Triticum dicoccoides | reverse complement strand
CATAGGCCGTAGTGTGGACGGACCCGAAGAAAGGCATCGCAGATTATGATGAAGGTCGAGATGTGCAGAAACGAGTTCGGGGTGAGGTCGTGGAAGTCTAGCCCATAGAAGAACATCAGGCCCCTGGCGAAGGGCTGGATGGGGAAAGATAATCCCCGTATCAAGTGGGGGATGAACACCACCCTCGCTTGGCCGCAGAGTGGGGGTGACCTGAACCTCCTCTAGGACGCAGTGAGCGACATTGGCCAGAAGGTAGCCTGTGCTCATCAGCTCCTGGATCGCGTCCTTGGTGACACTGGAGGCCTCCTAGTTGCCCTTTGAGCCAGAGCCGGTCATAGTCAGTCGAGGGAATGGCCGGGGAAGTTTTTGGAAGGATGCATGGATCTGGGAGATGGAGCTTAGGACATTGGGAAGGCAATGGCAGAGGAGGGACTGAGGGCGTACAGTGAAAATTGTGGTTGTTCCCCTTTTATTGGCTGCTGTAATACCAAGAGTCCTTTTACCGCGCCGCAAACCTCGCCTCTTCTCGATATAATCATGTCATTGTGCGCATGTGGGTTAGCACGAATCATTGATCATATCCCTTAAAAACGGGGCACAATCTCCATATTGTTGAGACATGCCAATGAAGAAACCACCTCGAACCGCTAATCCAGTTTTCATAACTGGCTAGTGGTCGTGGCATGTCGTGACCTTTCAAAAAAAGTTGTCAGATATGGGTACTATTCACACTTGGGCGACTAGCCTTCGGTGCTAAGTTGCGTATACATCTCGGAAGCTATGACGTAGCTCAGGGGCGTATCACCGGAGATTATTAAAGCCACCACAGAAGGGGAGGAACTAGTCTGCAAAGCCGATGATCTTTGTACATACCTCGGCTTCAAAGACTAGTTTGGGGGCTTCTAAGGGGTCCTCGGGTGCCGGACTATCACTCAAGGGTCGGAGAGGTGGGCCGCTCTTGATCCGTCATTAGAAGGCCGAGCTATAAGCGACTTCGTGTTCAAGAAGGAAACCTTTGAAGCCTTGGTGTCTCCTCCAGGTCAAGATTATGAAGATGGCATGTTTATCCCCCAATGATACTTGATCACATGTAACCCTAGATTCCTCTCGTGCGTGTATAAACTAGAGGGTTTAGCCCGTAGGGGAGGATCACCATACCCACCTAGGGTTTAGTTCATTCAATCTCGTGGTAGATCAACTCTATAATTGTCATACAAACACATCAATACTATCAAGCAGGACGTAGGGTTTTACCTCTTAGAGAGGGCCCGAACCTGGAAAAACACTGTCTCTACGCCCCTTGTTACCCATCGATCCAAGATCCATAGCTCGGGACCCCCCTACCCAAGATCCACCAGTCTTGACACCGACACTAACCTATTAACTTAGTGCCTAGTGCCAGTTGTTGTTTTTTTGCTTGTTTTCGGTTTTTCAGAATATCGGCACCAAACGAAGTCCAAATGCCACGAAACTTTTTGGAGATTTTTTCTGGACATAAGAGACCCTAGAAGCTTTGGGAGGGGGGACGCGAATATGGAGCAATGGCCCATGAGGCACCAGGGCGCTCCGAGGGGGGTATGGCATGCCCTGGTGGCTCATGGGGCCCACGTGGCTCCGTTTGACCTAACTCCACCTCTATAAATTCTCTAAAATCGAGAAACCAACAAAGAAGTCCACGAAATACGTTTTTTTCCATCGCAAGTTCCTGTTCTCGAGAGATCCCTTCTGGAGGCCTTTTCCGGCACTCTGCCGGATCAGGAATCAATCACGGAGGGGCTCTGCATCAACCTTGCTGCCCTTCCGATGATGTGTGAGTAGTTTACCATAGGCCTACGAGTCCATAGTTAGTAGCTAGATGGCTTCTTCTCTCTATTTGATCTTCAATACTATGTTTTCCTCGATGTTCTTGGAGTTCTATCCGATGTAATCACTTTTTCCGGTGTGTTTGTTGGGATCTGATGAATTGTGAGTTTACGATCAAATTATCCATGAATATTATTTGAGTTTTCTCTAAACTCTCTTATGCATGATTATTATAGCTTTGTGTTTCTCTTCGATCTATTGATTTCGTTTGGCCAACTAGATTGATTTTTCTTGCAATGGGAGAGGTGCTTTGTAATGGGTTCGATTGTGAGGTGCTCAATCCTAATGACAGAAAGGGACATGACACGTATTTGCATCGTCACCATTAAGGATAAAAAGATGGGGTTTATTCATGCATGAGTTTACTTTGTGTACATCATGTCATCTTGCTTAAGGCGTTACTCTGTTCTTTATGAACTTAATACTCTAGATGCATGCTGGATAGTGGTCGATGTGTGAAGTGATAGTAGTAGATGCAGGCAGGAGTCGGTCTACTTGTCTCGGACGTGATACCTATATAATGATCATTGCCTCGAATACCGTCATGATTATTTGCTTTTCTATCAATTGCCTAACAGTAACTTTTTTACCCACCATATGCTATTTTCAAGAGAGAAGCCTCTACTGAAAACAATGCCCCCGGGGTCTACTTCTATCATATAATAAAAATCCTAAAAATACTTTGCTGCACTTTTCAAGAGGTGCTTGGTAATGGGTTCGATCTTGCGGTGCTCAATCCCAGTGATAGAAGGGGATATGACACGTATTGTATCGTGGCTATTAAGGATAAAAAGATGGGATTTATTCATGCGTGAGTTTACTTTGTCTACATCATGTCATCTTGCTTAAGGCGTTACTCCGTTCTTTACGAACTTAATACTCTGGATGCATGCTAGATAGCAATCAATGTGTGGAGTAATAGTAGTACATGCAGGTAGGAGTCGGTCTACTTGTCTCGGACATGATGCCTATATACATGATCATTGCCTTGGATATTGTCATGATTATTTTCTTTTCTATCAATTCCCCAACAGTAATTTGTTTACCACCGTATGCTATTTTTGAGAGAGAAGCTTCTAGTGAAATATATGGCCCCTGGGTATACCTTTATCATATATTAAAAATCCTAAAAATACCTTGCTGCAATTTTACTTTATTTTTTTGTACTTTTGTTCGATCTATCTATCTATCACCATACAATTTAATCTTGCAATTAACCGCCAAGGGATTGACAACCCCTTGTTCGCGTTGGGTGCATGGATTTATTATTTTGTGTGCGGGTGCTATTAAGGAGTTGTTGTCTGATTCTCCTACTGGATTGATAATCTTGGTTTCATAACTGAGGGAAATACTTATCTCTAATGTACTACATCATCCCCTCCTCTTCGGGAAAATCCCAACGCAGCTCACAAGTAGCAGCGCTCATGCGCGCCCGCCCGTAGGTGGCTGCCCCCCTCCCGCTCGGCCCCGCAAGTCGCTGATGATGCTGCTGTCGGCCGCACCCTACCCCGCGCCGGTGCCGCCCGCTGCCAGCCGCGCCCACCGCTTCCTGCTTCTTCCCTGGCTGCTGGTGCCCTCTTGTGTGCGCGTGCAGCCCAACCATATAGGTCGGCTTGCTCTGTGGCACCTGAGGTCCACCACCCTTGTTTAATTAGGCCTAACTAAATTAGTGCTAACCCCTGCGCACTAACAATCACAAACAGGTGGCCCCGCAGTCAAAACATGCACTTAAATAATTTAACCAACTAAATTAATTAGCTAATAGTGCATGACATGTGGGTCCCCCCCCTTGGCACCCTGTTGACCAGTCAAACTTTGACTGGTCAAGCAGTCAACCAACCCTCTGGACCCACTTGTAAGTCTCTCAGCTGGGCAGATATAGCATTTTCTGTATAATTTGAATTAATTACTCAATCCAGAATATTGTTAAAACTTCGGTAAATCATAGAAAAATAATTGTGACTCGGATGAAAAAGTTTTATACATGAAAGTTGATCAGAAAAATATAACGAATTCAAATATGCCATCACATGCCTACCACAACCCTCTAACATAGTGAACCTGGACATTTTGCATCAGGATCGATCATCTGACCGAAAAATACCTATAACTAGGAAAATATTACCAGATATTTTCCCTCTTCTTCTAAAATGCTTAGGGATGCATTAGAGCATGTCACCCACACATCTTGCCTTGCCATTGCATTTGTGATGTGTTTGTTTGCTCTGTTATTTATTCTTTCCCCTCGGTTACTTCCTTTTCGGTAGACTCTGAGACTGCTGATGATCCGGTGATCGACTACACCATGAAGATCCGTTTTCGTATGCAGAGCTTCCAGGCAAGCAAAATCCCCTTGATCATTCCTATATCGCCCATTCTTTCTTTGCCATGCTTACATTATAATTTGCTACTGTATTCGATAACTCCTATTCTGATGCATAGCCTGATTTTGTAACCTGTTATTGATTCTTTACATGTCGTCCTATATGCTTAGTATAGACTAGTTAGTGATCCATGAGAGGCCCTGCACCCTTGTCCTTGTTACCATGCTCTACTACCGGTGATATGATCCATGTGATAGTGGTGCAGAGATGGAACACACACCAGCACCCTCCCTTAGTTGTATGACTCTGCTGAGCTACTATCGAGTACTAAGGGTGATGCCTCGTATCCCACTTACGATGATATCTCTGTAGTGTAGCACATCAGTTGTGGTTTACCAAGGGTGATTCTTCGCTCATCACTCCCGGTGATGTCTCTGTTGTGCAGCTCCTCAAGCGTGAACCCATCGAGGCTGGTTCCTCCAAGTTCACCTTGACATTTTACCTCAGGTGTGAACCTACCAAGGGTGATTCCTCTGGGTTCACCTTGATGGTATGGACCCACAACTGCTTTAATTATTCCTCGATAACTGCTACTGTGGGACTGAATGGACAGTTGGTACCGCCTCGGTAGAGGTGGACCTGATTTCCCAATAGTCTCTTGATAAGTCGGTCGACCCCAAGGGTATCCGCGAGAGTTATTGACGCAGCACGACTGGGAAGGCAGAGACCACTCCAGGAGAGGGATGGGCCTGGCCCTTGTCGTAGGACTATGAGACGGGGTGACAGGAGCACTGATCGTCACCGCGAGCCCCCAACACACTAATGGGTTTGGATATGTGATTTGAGTAGGCCTCTGGCCTATTCACACTAACCACCACGAGGGATAAGTTATGGGCACTCGGCGCCGTACCATTCTCCCGAAAGCTCTTCAGATGTCACAGTTCAGAGATATGGGCTGATTGTTGGGGTGGACGGTTGACGGAGTCCTGGATTAGGGGGTCCTTGGACAGCCGGACTATATACTTTGGCCGGACTGTTGGACTATGAAGATACAAGATTGAAGACTTCGTCTCGTGTCCGGGTGGGACTCTCCTTTGCGTGGAAGGCAAGCTTGGCAATTCGGATATGTAGATCTCCTTCTCTGTAACCAACTCTGTGTAACCCTAGCCTCCCTCCCGTGTCTATATAAACCAGAGGGCTTAGTCCGTAGGACAGCAACAATCATAATCATAGGCTAGCTCCTAGGGTTTAGCCTCTACGATCTCGTGGTAGATCAACTCTTGTAATACTCATATCATCAAGATCAATCAAGCAGGAATTAGGGTATTACCTCCATCGAGAGGGCCCGAACCTGGGTAAACATTGTGTCTCCCGCCTCCTGTTACCATTAGCCTTAGACGCACAGTTCGGGGCCCCCTACCCGACATCCGCCGATTTTGACACCGACATTGGTGATTTCATTGAGAGTTCCATTATGCCTTCACTGTAAGTCTTGATGGCTCGCCTTGTTGTCAAGGACAACATCACCTCTGGGGGAGCCCTGGCTGTAGGCCAAACTCTGAAATTGGGCGGCTTCGTCATGACCGCCCGTTCGGTCGCTGCACCGACGATGACTTCTCAGGTCATCAAGAACAGCCTCCATGTCAGCTCGGAATTCACCGAGCAGATGGATGCAATGGAGCTCTCCTCCCTGAACAAGCTCTTGGATCGCATCGCCGCCCTGGGAGTCGCTACGGACTATGATCGGATCAGGCTTAAACCCGACCAAACGGAGATTAACTCTCCTTCGGTCACCCATCAAATAGCGGTGGTGGAGGAGCAATGCAGCGATTCTTCCTCTATTTTGAGGGCAAACTATGTCCGGATTCCCGAGCTCTCCGAGCTGGATACCCATCTACAGGAGGACATGGCCCAAGCTCCGAACCTAGAATTGGACAGTGAGCCAGAAAAATTGGGCAACATCCCGGACCCCGAACTGCCAAGCTCGGAAGCTCCTCTGCCCCTGGGCCTTAGATCAGGTCAGGATTTGGACTTAAATCTACCCACCCACCCAGATACAAGTGATCTTTCCCACATTAGACAAGAGCCCCGAGAGACAGCACATCACCTCTGGGCCAGATTCCTCCTTGTAATGAGCAAGGTTAAGGACTGTCGCGAGGAAGACGCAATCTCATTCTTTTGCAAAAATTGCTTGGACAAGGGAATACTCAATGCCATAAGTCGCCGTGACATAGCACGCTTCACCGACTTGGCGGCCATCATACAGAAGTACTATGCGATGGAAAGCGCCTGGAAAACCCAAACAAAATCTGGGATCCTCCGGCTCCCACTAAACCCCTCGTCTGAACTAAAAGGGTGCACTCTCGCAAGTATGATCCAATTACAAAGAAACCAAAGCCCACTATAGGGCGTGGAACCGTATTGGAGGGATGGCTCAATGGGCCATGCAAAATTCACAGCACACCAGATACCATACCAACACACAGCCTTAGAGCATGTTGGATACTCCGGCAGGTGGCCAAGAGCGGCGAGGATCTCCTCATCAACAATACCGCAGAGCATCATCTCGCGGAAAATAACAATACAGTATTGACAGTCTTCGAGACTTTCGTCTCAAATAATAGGCGCAAGCGAGCACTCCGCAGCCTCGCCGAAGTCTGCCACATTGCAGCAATAAATCCATGGAACGATATGGCCATAACCTTCAATGCCAGTGAAGAACCTCAATTCCAAACTGTCCAAGCACCAGCCGCTTTGGTCCTTAGTCCAATTGTGGACGGCTTCCGGCTTACTAAAGTGCTCATGGACGGTGGCAGCGAATTAAACCTCATCTACGAGGAGACTCTTAACAAAATGGAAATAGACAAGAGCCGCATTGAGCAAAGCAGCACGACCTTCAGAGGAATCATCCCTAGTCGGGAGGCACGATGTGTGGAAAAAATCACACTAGATGTGGTATTCGGCACGCCGGAGAATTATAGGTCCGAAGAAATCACATTGCAAGTTGCCCCGTTCAGTAGCGGATACCACGCTCTTTTAGGGCGGGATGCATTCACGAGCTTCCAAGCTATACCCCATTATGGGTACATGAAGCTCAAGATGCCCGGGCCTAATGGAATCATCACTCTAGCTAGTGATCCGGACGTAGCACTCCGCGCCGAAAATAAAACCGCCGCACTGGCCCTTGAGGCATTATCCGAAGCCCTCACGGCCGAAGAACTAACTTCCCTGTGCTCCACAGTGGACAGGGACGATGTGATACTCGACAAACAACCCAAGTCCACCTCTTTCAAACTAGCGGACAAAATAGTCAAATTCCAGGTCCACCCAACGGACCCTACAAAAACAGCATCCATCGGGGCACAGCTGAACCCCATAATAGACGCCGCACTACGAGAGTTCTTGCGTGAGAACTGGGACATCTTCGCCTGGCATCCTTCAGACATACCAGGTATCCCACATAGGTTGGCCGAACATAGCCTAAACATACTGAAGGGATACAAGCCGGTCAAGCAGACTCTTTGGCGCTTTTCAGAACCTAAGCGACAAGCCATGGGAGAAGAGCTAGCCAAGTTACTCGAGGCCGGATTCATCAGAGAAATAAAACATCCAGACTGGCTAGCAAACCTAGTGATGGTACCAAAGAAGGACAAATCATGGCGCCTATGTGTCGATTTCAAGGACCTCAATAAGGCTTGTCCCAAGGATCCCTTCCCCCTCCCCCGCATCGATCAAATCATCAACGCTACCGCAGGACACGACTCATTGTGCTTCCTTGATGCATACTCCGGATACCATCAAATCAAGATGGCAGAGTCCAATCAAGCCGCAACGGCATTCATCACACCATACGGCCCCTTCTGTTTTAACACCATGCCTTTTGGGCTCAAAAATGCCGGTCCAACCTATCAACGCATGATTCAGACATGCCTGGAAAAACAAATCGGCAAAACAGTGGAGGCATACCTAGACGACGTAGTCATCAAAACCAGACAAGTTAAATCTTTAATAGTTGACTTGAGGCTTATGTTCGATAATCTCTGAACACATGACATCAAGCTCAATCCGGAAAAATGCGTTTTCGGCGTGCCTGCCGGAAAGCTGTTGGGCTTCATCGTTTCCAATAGAGGAATTGAAGCAAACCCGGCTAAAATCTGAGCTCTGTCACGGTTGGCTACCCCAACAGACCTTAAGCAAATCCAGAAATTAACTGGATGCATGGCTCCCCTAAGCCGCTTTATCTCCCGATTGGGAGAAAAGGCACTACCTCTTTATCGCCTTCTTCGATGCACCGAACACTTTGAGTGGATGGATGCGGCCACGGCCGGACTGGAAGAAATAAAGGCCCTCTTGGCCAGCAATCCAATCCTGGCCGTGCCAAATATCGGCGAACCCATGCTGTTATATATAGCGACAACACACCAGGTTGTAAGCGCAGTGCTCGTCGTCAAACAAGGGACGGACGGACATAAGTTCCCGCTTCAAAATCCGATATACTATGTATCCACTATCCTCACTCCATGCAAATCACGGTACCCACATTATCAAAAGATATCATACGCGGTCTTCATGGCATCCCGGAAACTACGACACTACTTTCAAGAGTGTTCAATCACGGTGGCCTCTGAAGTACCACTCAATGATATAATAAACAACCGCGATGCCACGGGCCGGATTGCTAAATGGGCTATTGTCAGGACCCCGACTCAATGTCACATCGATCTAGCCGGTAACACCTCATATCACTTTGCGGCCTCACGCACGGTATTCCCACGGGTGTCGCCTTACCTTTGCCCGGAACCGTTTGCGCCTTTTGGCTCACGTATATGATAGTGTCGCTAGCATCCATATGATAAGGAGCCCGGGCTGACATGACTAGTCGTAAACCCAAAGTGGCACAGACTTACAGGGACAGGCATCCATGACCCAGCTTCGAACGTGTCGGTCATCAGCAAGTGGGTCCGGGCTGTAGCACTGGGCTAGCAGGACTCCGGTAAACCGGGCTGTAGCGGGCTAACAGGACTCCGGTACTCAAAGCGTGACATTTCCCCGAAGGGACAGACACAGGAACGAAGAAGGACACATGCCGGCCAGCCTAAGTGTTCCAGAGCAGTAGCAAGCTACCATGGCTCAGCGGTAACACTAGGAGACATTTCCCGGTAAGAGAGGCTACTAAAGATAAACAACTAGGTAGTCAGATCCCACACATACCAAGCATTTCAATCATACACACAATATGCTCGATATGTGCAAATACAACGAAGCATCACAACATGACTCTACGACACAAGTACTTTATTTAAGGCTCAGAGAGCCATACATAGCATACACAAAGGTACGGGTCTCACGACCCCACATACAAGTCATACAGTCATACAAACCAGCAGCGGAAGTAACTTGTCTGAGTACAGACAACTAGTAAAATAAAAGAGGCTTGGAAAGCCTAGCTATACTACGTGGTCCATCACAAGCTCAGGGTCACCACCTGGGTCTTTAGCCTACTCGTTGATGTCAACGTCTACATAGAACCCATCAGAAGGGGTTGCAGCGTCTTCTGTAAAAATGTAGATTATAGCAACATGAGTACAAAGGTACTCAGCAAGACTTACATCAGATCCTACATACATGCATAGTATCAAGAGGGGTTGGTGGAGTTATTGCAGCAAGCCAGCTTTGACTCTTGGCTAGACTATCCTACGATACTCCAACTTGAAATGGTTTTGCGCACACGAGTCCACTACTCACCACTTCAATACACTACCGAGGATCCACCTCCGTCTTCCTACGGAAGAGCCATCCTCGGCACTCACACTTATCTTGAGGCTTTTAACAGTTTCCATTTACTTGTCTATGAACTGTATAGGCAACCAAGTAGTCCTTTACCGCGGACGCGGCTATTCGAATAGATCATGTTAACCCTGCAGGGGTGTACTTCTTCATACACGCTCTCACCACTTATCGTCGCTTACACGACATGTACTCGGCAACCTTCAAGCGGAAGCCCAACGTGGGTGTCGGCCACGACCTACCTAATCACCTAAGCCTCCAGTAGGCTACAAACACCAGAAACTACTTGCAACTCCTGGACGGAGAACTAGGGTGAATAAGAAGCCGAGAGGGTCCATTGGTTTCGGGCCCAATGCATGGTAGTAGCTGATTCTTAAATCACACATACAGATCTCAGTGCTTAAGGTCGGCTTCAATGAAACAACCCACCATGTACTCCTACATGGCCTCTCATCGATACCTTTACCAAATCGTGTTCACCACACCACTCTCATTACCGTCATAATCATTTCACTCTAGCCCATCACCCAGATGAACCAGACCTGACACGACTCTAAGCATAGCAGGCATAGCAAGGTAGGAACAACACATACATATGGCTCAATCAACTCCTACACATGCTAGTGGGTTTCATCTAGTTACTGTGGCAATGACAGGTCATGCAGAGGAAATGGGTTCAACTACCGTAGCACACAACAGTTTGAATCGCGTTGTCTTAATGCAGTAAAAGAGAGCAGGAGCGAGAACATGGGATTGTATCGATATGATCAAATGGTTGGTTGCTTGCCTGATGGTTCGATGCACGGATACGGTTCTTCGTTAGGGTAGTCACGGTACTCCTCGGGGACAGATCCTGTCGTAAAGGATAACGATACACAGGCATCACCAAACAATGTGCAACAATATGATGCATGCATGAAACATGGCAATATGAGTGTGTTGGGCTAATGCAACTAAAGCTACCAACGCTGTCAGGACCCCGACTCGATGTCACATCGATCTAGCTGGTAACACCTCATATCACTTTGCGGCCTCACGCACGGTATCCCCACGGGTGTCGTCTTACCTTTTCCCGGGACCGTTTGCGCCTTTTGGCTCGCGTATATGAAAGTGTCGCTAGCATCCATATGATAAAGAGCCCGGGCTGACATGACTAGTCGTAAACCCAAAGTGGCACAGACTTACAGGGACAGGCATCCATGACCCAGCTTCGAACGTGTCGATCATCAGCAAGTGGGTCCGGGCTGTAGCACTGGGCTAGCAGGACTCCGGTAAACCGGGCTGTAGCGGGCTAACAGGACTCCGGTACTCAAAGCGTGACATTTCCCCGAAGGGACAGACACAGGAACGAAGAAGGACACATGCCGGCCAGCCTAAGTGTTCCAGAGCAGTAGCAAGCTACCATGGCTCAGCGGTAACACTAGGAGACATTTCCCGGTAAGAGAGGCTACTAAAGATAAACCACTAGATAGTCAGATCCCACACATACCAAGCATTTCAATCATACACACAATATGCTCGATATGTGCAAATACAACGAAGCATCACAACATGACTCTATGACACAAGTACTTTATTTAAGGCTCAGAGAGCCATACATAACATACACAAAGGTACGGGTCTCACGACCCAACATACAAGTCATACAGTCATACAAACCAGCAGCGGAAGTAACTTGTCTGAGTACAGACAACTAATAAAATAAAAGAGGCTTGGAAAGCCTAGCTATACTACGTGGTCCTTCACAAGCTCAGGGTCACCACCTGGGTCTTTAGCCTACTCGTTGATGTCAACGTCTACATAGAACCCATCAGAAGGGGTTGCAGCGTCTTCTGTAAAAATGTAAATTATAGCAACATGAGTACAAAGGTGCTCAGCAAGACTTACATCAGATCCTACATACATGCTTAGTATCAAGAAGGGTTGGTGGGGTTATTGCAGCAAGCCAGCTTTGACTCTTGGCTAGACTATCCTACGATACTCCAACTTGAAATGGTTTTGCGCACACGAGTCCACTACTCACCAATTCAATACACTACCGAGGATCCACCTCCGTCTTCCTACGGAAGAGCCATCCTCGGCACTCACTCTTATCTTGAGGCTTTTAGTAGTTTCCATTTACTTGTCTATGAACTGTATAGGCAACCAAGTAGTCCTTTACCGCGGACGCGGCTATTCGAATAGATTATGATAACCCTGCAGGGGTGTACTTCTTCATACATGTTTCCACCACTTAGCGTCTGCACACGACATGTGCTCGGCAGACTTCAAGCGAAAACCGACGTGGGTGTAGACCACGACCTACCTAAACACTTAAGCCTCTAGTCCAGGTTTATCGCCTATTCAGGTTCCATCCGCAGGGAGTCCGGCCGAGGTTTCCCATACGGCCCCGAACGATGTGAACAGGGTTCCCGAGATACCTAAAGGGTATTCGGTACACCGTGCCACGTACCTACCGCATCACAGCCCACCCCTACGGTCAGCGCTGTCCACGGCCTCCAGTAGGCTACAAACACCAGAAACTACTTGCAACTCCTGGACAGAGAGCTAGGGTGAATAAGAAGTCGAGCGGGGTCATATTTCAGGGCCCAATGCATGGTAGTAGCTGTATCTTAAATCACGCATACAGATCTCAGTGCTTAAGGTCGGCTTCAATGAAACAACCCACCATGTACTCCTACATGGCCTCTCATCGATACCTTTACCAAATCGTGTTCACCACACCACTCTCATTACCGACATAAACATTTCACTCTAGCCCATCACCCAGATGAACCAGACCTGACACGACTCTAAGCATAGCAGGCATAGCAAGGTAGGAACAACACATACATATGGCTCAAACAACTCCTACACATGCTAGTGGGTTTCATCTAGTTACTATGGCAATGACAGGTCATGCAGAGGAAATGGGTTCAACTACCGTAGCACACAACAGTTTGAAACGCGTTGTCTTAATGCAGTAAAAGAGAGCAGGAGCGAGAACATGGGATTGTATCGATATGATCAAATGTTTGGTTGCTTGCCTGATGGTTCGATGCACTGATACGGTTCTTCGTTAGGGTAATCACGGTACTCTTCGGGGACAGAACCTGCCGCAGAGAGCACCGATACACAAACATTACCAAACAGTATGCAACAATATGATGCATGCATGAGACATGGCAAAATGAGTGTATTGGGCTAATGCAACTAAAACCAGAAGGGTTTGAACAAATTTGAATCAAGGATTCAAATTTCAAATTCAAATATGGCCTTTTAAAGTGCTTTTCCTTGTTCTGCTTAAAACATCAATTTAACTTGTTTGATCATGCATGAAAATAGTACAGATGGATAGATTGGATTTTTCTGATCATTTTTCATATATAATTTGTCCAATTTGGAGTTACAGAATAAAAGTTATGAATTTTTGAAGTTTAAATAATATTCTGGAATTTCCTGATTTAAATTAAATCCAGAAAATCAATTACTGCGTCAGCCTGACGTCAGTGTGACGTCAGCAGGTCAACGGAAGTGGTCCAGGTCAAACCTGACAGTGGGTCCCGCATGTCAGGGTGATTATTTTAATTAAAACTTAATTAAAACTAATCCTGTTTAATTAACAGGGCTGGGCCCCACCTGTCATTGACTCAGGGGAGTCAACCAGGGCCCAGCCGTGGTCAAACCCGGGTCGGCTGCACCGGCGTTTAGCCGCCGGCGAGCCCGACGCGGCGGCGGGAGTGGTTTTGGCTATTCCGGCCACCAAATGGGCCGCGGAGACCACCGGAGTGGAGCTGAGGACAAACCGCAGCTCTTGGCGGAGTCCGTTGGGGTCGGGGTGGCCGGAGTTGGCGCCGGCGACGACCTTGGCGGCCACCGGGGTTCGGCCGAAGACGAACTTGACGCTAGAGGGTTCGGTGAGGCTCGTGGAGTAGCTAGCTAGGTGCTGCGGGACTTGGTGAGTAGGATGGACACCATCTTGTGGCCGGAGGATGACCGGGAGCACGTCGGCGACGAGCTCCACGGCGGTGGGTGCGGTTGAGCTCCGGGAGGTTGCTACATGGCTCGGGAGCAAGAACGGAAAGGAGGGGAAGATGGCTAAGCTCACAGTGAGTGCGACGGAGTCCTTGGTGCGGCCGGAGATGGACCGGAGCGACGACGGCGTTGAAGGGGATCTCCGGCGACGGTGAGCTCGGGCGAGGTCGGTGCAGTGGTCTCGGGCGTTGCGAGCGCTCGGGGCTCGGCTGCTCGATGAAGTGGACAGCGGCGGAGCTCCTGGACACGGTGAGACGGCGTGGGGTGGTCGGAGGGCGTGGCTACGGCGAGGGGGTGGCGGCGATGGCGTCGGCCATGGCTGGGGCGTGCGAGGGGGAGGAGCTGGAGAGGAGAGGGGGTGTCTGGGGGGTTCGGGGGAGAGAGAGAGACCGATCCACGACGTCACCTGGCGAGGGGAGCGGCGAGGCGGCGAGCAGGTGCGTGGCGCACGCCGCGGTCGCCGTCGGGCACCTGCCTGCCGGCCTGGCCGGCAAGCAGCTCGCTGGAGCGGTGCTGGGCTGGGCCGGCAGGTGGGCCGGGGCAGGCGCCAGGTAAGTTTTTTTCATTTTCTTCTGTTTTCTGTTTTTTTAATACTTCTGCAACTTTGTTGAATTAAATAAAATACCTAGGCAACTTCAAAAATCACCAAATCACTCCTGGTCCATAGTTGGATTATTTCCAACATGAAACATTTTAGTTTGGAGGTATTTGAGCATTTAAATATTTTATATAATTTTAAATGCCCAAATTCAAATATTTATGAATTAATTCAAAAACCCTAAGATGGCCTAGGAAAATGTGCACCACTTTTGGCAGAGGTTCTGAACCAAGACAAAAATGATGGGCATTTTAGAAGGGCATTTCAGGTTCATTGAAAATTATTTTAGTAAACCCTAGTTGGTTTCAGAGGGGACTGGGGGTTCTGTCATCCCCATTTCAAGTTTCTGATGAAAGAGTAAACATGATGCAACACTCTAATGCATGACTAGCTAGGGTGTGACAACTCACCCCCACTCAAAAGAATCTCGTCCCGAGATTTGGGTTCCTCCGGGAAGAAGGCGGGGTACTCGAGTCGAAGACGATCCTCCCTTTCCCAAGTTGCTTCATCCTCAGAATGGTGCGACCATTGAACCTTGAGAAACTTGATATTATGACGTCGAGTGGTACGTTCGGCATGATCGAGGATACGAATGGGGTACTCTCGATATGTAAGATTATCTTGGAGATCAAGCGTTTCGTAGTCCACTCCACGGATAGGATCCGAGAAGCAACGCCTGAGTTGAGAAACGTGGAAGACATCGTGGACTCTGGAGAGGTGCGGAGGTAGTTCCAACTGGTAGGCAACTTCTCCTCGTTTGGCGAGAATGCGAAAAGGTCCAATGTAACGAGGAGCCAATTTGCCTTTGATACCGAAACGATGGGTTCCCTTCAGAGGGGTGACCCGAAGATAAGCCTTCTCGTCAACCTCGAAAGTCATAGCCTTATGTTTTCGGTCATATTGACTCTTTTGACGAGATTGAGCTGTTTTCAACTTTTCACGAACGATACGAACTTGTTCTTCTGCTTCCTGAATCATATCCGGGCCAAAGAATTGTCTTTCCCCGGTCTCTGACCAGTTAAGGGGTGTTCGACACCGTCGTCCATAGAGAACTTCAAAAGGGGCTTTACCCAGGCTAGATTGATAGCTGTTGTTGTAAGCGAATTCGGCAAATGGAAGGCACTTTTCCCAGTCCATTCCGAATGAGATAACAGAGGCTCGAAGCATGTCTTCTAGAATCTGGTTGACGCGTTCCACTTGACCACTCGACTGAGGGTGGAAAGCGGTGCTAAAGGAGAGACGGGTTCCCATAGCATGTTGGAAACTTTCCCAAAATCGAGAGGTGAAGAGACTTCCTCGATCCGAGTTAATTTCCAAAGGAACACCATGGAGAGACACTATTCGGGAGATGTATAAGTCTGCCAGCTGACTAGCGGTTATACTCTCACGAACAGGTAGGAAGTGGGCTACTTTGGGAAGACGATCGACCACGACGAAGATAGCATTATTCCCTCTCTTAGTCCTGGGAAAACCGGTAATGAAATCCATACCAATTTTATCCCATTTCCATTCAGGAATAGCTAGGGGTTGAAGGGTGCCAGCAGGCCGTTGGTGCTCTGCTTTTACACGACGACAGACGTCGCAATTAGCAATATACTGAGCAATTTCTCTCTTCATCCTAGTCCACCAGAACCTCTGGCGTAGGTCCTGATACATCTTAGTACTACCGGGATGAATGGTGAGAGGAGATTCATGAGCCTCCTTAAGGATCAACTGCCGTAGATGCTGGTTCTTGGGAACCACTAGACGGTTCTCAAAGTACACAACACCATGATCATTTGTGGAGAAACAACTAGCACCTCCGCTAGCAATGTTCTCCTTGATCTTAGCTATTCCCTTATCTCGCTTCTGGGCAGCAATGATTTGATCCGTAAGAGTAGGTTTCGCCACCAAGGTGGAAAGAAATCCTTGAGGAACAATGTGAAGGTTAAGCTTCCGAAATTCCTCATGGAGAAGCGGTTGACTTTGTTGTAACATCAGATTGTTACAATAAGATTTACGACTTAGCGCATCAGCCATGACGTTGGCTTTCCCTGGGGTGTAGGTTATTCCTAAGTCGAAATCTGTGATCAATTCAACCCAACGTCTCTGCCTGAGATTCAAATCCGGTTGGGTGAAAATATACTTCAGACTTTGGTGATCAGTGAATATTTCGCAACGATTACCGAGGAGGTAATGTCGCCAGGTCTTAAGTGCATAGACTACGGCTGCAAGCTCTAGATCATGAGTAGGATAATTCTCCTCATGTGGGTGCAACTGTCGTGAAGCGTAGGCAATTACGTGTCGATCTTGCATGAGAATGCAACCTAGTCCTTGTCGCGAGGCGTCGCAGTAGATAACAAAGTCCTTGGAGAAGTCTGGCGGTACCAGCACGGGAGCAGAAGTCAGGCGTCTTTTCAGTTCCTGAAAGCTGTGCTCACATTGTGGAGTCCATTCGAACTTCTTATCTTTCTTGAGGAGTTCGGTTAGAGGTTTAGCAACTTTGGAGAAGTTTTCGACAAAGCGACGGCAATAGCTCGCTAAGCCTAGAAAACTCCGAACTTGCTTGACTGATTCAGGTGGAGTCCAATTAAGAACGGCTTGAACTCGCTCGGGGTTAACAGCAATACCTTTACCAGATATTACATGACCCAGATAGGTCACTTCTGACAACCAGAATTCACATTTAGAAAATTTGGCATAAAGGCGATGCTCTCGAAGTTTCTGCAACACTAGCCTTAGATGTTCGGCATGTTCTTCCTCGTTCTTGGAGTAGATGAGTATATCATCGAGGTAAACCACGACGAATTTATCCAAATACTCCATGAAGATTGAGTTCATTAACCGAGAAAAGGTGGCTGGAGCGTTGGTTAATCCGAAGGACATGACGGTGTACTCGTATTGGCCATAACGAGTAACAAAGGCCGTTTTAGGAATGTCCCCGTTTCTGATTTTGATTTGATGGTAGCCCAACCTCAAATCCATCTTGGAGAAGACTGAGGATCCAGCGAGCTGATCGTACAGGTCGTTGATCCTGGGAAGCGGATATTTGTTCTTGATTGTGACCAAATTGACAGGTCGGTAATCTACAACCATCCGGTCCGTACCATCCTTCTTCTTGACGAATAGGACGGGGCAAGCCCACGGAGATGAGCTAGGTCGGATGAAACCTTTTTTCAAGGACTCATCGAGTTGTTTCTTAAGCTCGGCTAGTTCTAGGGGTGCCATCTTATAAGGTCTTCTAGCAATCGGAACGGTTCCTGGAATGAGGTCTATTACAAACTCAACATCCCTGTCAGGTGGAACACCTGGCAATTCCTCTGGAAAGACATCCGGGAAGTCACGGACTACCGGAACGTCCTCAAGGTCTGGCAAAGGGCTGGCGTTAAGAGAATATAATTGTTGCTTGGCTATTCGGGTCAAGACATTAACTATCTTTCCCGAAGGATGGGTGAGTTGAACAGTCCTAGAGAAGCAATCAATTTTGGCTTGATGAGCTGACATCCAGTCCATACCCAAAATGATATTAATATCTGAAGATTTAAGGGCTATCAAAGACGCGAGGAAAACAAGTCTGTCGACTTGGATTTCATTTCCATGGCTTACTCTAGAAGTTTGCCATTTGGATCCCGGAGTTTGAATTACCATAGAGGTTGGCATATCACCGAATGCGACGTTATGCAAACGAGCATAATTTTCAGATATAAAAGAATGAGAGGCTCCTGTATCGAAAAGAACAGATGCCGGGTGGCAATTAACAAGAAGCGTACCGAGAACGACGTTGGGATCCTCTTGAGCTTCTTCGGCAGAAATACAATTGACATGGCCACGTGAAGCGGTGACCGGCTTGGCGTGGAATATTTTTCCTGTCGGCTTGCCATGGCCAACAGCTTTAGCAGACTGGTTGGGGTTGGTCTGGGGGCACTCACGCATATAGTGACCAGATTCCCCACACTTGAAACAAGTCACGGAACTGGTACGTGGAGGAGCATTGTTAGTTGGACCCCCATAGGGCTTGGCCGGTGCAGACTGTTGAACGGGGCGAGGCGCCTGGAAGGATGGCCTCGGTGTGAACCTGGGTGGCAGGGCGGTGTTGGGTACCCACACGTGGCGCTTCTGAGGACCAGCACCAGATGAGGAACCCATGTCACGGCCATGCTTGCGTGTTGCGTCATAGTCAGTCTCACCAGTTTCAGCACTGATGGCTTTGTTGACAAGTTTCTGAAAAGATGTGCACTCATGCAGACGGAGGTCGCGGCGAAGCTCAGGACTAAGGCCCTTACGGAACCTTGCTTGCTTCTTGGCATCGGTAGACACTTCCTCAGTTGCATATCGTGCGAGATTACCAAACTCCCTGCTGTAAGCATCCACAGAGAGTCGGCCTTGGGTGAAACTGCAAAATTCTTCACGTTTACGGTCCATGAGACCCTCCGGAATGTGATGTTCACGGAAAGCCTCACTGAACTCAGCCCAAGTAGTGACATGGCCCGCCGGGCGCATAGCTCCATAATTCTCCCACCATAGACTGGCGGGGCCTTCAAGATGGTATGCAGCAAAGGTGACCTTGTCAGCCTCCGCTACCAGCGCGGAACGCAGTTTATGAGAGATACTGCGAAGCCAGTCATCAGCGTCGAGAGGCTCGACAGAGTGGTGGAACGTGGGTGGATGCAATTTGATAAAATCACTAAGTGACACCACGTTAGTCCTCTGATGGTGTGCTGTGTTCTGTTCAATACGCTCCAACAAACGGTTGGTCTCCCGCTTGTTTCTCTCAGCTTCCATCATAACCTCGGCTAGTGAAGGAGGATGAGGCAGATTTACATCCCTGGCTTCACTGCCTTTGGCCTGCTCTTGAGAAGCAGGGTTAGCGCGCGTGTTGACCATCCTAGGTAAACAAGACAATGATTTAGTCAGGATGATAAAATTCCGACATAGGGTAAAATGTAAGGAATAACTCGAAATGCAAGATGATCATCCGTATGACATGGTAGATACAGAAACTGCTTCTTTATTCCATCGTCATACACACCATACAGAGTTTAGTACAAGACCAAACAAAGTACTATTACGGTGAAAGAGGATTACATCTCATCGAAGGCAGTCCAAGCTCCTATACATTATTTTTCTACACCTCCGGAAGGAGTACAAACTAGGTCATATCCCACGAGTCACGCGGGACGATAGACGAAACAGCTAGTGCGAACTAGTGATACTACTGCTAACTCAGACCGATCCGTAGTAGTCCTCGTAAAAGTCACCTCCATAGCCTGGGAGCTCAACATGATCATCCGGAAACAGGCGATCTCGCGGAGCTTGTGGACCATAGGGGCTACGATGAGGCCTTGGACCAACAAACGGTGGCCTGCGGGGCCCGCGAGGTGGGGTGATGCCTCCTACATCACGCCAAACCATCACGTCTGGCAGAGCAGATCTCACAGGATAGAGATCGCGCATATCTGAATATCCAGCTTGCACCGCCGGTGCGAACCGAGTCAAAGTGGCCCAGTGGTCAGCACGGGTATTGAAGAGCTCTAACCTTAAGGCCCGATTTTCACGGTCCTTATCCTCGAGCATCTCAGCAGTGGTGCGAGTCCGTGAATCCTCCTGAGTGGGGTCAGCATAGATAGCCTGGAGATACCCTTGTGCTCCCGGAAGTGATCCTGGCATATACCGGAAATCAGAGTCCCGAAATAGACCAGATCTGACTCGCATAATGGTCATCATAGAGTAGGCGGCGTCCTGCACAGCCATCTCAATGGTAACCCCGAGTCCATAAGAGCAGTGAAGAGGCTCGGTGGATCCAGGATAAGATGGAAATATCCTGACAGTGCAGAGATACTGGCTTTGATTAAAGTCTCGGAATTGCTCTTCGACCGTGTACTCAGGATACCAGCGGTATCCAGCCTCAGTCATTACCCTGACCAACTTGGCAGTATGGCCGGGTACATCTAGGCATCGAGTCAGGCGAACCACTTGATTGATGTCGCGCGTGGCCATCTGAAAGCACAATCATAATGCAAGGGCATTAGAATTTCTAGCAAAATTTCGGCAGCATAACAGCTGTAAATGCTCAAGAAGGATTTTGAGACATTTGACAAAGGATTACATACACACTCATCATCATCATAACAAGGTTCTGAATCCATTCTAACAACATAATGTGGTAGTAGAACTGAACTAGGCTTGTATCCATCAAACTTATAAGGTACTACTGATTAGTAACACGTGATCCTGATAGAGAGAATAGGTCCTAATTCCTTAACCCCCGGTGGAAAAATGGACTGACTCAGATCAGAATGTCATAAGATAAAGGAGTAAAAGAGCCTTACGTCCCATCCCACAAACAATTCCCCTACATATAACTAAAGAATTTCTAGACTCAACATCGACCAGTTTGGCTTGGAGAAGCTACAGGCAGTCCGGCTCTGATGCCAACGCTGTCAGGACCCCGACTCGATGTCACATCGATCTAGCCGGTAACACCTCATATCACTTTGCGGCCTCACGCACGGTATCCCCACGGGTGTCGCCTTACCTTTGCCCGGGACCGTTTGCGCCTTTTGGCTCACGTATATGATAGTGTCGCTAGCATCCATATGATAAAGAGCCCGGGCTGACATGACTAGTCGTAAACCCAAAGTGGCACAGACTTACAGGGACAGGCATCCATGACCCAGCTTCGAATGTGTCGGTCATCAGCAAGTGGGTCCGGGCTGTAGCACTGGGCTAGCAGGACTCCGGTAAACCGGGCTGTAGCGGGCTAACAGGACTCCGGTACTCAAAGCGTGACATTTCCCCGAAGGGACAGACACAGGAACGAAGAAGGACACATGCCGGCCAGCCTAAGTGTTCCAGAGCAGTAGCAAGCTACCATGGCTCAGCGGTAACACTAGGAGACATTTCCCGGTAAGAGAGGCTACTAAAGATAAACCACTAGATAGTCAGATCCCACACATACCAAGCATTTCAATCATACACACAATATGCTCGATATGTGCAAATACAACGAAGCATCACAACATGACTCTATGACACAAGTACTTTATTTAAGGCTCAGAGAGCCATACATAACATACACAAAGGTACGGGTCTCACGACCCAACATACAAGTCATACAGTCATACAAACCAGCAGCGGAAGTAACTTGTCTGAGTACAGACAACTAATAAAATAAAAGAGGCTTGGAAAGCCTAGCTATACTACGTGGTCCTTCACAAGCTCAGGGTCACCACCTGGGTCTTTAGCCTACTCGTTGATGTCAACGTCTACATAGAACCCATCAGAAGGGGTTGCAGCGTCTTCTGTAAAAATGTAGATTATAGCAACATGAGTACAAAGGTACTCAGCAAGACTTACATCAGATCCTACATACATGCATGTTATCAAGAAGGGTTGGTGGAGTTATTGCAGCAAGCCAGCTTTGACTCTTGGCTAGACTATCCTACGATACTCCAACTTGAAATGGTTTTGCGCACACGAGTCCAGTACTCACCAATTCAATACACTACCGAGGATCCGCCTCCGTCTTCCTACGGAAGAGCCATCCTCGGCACTCACACTTATCTTGAGGCTTTTAACAGTTTCCATTTACTTGTCTATGAACTGTATAAGCAACCAAGTAGTCCTTTACCGCGGACGCGGCTATTCGAATAGATCATGTTAACCCTGCAGGGGTGTACTTCTTCATACACGCTCTCACCACTTACCGTCGTTTACACGACATGTACTCGGCAACCTTCAAGCGGAAGCCCAACGTGGGTGTCGGCCACGACCTACCTAATCACCTAAGCCTCCAGTCCAGGTTTATCGCCTATCCAGGTTCCATCCGCAGGGAGTCCGGCCGAGGTTTCCCATACGGCCCCGAACGATGTGAACAGGGTTCCCGAGATACCTAACGGGTATTCGGTACACCGTGCCACGTACCTACCGCATCACAGCCCACCCCTACGGTCAGCGCTGTCCACGGCCTCCAGTAGGCTACAAACACCAGAAACTACTTGCAACTCCTGGACGGAGAACTAGGGTGAATAAGAAGCCGAGAGGGTCCATTGGTTTCAGGCCCAATGCATGGTAGTAGCTGATTCTTAAATCACACATACAGATCTCAGTGCTTAAGGCCGGCTTCAATGAAACAACCCACCATGTACTCCTACATGGCCTCTCATCGATACCTTTACCAAATCGTGTTCACCACACCACTCTCATTACCGACATAAACATTTCACTCTAGCCCATCACCCAGATGAACCAGACCTGACACGACTCTAAGCATAGCAGGCATAGCAAGGTAGGAACAACACATACATATGGCTCAAACAACTCCTACACATGCTAGTGGGTTTCATCTAGTTACTGTGGCAATGACAGGTCATGCAGAGGAAATGGGTTCAACTACCGTAGCACACAGCAGTTTGAAACGCGTTGTCTTAATGCAGTAAAAGAGAGCAGGAGCGAGAACATGGGATTGTATCGATATGATCAAATGGTTGGTTGCTTGCCTGATGGTTCGATGCACTGATACGGTTCTTTGCTAGGGTAATCAGGGTACTCTTCGGGGACAGAACCTGCCACGGAGAGCACGATACACAAACATTACCAAACAGTATGCAACAATATGATGCATGCATGAAACATGGCAATATGAGTGTGTTGGGCTAATGCAACTAAAACCAGAAGGGTTTGAACAATTTTGAATCAAGGATTCAAATTTCAAATTCAAATATGGCCTTTTAAAGTGCTTTTCCTTGTTCTGCTTAAAACATCAATTTAACTTGTTTGATCATGCATGAAAATAGTACAGATGGATAGATTGGATTTTTCTGATCATTTTTCATATATAATTTGTCCAATTTGGAGTTACAGAATAAAAGTTATGAATTTTTTGAAGTTTAAATTATATTCTGGAATTTCCTGATTAAAATTAAATCCAGAAAATCAATTACTGCGTCAGCCTGACGTCAGTGTGACGTCAGCAGGTCAACGGAACTGGTCCAGGTCAAACCTGACAGTGGGTCCCGCATGTCAGGGTGATTATTTTAATTAAAACTTAATTAAAACTAATCCTGTTTAATTAACAGGGCTGGGCCCCACCTGTCATTGACTCAGGGGAGTCAACCAGGGCCCAGCCGTGGTCAAACCCGGGTCGGCTGCACCGGCGTTTAGCCGCCGGCGAGCCCGACGCGGCGACGGGAGTGGTTTTGGCTATTCCGGCCACCAAATGGGCCGCGGAGACCACCGGAGTGGAGCTGAGGACAAACCGCAGCTCTTGGCGGAGTCCGTTGGGGTCGGGGTGGCCGGAGTTGGCGCCGGCGACGACCTTGGCGGCCACCGGGGTTCGGCCGAAGACGAACTTGACGCTAGAGGGTTCGGTGAGGCTCGTGGAGTAGCTAGCTAGGTGCTGCGGGACTTGGTGAGTAGGATGGACACCATCTTGTGGCCGGAGGATGACCGGGAGCACGTCGGCGACGAGCTCCACGGCGGTGGGTGCGGTTGAGCTCCGGGAGGTTGCTACACGGCTCGGGAGCAAGAACGGAAGGGAGGGGAAGATGGCTAAGCTCACAGTGAGTGCGACGGAGTCCTTGGTGCGGCCGGAGATGGACCGGAGCGACGACGGCGTTGAAGGGGATCTCCGGCGACGGTGAGCTCGGGCGAGGTCGGTGCGGTGGTCTCGGGCGTTGCGAGCGCTCGGGGCTCGGCTGCTCGATGAAGTGGACAGCGGCGGAGCTCCTGGACACGGTGAGACGGCGTGGGGTGGTCGGAGGGCGTGGCTACGGCGAGGGGGTGGCGGCGATGGCGTCGGCCATGGCTGGGGCGTGCGAGGGGGAGGAGCTGGAGAGGAGAGGGGGTGTCTGGGGGGTTCGGGGGAGAGAGAGAGACCGATCCACGACGTCACCTGGCGAGGGGAGCGGCGAGGCGGCGAGCAGGTGCGTGGCGCACGCCGCGGTCGCCGTCGGGCACCTGCCTGCCTGCCTGGCCGGCAAGCAGCTCGCTGGAGCGGTGCTGGGCTGGGCCGGCAGGTGGGCCGGGGCAGGCGCCAGGTAAGTTTTTTTCATTTTCTTCTGTTTTCTATTTTTTTAATACTTCTGCAACTTTGTTGAATTAAATAAAATACCTAGGCAACTTCAAAAATCACCAAATCACTCCTGGTCCATAGTTGGATTATTTCCAACATGAAACATTTTAGTTTGGAGGTATTTGAGCATTTAAATATTTTATATAATTTTAAATGTCCAAATTCAAATATTTATGAATTAATTCAAAAACCCTAAGATGGCCTAGGAAAATGTGCACCACTTTTGGCAGAGGTTCTGAACCAAGACAAAAATGATGGGCATTTTAGAAGGGCATTTCAGGTTCATTGAAAATTATTTTAGTAAACCCTAGTTGGTTTCAGAGGGGACTGGGGGTTCTGTCATCCCCATTTCAAGTTTCTGATGAAAGAGTAAACATGATGCAACACTCTAATGCATGACTAGGTAGGGTGTGACAGCTATCGAGCTCCTCCCGTTTGACATAACATACAAACCATGGCGAGCCATTAAGTCACAAGTACTGGCTGACTTCATCGCCGAATAGACAGAAGCTGAACTCCGTAAACAATATGGCACGTACTCCAATTGGATCATGCACTTTGACGGCTCTAAGATGCTGGCTGGTCTGGGGGCAGGCGTTGTCTTGACATCCCCCACCGGAGATACAGTCCAATACGTACTCCAAATATTATACACATACTCCAACAATGCAGCCGAATATGAGGCTCTGTTACATGGTCTTCGGATAGTAGTCTCCATGGGCATTCAACACCTAGAAGTGCGTGGGGATTTGAACCTCGCAATATCTCAAATAAATGGAGACTTTGACGCAAAGGACCCAAAAACGGCGGCTTGCCATAATGTTGTCCTCAAAATGTTAGCTCGGTTCGAGGGGCTCGAATTCCACCATGTGGTCCGAGAGAACAATCAAGCGGCGGATATCCTCGCCCGCATCGGCGCTAAGCGCGACCCCATCCCACCTAATATCTTCTTGGAAAGGCTGTTCAAGCCATCCGTGGTGTGGGAAGGGGAGACCGGCAATACCAGTCCGGATCTAAACACAACCCCGGATCTCGAACACTCTGACGTAATCGGAGGCTCTGCCACCGAAATGACACCTTCGGCACACGTGATTATGGCTGTCATCCCCCCGTGGATAGAACCCTTCTTAGCCTACCTAAATAGGCAAGAACTCCCTGAGGACCAAAATGAGGCACGTTGCATTGTGTGGCACTCTAAAGCCTACAAGGTCCACGAGGGAGAGCTTTATAAGAAAAGCGCGACCAGAGTGCTCCAAAGGTGCATCTCTGAAGAGGAAGGGCGGCAGCTCTTGGCCGAAATTCATGTCGGACTCGGCAGCCACCACGCCGCAGCTCGGGCCCTTGTAAGCAAGGCTGTCTGTACACGTTTCTACTGGCCGACAGCCCGAGCAGACGCACAGGACCTCGTCCAACATTGCGTCGGTTGCCAGCTTTTTGCAAATCAAAGCCATATGCCACCTACCGCCCTCCAAACAATCCCCATAACTTGGCCCTTTGTCGTCTGGGGGCTCGATATGGTTGGACCCCTTAAAGGAGGAAGCCATAAGAAAAAATACTTGTTGATCATGGTGGATAAATTCACCAAACGGATAGAAGCCAAACCAGTTAAAACGGCCGAATCCGGACCAGTGATAGACTTCATATCAGGAGTTGTACACCGTTATGGTGTCCCCCACAGCAGCATCACCGATAACAGCTCCAACTTCACAGCCGACGAGGTGAAAACTTGGTGCGGCAACATGGGCATTAAGCTTGATTACGCCTCCGTCTATCACCCCAAAATGAACGGTCAAGTCGAAGAAGCAAACGGTCTTATTATGAGCGGCATCAAACCCAGACTAGTGTGATCCCTGAAGGAATCAGATACGCACTGGGTCGAGGAGCTCGACTCCGTACTATGGGGGCTGCGGACCACGCCGAATCGCACTACCGGATACACACCATTTTTTATGGTGTACAGCGCAGAGGCAGTATTGCCCTGCGATATCATTCATGACTCACCTCGAGTGCGCATGTATGAAGAGAAAAAAGGCGAGCTTGATTGGCAGGACAGTTTAGATGCCCTAGAGGAGGAGCGCGACATTGCGAAGGCCCGTTCCGCATTCTATCAGCAATAGGCTCGCAGGTGTCAAAGTAGAGAAGTACGGGCCAAAACTTATAACATTGGCGAACTCGTTCTATGCCTACCGCAGAAGAAAAAGGACAAGCTCAAGCCCAAGTGGGAGGGTCCCTTCATCATTGATAAAGTTCTCACCGGAGGGGCATACCGACTGCGTGATGCATCTGATAATCGACTCGAGCCAAACCCATGGAACAAGGCCAAACTCCGAAGATTCTACGCCTAGTGTCAAACTCTGTGTTTGTCTCCTTACCTCTGCCTTTCTTTTTCAAGTTATATCCTCTTTTTCTTTCTTTCTTTTTATGGCCTTAAAGGCTTGAATTGTGTCTTGACTACACGATCTTGACGCACTATGCACGCTCATTATACCTGGGGGCTTCTTATACGGAAGCTTAATATAATTATCTTCCGGGCTTTCTTCCCACCACATATGTGTCACTTTTCCATATGTACCTTTTTTTGCCAGTATATGCATCGATATGACTTAAGTTTTGGCCAAGTTGGGTTGCCTGGCTCCTGTGTTTATGCCTTACGTTCCCGTTAGTTCGTCTAGGGCATAAGGGGAGCACCTCTGCGATTGTTACTGCCGGGTCAGCCGGATGTGTACCTCAGACTGGGTGAAGCCGAAAGCTAGCATTCTTAAGGGAATATTCGGTCGGTGAACAAAATATGTTTCTTACCTACTTACAATATAAACCGCCAGATGTTTTATATCCCGCGTCTCTGTTCGTAGCTCGGACATGCACATTAATGCATGCATACCCAGGGAAAGGAACCCCTAACAGTCCCTGGAAGATGTTTCTTACTATCCATGTAATATAACATAGCTAGTTGGGTACTTGTCTGTTCAAGCACTTATGACCCCTACGCCTGGTTTCCATGTGTACCCCGGTTTACATAATTGAGCGGGTATTCGGATACACTCCGGACTATCGGGTCCAGAGGCTGAAGCGAAAAGGTCCGCCATGACAAATGATTTACAATCCGGCTAGGGACAAAGTATGTCATCTAAAGTACACAGTCACTTAGATTGACTAAATTCTTCTTCTATACCATCCAACAGGCTGTCTAGCCTACAATCTTGTTGGAAATACTTTGTGGCTATTCCTACCTGGTCATATACCAGACTAATGGGGATCTCTTTCCCATCCGGCCCTACAGGTCCGACCTCGTCCATGTGATTCGGGTCAACCTTGATGTACCACGTCTTCACCATGGCCAAGGCTTCCCTTGCACCTTGACGGCAGGCTGATATCTTCCATAATCGGAAGCGCCGCTGCGCTCCCTTGATCATTTCTACAAGCTCCCTCATGCCCCCGGGCAGGGAGGCGGAGGGACACAAGGCCTGGGCAATGCCCTGCATCACCTGCCGAACTTGTTCGTGCAGTTGCGAGAGCTCTTGCAGTAGATCGCCTACGGATCCGAGCATCTCCTCTTCGGGACGACCTGTCAGCATACCTACAGACATAACTCTGTTAGCCCGCTTCTTTGCCGAACTGTATAAAGGTTCGTTCGAGCACTTACTAAAAATGCCACGTCGAACCCTCTTATTCTCCTTCACGGAGTCTGCAAGAGGGGCCCTAACATCTCTCAGTTCAACGCCCAGCCGGGTATGGTCATCCTGGAGATCATGTTTCTCTCGAATAACCCGTGTAAGCACGCGCTCACCAGCCTCTAGCTTTTGTTTAGCATATTGCTCATCCCCTGATACGATCTCCGTATTACCTCCGGGATTGTCTGCAGAATCTATTGTTAGATTTGCACGCACGCCGAATACCAACTGGTACATGTCATTACTTTCTTTTCGATCAAGACAAGTATTACCAGATGAGGCCTTCTTGGACTCCTCCATTGGCTTTGCACTCCTCCAGCTCTTTAGACAACTGGGTATTCTTCTTCCTAAGAACCTATGCATACAATGATCCTTAAATCAGTTGTGCCCACTGTTTCAAGTCTCAGGGGTTAGTGATATACATAATTATCATATTTTCTTACCCGTATATCCTTTACATACTGGTCTGTGGCCCTAGCCATACCATCTTGAGCAGCTCGGATGTACGCGTCTCCTGGGTTGAAGGCGTTGAACGCCTCTTCGGAGAAATTAGGGTCGCGGAGTACGGCCCGTCGACGCCTGTGATTCATGGCGCTCTCCACTTCGGAATTCGTAGCGGACATTCTATCTGCGTCCTCTGTAGGAGGACCATCCGGCGTTGTCCCCGTGTTAGCCTCCGCCCCTGAGTCCGTCTCTGGAATCCGGCTGGTGGAGGCATGGCCGGCAGGCTCTCCAGACACTGTCCGGCGAGCGTTTTTTCTGCCAGGGACCACGGACATTGTTATATTTTAAAGACGATAATCATGGAGTAGGTTTTTAATCATACCTCTGCGACGGTGTCTCGGTCCTGACCGCCTTCCTTTTGAGCCTACCCAGCTTCGATGCCCCTTGTTGCCGAGCCACCGCGGGTTCGGCACGGCGCCCCGATGGCCTTCCCTGTAAAACGCAATACATGTGCGGTCGGTAAAGCACAAAGAAGGGATCCTTCTCGGAAGTTGGGACTCCGGTTTTACTTACATGTGATGCAGAGAGTAGGCCAGGATAATCAGCTATGATGACCACCAAGGCACCGTCGCAGCTTAACAGATAGAACATCCTGTCGACGAGCTCCACAAATACGTCCGGATCTTCTTCGAGTCTGGGGTCGAGGGCGCGCTCAGGGTCCACTGGTTGTGGAGACGGGCTGTGGACCTCCCTCACAGCTTTTCGCAGTTCCTGCTATGAATTGGCAAGGCAAATATTTGTGATGAAGAATGCGGAAATGGAGTTGAGTAAAAGATAGCAGCTCACCCAGCTTGGGGGGTTGTACACGGAAAATCCATCTCGTTGCTTAATACGGAGGAACTCCTCTTCTTCTCCTTTGTACAAATATGGCAGCGTTTTGGGAATGGGGGTCCCCAGACTTGCCTGCCTGCGGCCTGCGGCGTGGCTCAATTGGGGGCCCAATGCATCCTAGCTTTGTCAGCTCAAGCTCAAGACCCTCGCGAGGGGCCAAGCCTCGCGGGGCGGACAACAGGAAGCTTCCTCAGGAGCAGCCTCCTCAGGCGGGCTAGCGAGGAGGCGGAGAGATCAAGGCAGGGTACCTCGTGAGGAGCCCGTGACGCAAGCCATGACGATCGAAACCAGGCGGGCGCCGGCCTGCGCAGTGTCCTTGTTTCCCCTTTGGTGCAAAGGCGGCAAGCATAGGCCAAGGCATCAGGCAAAGGTTACCGTTTCAGTGCAACAATACCAAGACCAGCAGAACGGCAGGATGGGGGTCATCGTGGAGCCCAGGATGGCATCATTGTCAGAGCCTTTGGCAGCCGAAGACCAACTTTAGTCAGGATAAGTGTACAAGATGTTCCCCTTCAAAATGGCCAATTGTTGGAGCCCTTCCCGCTCATTATTTGGGAAGAGGCCCAGGGCCTTCCTCTATAAATAGGACAAGCCACCCACAGGGTAGGGCATCGAGAGAACAGATCGAGTAGAGAGAGGCGACCGAACTCACCCTAGCAGTTCATCGCATCAGCTCAAGAACAGCCCCTCGCGAGGCATATCTCCCTTTGTACTGTTCATCATCAGCCCCCGAGGCAATCCACCACACCACACACTGGAGTAGGGTATTACACCACAATGGTGGCCTGAACCAGTATAAATCTCGTGCCCCTTGTGTGTTCATCTTTCTTGCTTAGATCCTTGCGAGACTTCGACGCGTGAGCTGGTAGGGGAAAGATCTTCGTGCGCACCCCAGTGTTCGAACCTCAAGGGTCTGCCGGAACCCGAAATCCGACATTTGGCGCGCCAGGTAGGGGTGCACCGGACTCTTTCTTCCGCTAATCGCGTGTGATCTTCCGCCATGTCCATGGCTGACGCTCGCCGAGCTCACGGCCGAGCATTGGGCTGCTCTCGCCACCCGCGTCGCCCAGACGGCGCAAGTCGGTGGTCGCCCCCGTCGTTCCCCATCACCTGCCGCCAACGCCGCCACCAGCCTGGCGGGGAACGAGCAGCAGGCCCCGTCCCTGCATCCTTCGGTGCGGCGGGATGGCTGCACCGCCACCCCGTCGTTGACTCCAGCCAGTTCGTCGTCCCACGCTCGTCGCGCCCCCACGGACGCGCATGCCGCGCTGCTCCTGGCGCGTGAGCTCCTGCACTACCATCCCATCGATGGCCTCTACGAGGACAGGCTTGCCCGCATCACCGAGCTTGTCAGCCCCGTAGGGGGCTCCCCTGCGCTGTCCCTCTCGCTGCCTCGCCCTCCATCCTGCGCAGGAGGCGAGGATCAGGAGGTGCCTCCGCCGCCTCCTCCACAAGAAGGCGCCCTGGCCCAAGGCGCGCAGCCCCAGGACGAGACCCTCCATGTCCGGTGCCTGCGCGACAAGAAAGGAGCTGCCAAGAGATCCCTCGTCCCCAAGAAGGTGCTCGCGTGCTCCCAGCACCGGAGCGCCGTGACCGCATCCCTGCGCCGCCACGTCAAGACCCTGCGCTGCTCCAGGTAGCGGTGCGCGGGAATCTCCAGGAGCAAGCCCCGCATCGGCAGAGAGCTCCGGTGGTCACCGCAGGCTGCCGCGCCTTCACCACCGAGCTGCGTAGCGTCACATGGCCCGGTAAGTTCAAGCTGGACCTGCCTCCTCGCTACGCGGAACTGCCGACCCCGCGGAGTTCCTCCAGCTCTATGAGCTGGGCATCGAGGCCGCCAACAGGGACAAAAAGGTCATGGCGAATTGGTTTCCCATGGCGCTCAAGGATGGTGCCTGCACCTGGCTCTTGAACCTGGCTCCTGGCATGATCTCTTCCTGGGATGAGATGTGCACCCTCTTCATCGCCAACTTCCAAGGTACTCGCAACCGGCCCCCGACCATGAGTGACCTGCGCCACATCAAGCAACAGCCAGGAGAGACACTGCAGAAGTACATCCAGCGCTTCAACAACGTCCGCCTCCAGATCCCCAGGGTGACTGAGGAGGCCATCATCTTAGCCTTCTCTGATGGCGTGCGTGACATCAAGATGAAAGAGGAGCTAGCAATCCATGAAGACCTGTGCACATCACTGGAGCTGTTCAACTTGGCGACCAAGTGCGCCAGGGCTGAGGAGGCATGCCTCTCACTCCTCGAGCTTCTGGCTGCCGACCCAGAAGAGAAGAAGCCCAAGGTCAAGGACATGAAGCACAAGGGGGCTGCTGTGCTCGGAGCAGAGCCGGACACCAAGCGAGGCAGGGATCAGCATGAGTCATCCAAGGGCAGCCGGTACTGCGTGTACCACGACCTCCACACCGACAACACCAATGAATGTCAAGAGCTCAGGGCCGTGCAAGATGGGCGTATCGGCTGACGTCCCGACCGCAACGACCGGGGTTATGGCCGAGGAGGAGGAAGAGGTGGAGGACGATAGGAAGACCGTGGCCCTCGCCAAGGGTGGCGTGACCGACCTCGCGAGGACCGCTGGCAGGACCAGCCTCGCGAGGGAGGATGGAGGGATCAGCCTCATGAGGACCGCCCTCAAGGCAACACAGGCCTTGCTCCTCTACCACCACCGCCAAGAAGGAATGAAGACCATCACCAGGACGAGGGGGCTGGGGGCTTCCAAGAGCCACGCACAATCGCTTGCATCCTGGGCGGTGCTCAGGCCCCAGCCTCTCAGCGCATCTTCAAGCAGTTTGCTCGCGAGGTGAATGCAGTCCTCCCCAAGCTTGAGGCCACGCGCCCTCTCAGGTGGTCTGCGTGTGCTATCACGTTCAGCTCAGCGGATCATCTCAAGTGTGCAGCAACGGCCGGAGTCCTCCCGATGCTTTGTTCCCCAGTCATCAGCAATGTGCAAGTCACCAGGACCCTCATCGATGGCGGAGATGGACTCAATGTCCTGTCCGTCGAGACATTCAACAATCTCCAAGTGCCATATGATCAGCTTCTGCCAACCAAGCCTTTCTCAGGAGTCACCGACAGTTCCACCGTCCCGATAGGGCAAGTTCGCCTTCCTGTCACCTTTGGGCAGCACAACAACTACCGCACCGAGCTCATTGACTTCGATGTCGCCCACATTCGCCTGCCATACAATGCCATCCTAGGGTACCCAGCTTTGGCCAAGTTCATGGCAGTGACTCATCACGGCTACAATGTCCTCAAGATGCCAGGAAGTAGTGGAATCATCACAGTGCCTTGTGAGGAAAGGGATGCAGTGTGTTCTCTTGAGCGTGCCTTCCAAGCCGCGGCAATCAAAGACTCAGATCACAGGAGCGAGGAGGCTTCCAGAGGCGGTCCCTAAGAAGAAGAAGGCTTCACCTGGCTCGAACACTCACAAGGCAGGAACCTCCGGAGGCATTGCGTCAGGATCCGTGCCCGTTCAAGGGGCGCCACCCTCTATCGCATAGGAAGGCGTGCCCGGCGCCCTCCTCGGACAGGGCTTGGGGGCTCTGTCTTGGTGAGCCATTGACTTTGCCAAGGTCACGAGGGAGGCGCTCGGGCACCACTTGGAGGTGCGCTTCAAGGCACGTTTCCCCTTAGGAAGGCATGAGGCAAGGAGGGCCACCCTTAGGAGTTCATCACGAGGAACATTCAGGAGCTACAGGAGTCAAGAGTCATGCGCGGCAGCCGCCGCCTACCCGCCATAGCCCCACATCCCGGCGAGGATGGTGGGCTGCGCGTCTGCATCAACATACCATGACTCAACCGAGTCACGTCTCAGGAGTGCCTCTGGCCTTCGCGCGTGGGGCGTTGTGAGGGTCCACCTCACAGCTACGTTCGCATGCCCTTCGGCTGCCGAACGCGGCTGCTGCCCACCAGCGCCTGATGAGGAGCATCCTGGAAGCTCAGGTGGCCAGGCACCGCGCGTTCCTGGAGGAGATGGAGATGGACCTTGAGGAGCCGCCCAGACCCCTAGAGCCTCCCGAGGCTTAGGGCTCCGAAGGCTTGTGAGGGTCGGCTCCCTCACCGCGCGTCATCCACTACTTCAGCAGCACTTCATCGCTAACGGTATCAGGTGACATCTTTCAAAGTTCCATTTTTAGCTGGGAGCGCCCGTAGGGCTGCATCATTCCCAGGTCGCATGGGTCCATCCCTGCGGCATGTCCATTTTGCTTATGCTCTTTACCTACCTTGTTGGGGGCGCCCCTCGGGCTGCATTATTCCCAAGCTCCTCGGGCCTGACCCAGCGACATTTACCTTTTTCTGCATCTATCTAAATGGATTTGCTCCTTCATGCTTAACCTGCTTGACTAAGTCGCCTGCTCGATTGACACCTACCTTTGGAGCCACTCGCTCTGGAACGGCACTTGCGCACGGGTCCGTCCCTGTAATGCAGAAAAATCTGAGTGGCTGAGCTCTGGCCGCGGCAGCCCCGCAAGGCGCCACCTCACCAGGCCCTCAGTGCCCCACTCACTCCCTTGGAGCGACCAATGGTTGGCTGGCAACCGTAACGATAGACCTTGTTTCCCCTCGTGGTTGATATGCAGGACCCGTTCCAGGAGTAACGTTGGTGGCATCGCGAGCCTTCTCTCCTTCTCTCCGGCACAATCCGTTCGCGCGTTAAAAGGGGGGCGCCTGAGCATCATGACTCATGGGCTCTTACTGGCTCTCCAGCCCTCACCCCCTGGCCTTGACCCACGGCATCGCGACCTGTCATACTAGCGGTGGCTGAGCTTGCTCGAGGGCCGGGACCTGAGGACGTAGAGCATTAAGGAAAGTGCGGGGGAGAGGGAAGAAGCTCGCGAGGACCTAACCCTGCCACACCTCAGCTGCCGCCACGCAGGCCCGACACTTCGCCGGAGGGCGCTCCAAACCTACGAGATAAGTCATGCAAAAACTGATTCGACTCGGCGCTAAACCCTCGCCTAGTGCAGCTCTGTCACGGCAACGTTGCCTACCTTTCTTGCCCAGCGGAGGCTGCTTGAGCGCTAAGGGGGACCTCCTGAGCATCGCGACTCAGGGGCTCTTACTGGACCTTGGGCCGCTCACCTCCTGGCCTTGACCACGGCATCGCGACATGGCATACCAGCGACGGCTGAAGCCTGCCTAGGGACCGGGACCCCAGCATAGAGCACTAGGCCCTTGTGAGGGAAGAAAGGGGGAGCCGAGCCGGGACAGGACAAGCATCTCGCATCGAGTCATACTAGGGATATAATATTTACAAAAGGCATGGCCAGCGCCTTACATACCCCCGTGGGGTGGTACTCCGATTCCTCGCAGGGAACAAAAGGTGCTAATCCTAGGAAGTGCTAGCTACGCGCACCCCCGCAGGAGATGCCATCATCAACAGTGGCCCTTCAGGCACCGGCGCCAACCCCATCCAGATCAATGGCGTCGGCGGCCTAATGGAGCTACCCTGCTCCAGGAGCGACGCGAGCTCGGGGGCTCGTAGCTGTTGTCGCTTGTCTCCGGAGTCGCGTGAAGCTCAGCGGAGTCGCTGGACCCTCTGGCTCCTCCGCTGCTGCCTGAGGAGCTGCCGGGGAAGCGGTTGGCGGGCCTGGTCCTCGCCACGACGATGCCCCGGACGCCTTTCTCAGGGCAGCATTCCAGCCGGCGTCCTTCCGCGTCGAAGACCTTGAAGAACATCAGGGAGGCGCCATTGTATTCGAGGTGGATCACGAGGGCGCCCCCTGTCCGGACCCAGGCGATTTTGCCCTAGCCATGGGTCATGAAGACATTGACCGGAGCGACGACCTCGACCTCTGCTCCGGTCACAGGGGTGCTGCAGTCAGCGTGCCGCAGCCAGAGCTCGAGAGGCCCCCTCGGCGGGATCTCGAAGGCGAAGGAGGGAGGAAGGCGAATCCAAGATCGATGAGGCATGGCGGCGTGGAGCACAAGCTCGCGAGAGGAGCCCCCGGCATGGACTCCAGGAGGAACAACGTGCACCGCCGTAACCCATATGCGTCGACGGCAGTGTCGCCGGTGTCGCTCGGTGCCTTCTTCTCCAGGGCCCTCGATGCGGGCGTACAAGGGCAGCGGGAATCCAGGTGGCAGTCGCTCATACCAGGGCCTCGACGTCTCCTGCCCGGTGCCCTCATCTCGACGGCAGAGGACTAGCCGCATCTTCGGCGGAAGCGGGTCGGGACCCTCTCGGGGGGCCTTCCCCTTCTCTTCTACAGAAAACCGACAAGTTGGTGCCATCGGTGTGATGTGAAGCAAGGGCGGGGAGGAAGAAGAAAGGAGTAGCAGGGAGAGATGAACCGGAAGGGCTCACGTCGTTCCGTACTTATAGCCGGAGGAGGCCAACCGCCGGCCTCCATGATCGCAGGTAGTCATGACCCATTTTTGCATGCAGGGACTTGTCAAGTCGTGCGGTTGCCGAGGCATCGTGGGGAAGTAGAGAGGCCCACGTCCAATCAATCGCCATGCGGCGCCCAAGGCCGCATGCTATTGGGGCCCACGGCGCTTCGCACTTGCCCCTTCGCTTCTCCGCTAAGCCAAGTCTGGGCGCACCTTGGGCCCGGGGGCTACTGTCGGTGTTCTGGGAACGGGGGTGCCCAGACTTGCCTACCTACGGCCTACGACGTGGCTCAAGTGGGGGCCCAATGCAGCCCAGCTTCGTCAGCTCAAGCTCAAGACCCTCGCGAGGGGCCAAGCCTCGCGGGGCGGACAACAAGAAGCTTCCTCAGGAGTAGCCTCCTCAGGCGGGCTTGCGAGGAGGCGGAGAGATCAAGGCAGGATACCTCGCGAGGAGCCCGTGACGCAAGCCATGACGATCGAGACCAGGCGGACGCCAGGCGGGCGCCGGCCTGCGCAGTGTCCTTGTTTCTCCATTGGTGCAAAAGGGGCAACCACAGGCCAAGGCATCAGGCAAAGGTTACCGTTTCGATGCAACAAGACCAAGACCAGCAGAACGGCAGGATGGGGGTCATCGTGGAGCCCAGGACGGCGTCATCGTCAGAGCCTTTGGCAGCCGAAGACCAACTTTAGTCAGGATAAGTGTACCAGATGTTCCCCTTCAAAATGGCCAATTGTTGGCGCCCTTCCCGCTCATTATTTGGGAAGAGGCCCAGGGCCTCCCCCTATAAATAGGACTAGCCACCCACAGGGTAGGGCATCGAGAGAATAGATCGAGCAGAGAGAGGCGACCGAACTCACCCTAGCAGTTCATTGCACCAGCTCAAGAATAACCCCTCGCGAGGCTGTTCTCCCTTTGTATTGTTCATCATCAGCCCCTGAGGCAATCCACCACACCACACACTGGAGTAGGGTATTACACCACAATGGTGGCCTGAACCAGTATAAATCTCGTGTCCCTTGGGTGTTCATCTTTCTTGCTTAGATCCTTGCGAAACTTCGACGCGTGAGCTGGTAGGGGAAAGTTCTTCGTGTGCACCCCAGTGTTCGAACCTCAAGGGTCTGCCAGAACCCGAAATCCGACAAAATCGGACAGTATTTTCACCAGAGCGGTGGCGGAGTCCGGACCTTTATGACCATAGCGGGTGGCATCCTCTTCTCCATTGAAGTGCCACATGGGTTTCCCCCGATATTGAAGTGGTTGCACACCCCGCATTATACATATTGACATAACCTCGATTATTGTAAGTCCTGATTGTTGGAAATATGCCCTAGAGGCAATAATAAAAGTGTTATTATTATATTTCTTTGTTCATGATAATAGTCTTTTATTCATGCTATAACTGTATTATCCGGAAATCGTAATACACGTGTGAATACATAGACCACAATATGTCCCTAGTGAGCCTCTAGTTAACTAGCTCGTTGTGATCAACAGATAGTCATGGTTTCCTGGCTATGGACATTGGATGTCGTTGATAATGGGATCACATCATTAGGAGAATGATGTGATGGACAAGACCCAATCCTAAGCCTAGCACAAAGATCGTGTAGTTCGTATGCTAAAGCTTTTCTAATGTCAAATATCTTTTCCTTAGACCATGAGATTGTGCAACTCCCGGATACCGTAGGAATGCTTTGGGTGTTCCAAACGTCACAACGTAACTGGGTGGCTATAAAGGTGCATTACAGGTATCTCCGAAAGTGTCTGTTGGGTTGGCACGAATCGAGACTGGGATTTGTCACTCCGTGTAAATGGAGAGGTATCTCTGGGCCCACTCGGTAGGACATCATCATAATGTGCACAATGTGACCAAGGGGTTGATCACGGGATGATGTGTTATGGAACGAGTAAAGAGACTTGCCGGTAACGAGATTGAACAAGGTATCGGTATACCGACGATCGAATCTCGGGCAAGTAAAATACCGCTAGACAAAGGGAATTGAATACGGGATCGATTGAGTCCTTGACATCGTGGTTCATCCGATGAGATCATCGTGGAACATGTGGGAGCCAACATGGGTATCCAGATCCCGCTGTTGGTTATTGACCAGAGAACGTCTCGGTCATGTCTGCATGTCTCCCGAACCCGTAGGGTCTACACACTTAAGGTTCGATGACGCTAGGGTTATAAAGGAAGTTTGTATGTGGTTACCGAATGTTGTTCGGAGACCCAGATGAGATCCCGGACGTCACGAGGAGTTCCGGAATGGTCCGGAGGTAAAGATTTATATATGGGAAGTCCTGTTTTGGTCGCCGGAAAAGTTTCGCACTTTATCGGTATTGTACCGGGAGTGCCGAAAGGGGTCCGGGGGTCCACCGGGGGGGTCCACCTGCCCCGGGGGGGCACATGGGCTGTAGGGGGTGCGCCTTGGCCTATATGGGCCAAGGGCACCAGCCCCAAGAGGCCCATGCGCCAAGGAAACTTGGGGAGGGAAGAGTCCTCAAGGGGGAAGGCACCTCCGAGGTGCCTTGGGGAGGATGGACTCCTCCCCCCCTCTTGGCCGCACCCCTTCCTTGGAGGAAGGGGCAAGGCTGCGCCTCCCCCCTCTCCCTTGCCCCTATATATAGTGGAGGGGAGGGAGGGCATCCATACCTGAGTCCCTGGCGCCTCCCTCCCTCCCGTGACACCTCCTCCTCTCCCGTAGGTGCTTGGCAAAGCCCTGCAGGATTGCCACGCTCCTCCATCACCACCACGCCATTGTGCTGCTGCTGGATGGAGTCTTCCTCAACCTCTCCCTCTCTCCTTGCTGGATCAAGGCGTGGGAGACGTCACCGGGCTGTACGTGTGTTGAACGCGGAGGTGCCGTCCGTTCGGCAGTAGGATCATCGGTGATCTGAATCACGACGAGTACGACTCCATCAACCCCGTTCTCTTGAACGCTTCCGCTTAGCGATCTACAAGGGTATGTAGATGCACTCTCCTTCCCCTCGTTGCTGGTCTCTCCATAGATAGATCTTGGTGACACGTAGGAAAATTTTGAATTTCTGCTACGTTCCCCAACAGTGGCATCATGAGCTAGGTCTATTGCGTAGATTCTTTGCATGAGTAGAACACAAAGTAGTTGTGGGCGTTGATTTTGTTCAATATGCTTACCGTTACTAGTCCAATCTTGTTTCGACGGTATTGTGGGATGAAGCGGCCCGGACTGACCTTACACGTACTCTTACGTGAGACAGGTTCCACCGACTGACATGCACTTGGTGCATAAGGTGGCTAGCGGGTGCCAGTCTCTCCCACTTTAGTCGGAACGGAATCGATGAAAAGGGTCCTTATGAAGGGTAAATAGCAATTGGCATATCACATTGTGGTTTTGCGTAGGTAAGAAACGTTCTTGCTAGAAACCCATAGCAGCCACGTAAAACATGCAAACAACAATTAGAGGACGTCTAACTTGTTTTTGCAGGGTATGCTATGTGATGTGATATGGCCAAGAAGAATGTGATGAATGATATGTGATGTATGAGATTGATCATGTTCTTGTAATAGGAATCACGACTTGCATGTCGATGAGTATGACAACCGGCAGGAGCCATAGGAGTTGTCTTTGTTTATTGTATGACCTGCATGTCATTGAACAACGCCATGTATTTACTTTACTTTATTGCTAAACGCGTTAGCCATAGAAGTAGAAGTAGTCGTTGGCGTGACAACTTCATGAAGACACGATGATGGAGATCATGATGATGGAGATCATGGTGTCATGCCGGTGACGATGATGATCATGGAGCCCCGAAGATGGAGATCAATGGAGCTATATGATATTGGCCATATCATGTCACTACTATATAATTGCATGTGATGTTTATTATGTTTATGCATCTTGTTTACTTAGAACGATGGTAGTAAATAAGATGATCCCTTACAACAATTTCAAGAAGTGTTCTCCCCTAACTGTGCACCGTTGCTACAGTTCGTCGTTTCGAAGCACCACGTGATGATCGGGTGTGATAGATCCTTACGTTCACATACAACGGGTGTAAGACAGATTTACACATGCAATACACTTAGGGTTAACTTGACGAGCCTAGCATGTACAGACATGGCCTCGGAACACAGAGACTGAAAGGTCGAGCATGAGTCATATAGTAGATACGATCAACATGAAGATGTTCACCGATGATGACTAGTCCGTCTCACGTGATGATCGGACACGGCCTAGTTGACTCGGATCATGTAATCACTTAGATGACCAGAGGGATGTCTATCTGAGTGGGAGTTCATAAGATGAACTTAATTATCCTGAACATAGTCAAAAGACCTTTGCAAATTATGTCGTATGCTCGCGCTTTAGTTCCACTGTTTAGATATGTTCCTAGAGAAAATATAGTTGAAAGTTGATAGTAGCAATTATGCGGACAGTAGAAAGCTTATGTGTTTAATGCACTGCTCAGTGTGCTGAACCCCAAACATCGTTTGTCGATGTTGCGAACATTGGACATACACGTTTTGATAACTACGTGATAGTTCAGTTAAACGGTTTAGAGTTGAGGCACTAAAGACGTTTTCGAAACATCGCGGAACATATGAGATGTTTCAAGGGCTGAAATTGGGATTTCAGGCTCGTGCCCACGTCAAGAGGTATGAGACCTCCGACGATTTTCTTAGCCTGCAAACTAAGGGAGAAAAGCTCAATTGTTGTGCTTGTGCTCAGATTGTCTGAGTACAACAATCGCTTGAATCGAGTGGGAGTTGATCTTCCAGATGAGATAGTGATGTTTCCCCAAAGTCATTGCCACCAAGCTGCTAGAGCTTCGTGATGAACTATAACATATCAGGGATAGATATGATGATCCTTGAAATATTCGTGATGTTTGACACCGCGAAAGTAGAAATCAAGAAGGAGCATCAATTGTTGATGGTTGGTGAAACCACTAGTTTCAAGAAGGGCAAGGGAACAAAGGGATACTTCATGAAACGGCAAATCAGCTGCTGCTCTAGTGAAGAAACCCAAGGTTGAACCCAAACCCGAGACTAAGTGCTTCTGTGATAAGGGGAATAGTCACTAAAGCGGAATTACCCTAGATACTTGGTAGATGAGAAGGCTGGCAAGGTCGATAGAAGTATATTGGATATACATTATGTTAATGTGTACTTTACTAGTACTCCTAGTAGCACCAGGGTATAAGATACCGGTTCGGTTGCTAAGTGTTAGTAACTCGAAATAAAAGAGCTACGGAATAAACGGAGACTAGCTAAAGGTGAGCTGACGATATGTGTTGGAAGTGTTTCCAAGTTTGATGTGATCAAACATCGCACGCTCCCTCTACCATCAAGATTATTATTAAACCTGAATAACTGTCATTGTGTGTTTGCGTTGAGCATAGACATGATTGGATTATGTCTATCGCAATACGGTTATTCATTTAAAGAGAATAATGGTTACTCTATTTATTTGAATAATACCTTCAATGGTCTTGCACCTAAAGGAATGGTTTATTGAATCTCGATCGTAGTGATACACATTTTCATGCCAAAAGATATAAGATAGTAATGATAGTACCACTTACTTATGGCACTGCCATGTAAGTCATATTGGTATAAAACGCATGAAGAAGCTCCATGCTGATGGATCTTTGGACTCACTCGTTTTTGAAAAGTTTGAGACATGCGAACCATGTCTATTGGTGTATACGCATGAAGAAACTCCATGCAGATGGATCGTTTGGACTCACTTGATTTTGAATCACTTGAGATATGCAAATCATACCACATGGGCAAGATGACTGAAAAGCCTCGGTTTCAGTAAGATGGAACAAGATAGCAACTTGTTGGAAGTAACACATTTTGATGTGTGTGGTCCAATGAGTGCTGAGGCATGCAGTGAATATCTTTATGTTCTTACTTCACAGATGATTCGAGTAGATGTTGAATATATTTACTTGATGAAACACAAGTCTGCATTATTGAATGGTTCAAGTAATTTCAGAGTGAAGTTGAAGATCATCGTGACAAGAGGATAAAATGTCTATGATAAGATCATAGAGATGAGTATCTGAGTTACGAGCTTTGGCACGCAATTAAGACATTGTGGAAATTGTTTCACAATTAATACCGCCTGGAACACCATAGTTTGATGGTGTGTCCGAACATCATAGTTGCACCCTATTGGATATGGTGCGTACCATGATGTCTCTTATCGAATTACCACTATTGTTCATGGGTTAGGCATTAGAGACAACCGCACTCACTTTAATAGGGCACCACGTAATTCCGTTGAGACGACACCATTTGAACTATGGTTTGGAGAAACCTAAGTTGTCGTTTCTTAAAGGTTTGGGGCCGACGCTTATGTGAAAAGTTTCAGGTTGATAAGCTCGAACCCAAAGCGGATAAAATGCATCTTCATAGGACACCCAAAACGGTTGGGTATACCTCCTAATTCAGATCCGAAAGCAATAGGGATTGTTTCTAGAAACGGGTCCTTTCTCGAGGAAAAGTTTCTCTCGAAAGAATTGAGTGGGAGGATGGTGGAGACTTGATGAGGTTATTGAACCGTCTCTTCAACTAGTGTGTGGCAGGGCACAGGAAGTTGTTCCTATGGCACCCACACCAATTGAAGTGGAAGCTTATGATATTGATCATGAGACTTCGGATCAAGTCACTATCAAACCTCGTGGGATGACAAGGATGCGTACTACTTCAGAGTGGTACGTAATCCTGTCTTGGAAGTCATGTTGCTAGACAACAATGAACCTACGAGCTATGGAGAAGTGATGGTGGGCCCAAATTCCGACAAATGGTTAAGAAACCATGAAATCCGAGATAGGATCCATGTATCAGAACAAAGCATGGACTTTGGTGGACTTGCTCAATGATCGGCAAGCCATTAAGATAAATGGATCTTTAAGAAGAAGACGGACGTGGACGGTAATGTCACCGTCTATGAAGCTCGACTTGTGGCGAAGAGTTTTTTCACAAGTTCAAGGAGTTGACTGCGATGAGATTTTCTCATCCGTAGCAATGCCTAAGTCCGTCGGATTCATGTTAGCATTAGCTGCATTTATGAAATCTGGCAGATGGATGTCAAAACGAGTTTCCTTACCAGTTTTCGTAAGGAAAGGTTGTATGTAATACAATCAGAAAGGTTTTGTCGATCCTAAGGATGCTAAAAGGTATGCTAGCTCTAGCGATCCTTCCATGGACTGGAGTAAGCATCTTGGAGTTGGAATGTGCACTTTGATAAGATGATCAAAGATTTTGGGTTTATACAAAGTTTATGAGAAACTTGTATTTCCAAAGAAGTGAGTGGGAGCACTATAGAATTTCTGATGAGTATATGTTGTTGACATATTGATGATCAGAAATGATTTTCTAGAAAGCATATAGGGTTATTTGAAAGGTGTTTTTCAATAGAAAACCTGGATTAAGCTACTTGAACATTGAGCATCAAGATCTATAAGGATAGATCAAAATGCTTAATAATACTTTCAAATGAGCACATACCTTGACATGATCTTGAAGGTATTCAAGATGGATCAGTCAAAGAAGAAGTTCTTGCCTGAGTTGTAAGGTACGAAGTTAAGACTTAAAGCTCGACCTCGGCAGAAAAGAGAGAAAGGACGAAGGTCGTCCCCTATGCTTTAGACGTAGGATCTACAGTATGCTATGCTAAGTACCGCACCTGATGTGTGCCTTGCCACATGTCTGGCAAGAGAGTACAAAGGTGATCAAGGAGTGGATCATCAGATAGCGGTCAAAGTTATCCTTAGAGGAATAAGGATATGTTTCTCGATTATGGAGGTGATAAAGAGTTCGGCGTAAAGGGTTACGTTGATGCAAGCTTTAACACCTATCCGAATGACTCTGAGTAGCAAACCGGATACTTATAGTGGAGCAACCATTTGGAATAGCTCCAAGTGGAGCGTGGAAGCAGCATTTACAATATGACCTAGAAATTTGCGAAGTACATACGAATCTGAATGTTACAGATCCGTTGACTAAAACCTCTCTCACAAGCAGAACATGATCAAACCCCAGAACTCATTGAGTCTTAATCACATGATGATGTGAACTAGTTTAATGACACTAGTAAACTCTTTGGATGTTGGTCACATGGTGATGTGACCTGTCAGTGTTAATCACATGGTGATGTGAACTAGATTATTGACTCTAGTGCAAGTGGGAGACTGTTGGAAATATGCCCTAGAGGCAATAATAAAAGTGTTATTATTATATTTCTTTGTTCATGATAATAGTCTTTTATTCATGCTATAACTGTATTATCCGGAAATCGTAATACACGTGTGAATACATAGACCACAATATGTCCCTAGTGAGCCTCTAGTTGACTAGCTCGTTGTGATCAACAGATAGTCATGGTTTCCTCGCTATGGACATTGGATGTCGTTGATAACGGGATCACATCATTAGGAGAATGATGTGATGGACAAGACCCAATCCTAAGCCTAGCACAAAGATCGTGTAGTTCGTATGCTAAAGCTTTTCTAGTACCAAATATGTTTTCCTTAGACCATGAGATTGTGCAACTCCCGGATACCGTAGGAATGCTTTGGGTGTACCAAACGTCACAACGTAACTGGGTGGCTATAAAGGTGCATTACAGGTATCTCCGAAAGTGTCTGTTGGGTTGGCACGAATCGAGACTGGGATTTGTCACTCCGTGTAAATGGAGAGGTATCTTTGGGCCCACTCGGTAGGACATCATCATAATGTGCACAATGTGACCAAGGGGTTGATCACGGGATGATGTGTTACGGAACGAGTAAAGAGACTTGCCGGTAACGAGATTGAACAAGGTATCGGTATACCGACGATCGAATCTCGGGCAAGTAAAATACCGCTAGACAAAGGGAATTGAATACGGGATCGATTGAGTCCTTAACATCGTGGTTCATCCGATGAGATCATCGTGGAACAAGTGGGCGCCAACATGGGTACCCAGATACCGCTGTTGGTTATTGACCGGAGAACGTCTCGGTCATGTCTGCATGTCTCCCGAACCCGTAGGGTCTACACACTTAAGGTTCGATGACGCTAGGGTTATAAAGGAAGTTTGTATGTGGTTACCGAATGTTGTTCGGAGTCCCGGATGAGATCCCGGACGTCACGAGGAGTTCCGGAATGGTCCGGAGGTAAAGATTTATATATGGGAAGTCCTGTTTTGGTCGCCGGAAAAGTTTCGCACTTTATCGGTATTGTACCGGGAGTGCCGAAAGGGGTCCGGGGGTCCACCTGCCCCGGGGGGGCACATGGGCTGTAGGGGGTGCGCCTTGGCCTATATGGGCCAAGGGCACCAGCCCCAAGAGGCCCATGCGCCAAGGAAACTTGGGGAGGGAAGAGTCCTCAAGGGGGAAGGCACCTCCGAGGTGCCTTGGGGAGGATGGACTCCTCCCCCCCTCTTGGCCGCACCCCTTCCTTGGAGGAAGGGGCAAGGCTGCGCCTCCCCCCTCTCCCTTGCCCCTATATATAGTGGAGGGGAGGGAGGGCATCCATACCTGAGTCCCTGGCGCCTCCCTCCCTCCCGTGACACCTCCTCCTCTCCCGTAGGTGCTTGGCAAAGCCCTGCAGGATTGCCACGCTCCTCCATCACCACTACGCCGTTGTGCTGCTGCTGGATGGAGTCTTCCTCAACCTCTCCCTCTCTCCTTGCTGGATCAAGGCGTGGGAGACGTCACCGGGCTGTACGTGTGTTGAACGCGGAGGTGCCGTCCATTCGGCACTAGGATCATCGGTGATCTGAATCACGACGAGTACGACTCCATCAACCCCGTTCTCTTGAACGCTTCCGCTTAGCGATCTACAAGGGTATGTAGATGCACTCTCCTTCCCCTCGTTGCTGGTCTCTCCATAGATAGATCTTGGTGACACGTAGGAAAATTTTGAATTTCTGCTACGTTCCCCAACACTGATTTAGCCAACATTTTTATCCTGCTCATCAGGTAAAGGACCTCGGTTATCTTCCTCCTAGGGCCTCCGGGGGCGCCAGCTGTGGCGTTTCTCCAGCGGGGCATTAGCAAACTCAGGAAGGCCCATCCAAATAGGGTCCGGAAGGGGAACGTCCTCCATATAAAACCACTGCGAAGGCCAGTCTTCGGATGTCTTCTTCGGGGTACCGGAAAGGTATCCGGTCCCGGCGATACGCCATATTTCGGCTCCGCCCACTTGATATATTGACCCCTCCTGAGTGCGGGGGACGAGGCAGAATAGCCTCTTCCATAGCTTGAAATGAGCTTCGCAGCCTAGAAATAGCTCGCAGAAGGCGACATAGCCTGCGATGTGTAGTATGGAGGCAGGAGTGAAGTTATGCAGCTGGAGGCCATAGTACTCCAGGAGCCCGCGGAGGAACGGATGGATTGGAAATCCGAGTCCCTTCAACAAGTAAGGGACAAGGCATACCCACTCCCCCCTGGATGGGTTGGGAAAACTCTTCACTTGCTCCCCGCCATTGTAAGTGGCTAGTTCGCTCGGACAGGGACCATATATGCAGGCGGGAGAAACCCATGGGTCTGCAACTCCACCAATCGACCGTGGGGGACAGAACACTTCTCCCAATCACCTGGCTTAGCGCTGCGGGAGAGAGAGGAGGAGCTGCGGCGGCCGGCCATGATGGAATGACTTTTTCCGGGCGCGCTCTGATGGATACTCGCTGGGGGAAGATGGTGTGGTTTGGATCTGAGGATCCCCGTCTCTTTAATAGACGATTTACTAACATGGTCAGGGTGCCTAATGTAAAAATGCCCCGACTTCTCGCATTCGCTCGACACGTGGAGACTGCCATTATTAGGGTACATAAGCCGAAGAGTGCAACATTAATGGGAAGCCGGACACCGCTCGTTACAACAAGTAATCAGGGATTTTGGAGAAGAACCCGCCTTGCAATGCTGAAGACAATCTGCACCGCCGGACTCATCGTCATTGAAGTCAGGTTTGGGGGCTACTGAGGGAGTCATGGATTAGGGGGTCCTCGGACAACCGGACTATATACTTTGGCCGGACTGTTGGACTATGACGATACAAGATTGAAGACTTCGTCCCGTGTTCGGGTGGGACTCTCCTTTGCGTGGAAGCCAAGCTTGGCAATTCGGATATGTAGATCTCCTTCTCTGTAACCGACTCTGTGTAACCATAGCCCCCTCCGGTGTCTATATAAACCGGAGGGCATAGTCCGTAGGACAGCAACAATCATAATCATAGGCTAGCTCCTAGGGTTTAGCCTCTACGATCTCATGGTAGATCAACTCTTGTAATACTCATATCATCAAGATCAATCAAGCAGGAAGTAGGGTATTACCTCCATCGAGAGGGCCCGAACCTGGGTAAACATTATGTCCCCCGCCTCCTGTTACCATTAGCCTTAGACGCACAGTTCGGGACCCCCTACCCAAGATCCGCCAGTTTTGACATCGACAACGGTAACCGCCCGCGCTTGTATAAGGAGGTGGGTCTGGTTCCCGGCCAGTCGCGGAATGCCCAGGAGTGCTTAGGACGATTGGCCCATGACTCCTTCGCACTTAGGATGTAGAACAGCATGCTGACCTCTCTGTTGAGCCTAGGTAGGACTATGGTGTGCCGATCAGCCGAGGCCGGGCATGACCAGGAAAAGTGTGTCCGGCCAGAGTTAATCAAGCGTGTTGGGTAAGTTGGTGCACCCCTGCAGGGAAGTAATCTATTTGAATAGCCATGTCCACGGTAATGGACGCTCGGAGTTGTATCCTGATCCACTGCAACTAGAAGTGGATACTTGTTACACTGAACTGATATGATGGCTCCGGGATCGCTTCCTCGCGGGGTAGACGAGGAAGGATCTCTAGGCGTTGCTATTATATACTTGATACTATATGATATGTTACTCTAATCTCTTCTGTTCCTGCAAGATGTTGCAAGAGGCTAGTCTTCGTTAGGCTAGGTCTCCCCTTCTATTCTAGCATTTCTGCAGTATAGTCCAGAGACAAACCCTTCCCTTGATACTGATGCATACTTAGCATAGATCTGATGTAACTCTGGCGAGTACTTTGGATGAGTACTCACGGTTGCTTTGCTACATTTTCCCCCTCTATCTGGTTGGTGTGATCAGATGATGGACCCCGGAGCCAGCTGATCCCGCCGAGCTACTACTACCCCGATGGAGGCTACTACTACATGGATATCGACGACCAGGATAGTTAGGAGGCCCCATGCAGGAGGCCCGCGCCTTTTCGATCTAGATATCATTGTTTTGCTAGCCTTCTTAAGGCAAACTTGTCTATTTATGTCTGTACTCAGATATTGTTGCTGTCGCTGACTTATGTATTCGGGTCCTCATGGCCCTGGCTTGTAATTTAAAGCTTTATGTTTGAATTTGGTCTAGAGTTGTGTTGTGATATCTTCCGGTGAGTCTCTCGGCTTGATCGTGCATGTTTGCGTGTATGATTAGTGCACGGTCGAGTTGGGGGCATCATAGGCGACCGACGTCAGCGTGGACCAACACTGTACCAACTGCCCCGTGACGCGGCGGGCGACGTGCCACAATGACATCCTGCCAGCGGATCCCACAGTCGGCAGGCTCCACGAGAAGACAAAAACAATGACACCTGCCCCCCCCCACTTAGATTAATCATTGTACCCTAGGAGGCCGGCCTATAAGACCTCCCAGCAGCCCCATGCCAGGGGGTCAGCTCATTTATCACCCACACACACACATGCACATGCGTGGAGAAGTGGAGAGCTAGCTCCTTTTCTTCGTCCTCCATCCAAACAGCTCTCTTCTACGCCTAAAAAAATCACAGGTCGCCTCGTCCATTACCCACATAGTGCAATGTATCCGTCCCTAAGGGCATGGCCAACGCTCCAACTTGAAGTACTGCCCCATAGGAAAAGTTGTTGATGTGGAGGAGAGAAGGAAAAATACTAGTGCTTGCATAGATGAACGACCTCCTGCAGAGGAGGTAGGTGCTTCGTCCAAGTGAAGGAAAGCAACAAAAATGAACCGGTAACGGGAGATATAGTACATGTGTAGAGGGGTCACCTACATTATGTTGCCTTATTGTACACTAGATCGGGATCGCACCCTGGCGCGGGGGTGCCGGTCACAACGTTTTGGTCAAAGAGATAACGCTAAGTTAATAGAAATCCAGGTATAGCATATGCGTTCATACATGATAACAATAAAGCGAAGAAGAAACATTCAAATTGTGATAGGAAGCACACCTTGGCTACCACATGACATATGTTGTAAGCAATTCAAACTAATCCAAAAAAATAAAGCGCGCCAGCTACATGCCAAACACTTGGTATTTCATAAGAGGTACCAGCTAGCAGAACAACAGCCTGCATCCAACGCAATGTAATAAGTGCCTCTAATATATGTAGCTTCAACATTGATAAGTATGAGCAATTATACAAAAAAAAGCCCTGCCAACGGCAAGGAAAGTATAATTATTAGAGTATACAAATGTTGTAGCAATGCTAGTTAGCATAGATGAGTAAATACATGAGCTTTACAAAATACAACAAAAAAGCTCATACCAGCGAGTAAGAAACAGGAGCCATCATTCTACAGCAGTACATAAGTTAAAAATAAAGCCAAGTAGTTCATACCCTACATTGTAAAAATAGGTGTTACAGCAGTTGACTTGTAGGGCCTTTGTCTTCGTTAATCAACGAACATGTACTGCGCTTTTAGATTATCATTTCTGAAAACTCCTACTTCCTCTTTCAACATCCTGAGGTGAAGCTAATGCAGCTCGTAGTGCCGGATACTTGAAAGGAAAGAATAGGTAGCATCCTCATGGCTTCATTCCTAAAGATACTGTGAAAGATCTACAAAAATTATTATAATTGGCTAAAGAACCTAGGAAAGCTATACATCAGAAATGATGAAGTGGTGTTCTTAACCAAAAAAGGAACATATTTTTATAGAACAAATATATATCAGTAATAGCAACTCCTTGTGCACACAATGAGGGCGATTAAGGAATGCATTCCAGTCACTTTCAATATAAGGAAACAAAAAGTAGCAGCTATGATACTTGACAACGACAGGTAACCATCATAAGTAAGCTCATCACAAATGAAAGAGCTGATTGGAGCTCTAAGGAATATTCATGTACTTGAACAGTGCCCCTCGCACCTTCTGCTTCTGGTTCAGCAACCTGGTCCAAGGCAGTGGGGTTCTCCTTCACAACTGTTCATGCTCCTCCTGCTGAGTAGACTTCGTATCTAATCGCTGAACAAAGACTTCAGCAGATCAGCACAAACCAAGTAAACCATATTGCAGAAGTTAGGAAATCTGCACCTTGTCATGCACCAAATACCAACATGATTTCCACTTGAATGTCAAATTTAGTCTTAGCATTGTCATTCCAGTTTGGAAATACCATTGATCTCTCAGGGTTCTAAGCTTCTAATAATTATTATTTTGACAAAGCTACCACCTAATTAACAATTCGGACGATGAACTCTAACATCATGTGAAACTACATGAGATGACATAATAATAAAATGATGGATCCATGCATGTTAGGAGCTAGGCGCAAATAAATATTGCCAGACCTGCAAACAAAACAACTTGAGAAGCATCACTATTTCAAACCACAAGGCATACAGAAATATAAACAGGAACCTACAAAATCCTAAAACAACACACCCAGAAATGGAAGTGCAAAATTCACCCGATTCTTTACAATATACTATTTCTTAGAACATGACAAATGCTTATCATATTTAGTTTGTTACCACACATAAATTCGAACTTCGGTTATTCTGTTTAGGCATACAACCAAGAGCTGAAAGAAGTAAATCCTATAGGCTGAAAATATTGCAGATTCAAAAGCACATCCCATATTTTATTTCATACGAAGCATAGACATGAACTTTAACTATTTTATTTAAACATATGAACAGGATAAAATCTATGTCCAGAATAAGCCTGAAAAAATCAACAGCCCGAGACATCCATGAGTGATGAACTGATAATAAAATAGTTAGCAACCTACACCCGTTGCCACCTGAAGTAATCTGACACCAAGCAAGGATCAACATTATTACTGATTCCATCCTTCTGACAATGTCTTAATGTTCACCGACCCAAAGACCACTTGCAGGAAAACAATATATAGTGGCGCAACTGCATCAATGTTGGGGAACGTTGCAGAAAATTAAAATTTTTCCTACGGTTTCACCAAGATCCATCTATGAGTTCATCTAAGCAACGAGTCATGGGAGAGAGATTGCATCTACATACCACTTGTAGATTGCGTGCGGAAGCGTTCGAGGGAACGGTGATGATGGAGTCGTACTCGCCGTGATTCAGATCACCGATGACCAAGTGCTGAACGGACAGCACCTCCGCGTTCAACACACGTACGGTACGGACGACATTTCCTCCTTCTTGATCCAGCAAGGGGAAAGGAGAGGTTGAGGAAGAAGGCTCCAGCAGCAGGACGACGGCGTGATGATGGTGGAGAGGCAGTACTCCAACAGGGCTTCGCCAAGCGCACAACGAAGGAGGAGAGGTGTTGGGGAGGGGAGGGGCTGCGCCTTGGATCAGGTGTTCAGCCCTCCCCTCGCCCCTCTATTTATAGGGGAAGGGGGAAGGGGGCCGGCCCCCTCTAGATGAGATCTAGAGGGGGGTGCGGCGGCCAGGGAGGGGGCTTGCCCCCCAAGCAAAGGGGGTGCGCCCCCCCTTAGGGTTCCCCCCCCCCCCAACCCTAGGCGCATGGGCCCAAGGGGGGGCGCCCAGCCCTCCAGGGGCTGGTTCCCTACCCCACGCGGCCCATGTGGCCCACCAAGAGGGGTGGCCCCTCCCGGTGGACCCCCGGAACCCCTCCGGTGGCCCCGGTACAATACCGATATGCCCCCGAAACTTTCCGGTGTCCGCACGACAACTTCCCATATACAAATCTTTACATCCGGAACATTCCGGAACTCCTCGTGATGTCCGGGATCTCATCCGGGACTCCGAAAAACATTCGGTAATCACATACAAGTCTTCCTAATAACCCTAGCGTCACCGAACCTTAAGTTTGTAGACCCTATGGGTTCGGGAGACACGCAGACATGACCGAGATGGCTCTCCAGTCAATAATCAACAGCGGGATCTGGATACCCATGTTGGCTCCCACATGCTCCTCGATGATGTCGTCGGATGAACCACGATGTCGAGGATTCGAACAACCCCGTATACAATTCCCTTTGTCAATCGGTACGTTACATGCCCGAGACTCGATTGTCGGTATCCCAATACCTCATTCAGTCTCGTTACTGGCAAGTCACTTTACTCGTACCGTAATGCATGATCCCGTGACCAGACACTTGGTCACTTTGAGCTCATTATGATGATGCACTACCGAGTGGGCCCGGTGATACCTCTCCGTAATCCGGAGTGACAAATCCCAGTCTCGATCCGTGTCAACACAACAGACACTTTTGGAGATACTTGTAGTGCACCTTTATAGTCACCCAGTTACGTTGTGACGTTTGGTACACCCAAAGCACTTCTACGGTATCCGGGAGTTACACGATCTCATGGTCTAAGGAAGAGATACTTAACATTGGAAAAGCTCTAGCAAAACGAACTACACGATCTTGTGCTATGCTTAGGATTGGGTCTTGTCCATCACATCATTCTCCTAATGATGTGATCCCATTGTCAATGACATCCAATGTCCATAGTCAGGAAACCATGACTATCTGTTGACCAACGAGCTAGTCAACTAGAGGCTTACTAGGGACGTATTGTGGTCTATGTATTCACACGTGTATTACGACTTCCAGATAATACAATTATAGCATGAATAAAAGACAATTATCATGAACAAGGAAATATAATAATAATCCTTTTATTATTGCCTCTAGGGCATATTTCCAACAGTCTCCCACTTGCACTAGAGTCAATAATCTAGTTACATTGTGATGAATCGAACACCCATAGAGTTCTGGTGTTGATCATGTTTTGCTCGTGAGAGAGGTTTAGTCAACAGATCTGCGACATTCAGATCTGTATGTACTTTGCAAATATCTATGTCTCCATCTTGAACATTTTCACGGATGGAGTTGAAGCAACGCTTGATGTGCCTGGTCTTCTTGTGAAACCTGGGCTCCTTGGCAAGGGCAATAGCTCCAGTGTTGTCACAGAAGAGTTTGATCGGCCCCGACGCATTGGGTATGACTCCTAGGTCGGTGATGGACTCCTTCACCCAAATTGCTTCATGCGCTGCCTCCGAGGCTTCCATGTACTCCGCTTCACATGTAGATCCCGCCACGACGCTCTGCTTGCAGCTGCACCAGCTTACTGCTCCACCATTCAACATATACACGTATCCGGTTTGTGACTTAGAGTCATCCAGATCTGTGTCGAAGCTAGCATCGACGTAACCCTTTACGACGAGCTCTTCGTCACCTCCATAAATGAGAAACATGTCCTTTGTCCTTTTCAGGTACTTCAGGATATTCTTGACCGATGTCCAGTGTTCCTTGCCGGGATTACTTTGGTACCTTCCTACCAAACTTACGGCAAGGTTTACATCAGGTCTCGTACACAGCATGGCATACATAATAGATCCTATGGCTGAGGCATAGGGGATGATGCTCATCTCTTCCTTATCTTTTGCCGTGGTCGGGCATTGAGCCGAGCTCAATCTCACACCTTGCAATACAGGCAAGAACCCCTTCTTGGACTGATCCATTTTGAACGTCTTCAAAATCTTATCAAGGTATGTGCTTTGTGAAAGACCTATGAGGCATTTCGATCTATCTCTATAGATCTTGATGCCTAATATATAAGCAGCTTCTCCAAGGTCCTTCATTGAAAAACACTTATTCAAGTAGGCCTTAATGCTGTCCAAAAGTTCTATATCATTTCCCATCAAAAGTATGTCATCTACATATAATATGAGAAATGCTACAGAGCTCCCACTCACTTTCTTGTAGACGCAGGCTTCTCCATAAGTCTGCATAAATCCAAACGCTTTGATCATCTCATCAAAGCGAATGTTCCAACTCCGAGATGCTTGCACCAGCCCATAAATGGATCGCTGGAGCTTGCATACTTTGTTAGCATTCTTAGGATCGACAAAACCTTCTGGCTGCATCATATACAGTTCTTCCTTAAGATGTCCGTTAAGGAATGCCGTTTTGACGTCCATCTGCCATATCTCATAATCATAGTATGCGCCAATTGCTAACATGATTCGGATGGACTTCAGCTTCGCTACGGGATAGAATGTCTCGTCGTAGTCAATCCCTTGAACTTGTCGATAACCCTTAGCGACAAGTCGAGCTTTATAGACGGTAATATTACCATCCACGTCCGTCTTCTTCTTAAAGATCCATTTGTTTTCTATCGCTCGCCGTTCATCGGGCAAGTCTGTCAAAGTCCATACTTTGTTTTCATACATGGATTCTATCTCGGATTTCATGGCTTCAAGCCATTTGTTGGAATCTGGGCCCGCCATTGCTTCTTCATAGTTCGAAGGTTCACCATTATCCAACAACATGATTTCCAGGACAGGGTTGCCGTACCACTCTGGTGCGGAACGTGTCCTTGTGGACCTACGAAGTTCAGTAGCAACTTGATCTGAAGTACCTTGATCATCATCATTATTTTCCTCTTCAGTTGGTGTAGGCATCACAGGAACATTTTCCTGAGCTGCACTACTATCCCGTTCAAGAGGTAGTACTTCATCGAGTTCTACTTTCCTTCCACTTACTTCTTTCGAGAGAAACTCTTTTTCCAGAAAGGATCCGTTCTTGGCAACAAAGATCTTGCCCTCGGATCTTAAGTAGAAGGTATACCCAATGGTTTCTTTAGGGTATCCTATGAAGACGCATTTTTCCGACTTGGGTTCGAGCTTTTCAGGTTGAAGTTTCTTGACATAAGCATCGCATCCCCAATCTTTTAGAAATGACAGCTTAGGTTTCTTCGCAAACCATAATTCATACGGTGTCGTCTCAACGGATTTAGACGGTGCCCTATTTAAAGTGAATGTAGCTGTCTCTAGAGCGTATCCCCAAAATGATAGCGGTAAATCGGTAAAAGACATCATAGATCGCACCATATCCAATAGAGTGCGGTTACGACGTTTGGACACACCGTTACGCTGAGGTGTTCCAGGCGGCGTGAGTTGTGAAACGACTCCACATTTTCTTAAGTGTGTACCAAATTCGTGACTTAAATATTCTCCTCCACGATCCGATCGTAAGAATTTTATCTTTCGATCACGTTGATTCTCTACTTCATTCTGAAATTCCTTGAACTTTTCAAAGGTCTCAGACTTGTGTTTCATCAAGTAGACATACCCATATCTACTCAAGTCATCAGTGAGAGTGAGAACATAACGATATCCTCCGTGAGCCTCAACGCTCATTGGACCGCACACATCGGTATGTATGATTTCCAACAAGTTGGTTGCTCGCTCCATTGTTCCGGAGAACAGGGTCTTGGTCATTTTGCCCATGAGGCATGGTTCGCATGTGTCAAATGATTCATAATCGAGAGACTCTAAAAGTCCATCAGCATGGAGCTTCTTCATGCGCTTGACACCAATGTGACCAAGACGGCAGTGCCACAAGTATGTGGGACTATCGTTATCAGCTTTACATCTTTTGGTATTCACGCTATGAATATGTGTAACATTACGTTCGAGATTCATTAAGAATAAACCATTGACCATCAGGGCATGACCATAAAACATATCTCTCATATAAATAGAACAACCATTATTCTCGGATTTAAATGAGTAGCCATCTCGTATTAAACGAGATCCAGATACAATGTTCATGCTCAAACTTGGCACTAAATAACAATTATTGAGGTTTAAAACTAATCCCGTAGGTAAATGTAGAGGTAGCATGCCGACGGCGATCACATCGACCTTGGAACCATTCCCGACGCGCATCGTCACCTCATCCTTCGCCAGTCTCCGCTTATTCCGCAGCTCCTGCTGTGAGTTACAAATGTGAGCAACGGCACCGGTATCAAATACCCAGGAGTTACTACGAGTACTGGTAAGGCACACATCAATTACATGTATATCAAATATACCTTTAGTGTAGCCGGCCTTCTTGTCCGCTAAGTATTTGGGGCAGTTCCACTTCTAGTGACCCTTCCCCTTGCAATAAAAGCACTCAGTTTCAGGCTTGGGTCCATTCTTTGACTTCTTCCCGGCAACTGGCTTACCGGGCGCGGCAACATCTTTGCCGTCCTTCTTGAAGTTCTTCTTACCCTTGCACTTCTTGAACTTAGTGGTCTTATTGACCATCAACACTTGATGTTCTTTCTTGATTTCAACCTCTGCTGACTTCAGCATTGAAAATACTTCAGGAATGGTCTTCACCATCCCCTGCATATTGTAGTTCATCACAAAGCTCTTGTAGCTTGGTGGGAGCGACTGAAGGATTCTGTCAATGACCGCCTCATCCGAGAGGTTAATGTCCAGCCGGGACAGGCGGTTGTGCAACCCAGACATTTTGAGTATATGCTCACTGACAGAACTATTTTCCTCCATCTTACAACTATAGAACTTGTCGGAGACTTCATATCTCTCGACCCGGGCATGAGCTTGGAAAACTAGTTTCAGCTCCTCGAACATCTCATATGCTCTGTGTTGCTCAAAACGTTTTTGGAGCCCCGGTTCTAAGCTGTAAAGCATGCTGCACTGAACGAGGAAGTAATCATCAGCGCGAGACTGCCAAGCATTCATAATGTCTTGGTTCTCTGGGACGGGTGCATCACCTAGCGGTCCTTCTAGGACATATTATTTCCTGGCAGCTATGAGGATGATCCTCAGGTTCCGGACCCAGTCCGTATAGTTGCTGCCATCATCTTTCAGCTTGGTTTTCTCTAGGAACGCGTTGAAGTTCATGTTGACATGAGCGGCGGCCATTTGATCTACAAGACATATTTGCAAAGGTTTTAGACTAAGTTCATGGTAATTAAGTTCATCTTATCAAATTATTGAATGAACTCCCACTCAGATTTGACATCCCTCTAGTCATCTAAGTGTTACACGATCTGAGTCGACTAGGCCGTGTCCGATCATCACGTGAGATGGACTAGTCATCATCGGTGAACATCTCCATGTTGATCGTATCTTCCATACGACTCATGTTCGACCTTTCGGTCTCTGTGTTCCGAGGCCATGTCTGTACATGCTAGGCTCGTCAAGTTAACCCTAAGTGTTCTGCATGTGTAAATCTGTCTTACACCCATTGTATGTGAACGTAAGGATCTATCACACCCGATCATCACGTGGTGCTTCGAAACGACGAACTTTAGCAACGGTGCACAATTAGGGGGGACACTTTCTTGAAATCATTATATGGGATCATCTTATTTACTACCGCCGTTCTAAGTAAACAAGATGCAAAAAACATAATAAACATCACATGCAATTATATAGTAGTGACATGATATGGCCAATATCATATAGCTCCTTCGATCTCCATCTTCGGGGCTCCATGATCATCTTCGTCACCGGCATGACACCATGATCTCCATCATCATGATCTCCATCGTTGTGTCTTCATGAAGTTGTCACACCAACGACTACTTCTACTTCTATGGCTAACGCGTTTAGCAATAAAGTAAAGTAATTTACATGGCGTTCTTCAATGACACGCAGGTCATACAAAAAATAAAGACAACTCCTATGGCTCCTGCCGGTTGTCATACTCATCGACATGCAAGTCGTGATTCCTATTACAAGAACATGATCTCATACATCACAATATATCATTCATCATTCATCACAACTTCTGGCCATATCACATCACATGACAATTGCTGCAAAAACAAGTTAGACGTCCTCTAATTGTTGTTGCATCTTTTACGTGGCTGCAATTGGGTTCTAGCAAGAACGTTTTCTTACCTATGAATAACCACAACGTGATTTTGTCAACTTCTATTTACCCTTCATAAGGACCCTTTTCATCGAATCCGCTCCAACTAAAGTGGGAGAGACAGACACCCGCCAGCCACCTTATGCAACTAGTGCATTTTAGTCGGTGGAACCGGTCTCACGTAAGCGTACGTGTAAGGTTGGTCCGGGCCGCTTCATCCCACAATACCGCTGAAGCAAGATAAGACTAGTAGCGGCAAGCAAGTTGACAAGATCCACGCCCACAACAAAATTGTGTTCTACTCGTGCAATAGAGAACTACGCATAGACCTAGCTCATGATGCCACTGTTGGGGAACGTTGCAGAAAATTAAAAATTTTCCTACGGTTTCACCAAGATCCATCTATGAGTTCATCAAAGCAACGAGTCATGGGAGAGATATTGCATCTACATACCACTTGTAGATTGCATGCGGAAGCGTTCGAGGGAACGGTGATGATGGAGTCGTACTCGCCGTGATTCAGATCACCGATGACCAAGTGCTGAACGGACAGCACCTCCGCGTTCAACACACATACGATACGGACGACGTCTCCTCCTTCTTGATCCAGCAAGGGGAAAGGAGAGGTTGAGGAAGAAGGCTCCAGCAGCAGGACGACGGCGTGATGATGGTGGAGAGGCAGTACTCCGACAGGGCTTCGCCAAGCGCACAACGGAGGAGGAGAGGTGTTGGGGAGGGGAGGGGCTGCGCCTTGGATCAGGTGTTCAGCCCTCCCCTCGCCCCTCTATTTATAGGGGAAGGGGGAAGGGGGCCGGCCCCCTATAGATGAGATCTAGAGGGGGGGCGGCGGCCAGGGAGGGGGCTTGCCCCCCAAGCAAAGGGGGTGCGCCCCCCCTTAGGGTCCCCTCCCCCCCCCAACCCTAGGCGCATGGGCCCAAGGGGGGGGGCGCCCAGCCCTCCAGGGGCTGGTTCCCTGCCCCACGCGGCCCATGTGGCCCACCAAGAGGGGTGGCCCCTCCCGGTGGCCCCGGTACAATACCGATATGCCCCCGAAACTTTCCGGTGTCCGCATGACAACTTCCCATATATAAATCTTTACCTCCGCACCATTCCGGAACTCCTCGTGACGTCCGGGATCTCATCCGGGACTCCGAACAACATTCGGTAATCACATACAAGTCTTCCTAATAACCCTAGACCTTAAGTGTGTAGACCCTATGGGTTCGGGAGACACGCAGACATGACCGAGACGGCTCTCCGGTCAATAACCAACAGCGGGATCTGGATACCCATGTTGACTCCCACATGCTCCTCAATGATGTCATCGGATGAACCACGATGTCGAGGATTCGAACAACCCCGTATACAATTCCCTTTGTCAATTGGTACGTTACATGCCCGAGACTCGATCGTCGGTATCTCAATACCTCGTTCAGTCTCGTTACCGGCAAGTCACTTTACTCGTACCGTAATGCATGATCCCGTGACCAGACACTTGGTCACTTTGAGCTCATTATGATGATGCACTACCGAGTGGGCCCAGTGATACCTCTCCGTAATCCGGAGTGACAAATCCCAGTCTCGATCCGTGTCAACACAACAGACACTTTCGGAGATACATGTAGTGCGCCTTTATAGTCACCCAGTTACGTTGTGACATTTGGTACACCCAAAGCACTTCTACGGTATCCGGGAGTTACACGATCTCATGGTCTAAGAAAGAGATACTTGACATTGGAAAAGCTCTAGCAAAACGAACTACACGATCTTGTGCTATGCTTAGGATTGGATCTTGTCCATCACATCATTCTCCTAATGATGTGATCCCGTTGTCAATGACATCCAATGTCCATAGTCAGGAAACCATGACTATCTGTTGACCAACGAGCTAGTCAACTAGAGGCTTACTAGCGACGTATTGTGGTCTATGTATTCACACGTGTATTATGATTTCCGGATAATACAATTATAGCATGAATAAAAGACAATTATCATGAACAAGGAAATATAATAATAATCCTTTTATTATTGCCTCTAGGGCATATTTCCAACAATCAATACACTGATCAAAAAGGACAACCACAATCTATAAGCTACCAAGTTCACCATCCAACCTAAAACTCAAAGGCGAGCTTCACTTCTAGTCTGGCCTAGCGATGCAATCGGCGGCCTCCCGTATCCGACGGCGACAACATGCAAGGATGGATGGGTGGAAGAGGGACTCACCTTGGGTTTGGGACCGTTAAGCTGGGGAGGCACTCGGTAGGCGCCTCGCATGTCAGACCAGAGATGGTCCTAGGCTAGTTGAAGTGGTTTCTGAAAAGGAAAATCATAATATTACAAATTACAAGCTGTCCAAAGAAAAAGATTAGTTTAATTTGATGATCTGACAGAGTTACAACACTGGAGAAACTGGGATTTACAAAGTCAACTGGTACTAAACAATAAAGCAAAATCAGGTTATACATCGATTTCTTTCTGTTGTGAAAAGTCTATGTGTTCTACATAACACTAAAATAACTACAAAATTGCACGATTAAAAACATCAAGCTTGTGATACACTAATCAGATTATCCCGATGGAGCTAAAACTTGTAATTAGAAATATTGGACTAGTGCAGGCTGCAGTAACCATCAACTAAAGTCGACCATTACTCCAAGATCAAAATGTGATAATCATAATATAAGTTTGCTTCATTGAAAAATTGATACATATTTGCTGTATTCTTGTGATAGCTATACTCGTTCGTAAGATAACCAACATGTATTCTGACAAACTGATGTGTATTTTTATCTACTTTTTTGTGATCAGAACGTCCATTGAGGCAGGTAGGCGGACAAAGGCATACATGGGCTTTGTAGCGCTAGCCTGATGTAATGTAAATATAGAGGTGCCAACTGTTAGTCAGCTAGGAAAGAAGATGTGTTCATCAGAGCCTAGACTTCTCTTTTCCCCAACTCTGTAGCCAATTCAGATTGGAAAATTCCTGAAAATTTCTTCAATCATCATCTACATCAGTTTATCTATTGCTTGCATCTGTATGTACATACTGACATGGAGTAACTCCTTTCTCAGTGCATAAGAGAATGAATTTCAAAAAAGGGTCATTTGGCGGTGACTCATGTGAGCTCTGTTCAAGCCAGTTGACCAGGGTTGCAGCAAAAGCATGTTTGGAGAAAGAAACCATGCAGAGATATAGGTTAGAAACAAAATAGAAGCCAATTTTTTAAGATAAAACATGGTAAGCAGGATGGGACTTTTTTCACTTTTCCTCTCTTAGGGGGCTTACCAGTTTTTTGCCGCAGCAACCTACTACCATGACACATGGTAGCAAGAAAATTTCATTCCCGCTGAAGTGCACACAAAGTATTAGCACAACTGGAGCAAAGATCGCAATGGAAAAATGACATCATTATAGATAAAAAATAGGATAGGTGAATAAAATAATTCTTTCTCCTCAATCTGACATAGCAGAGCATGAGAAAACAGAAATAATTACATAATTTGTCTGCTTTCCATACTACCTAGATAAGATTTGCTTGAAGGCAGAGTATGTAAGAAAGGAATACGTAGAAATTAGAAAACCAACATAAAGCAAACTGACATTGTTCTAACCTTACAAATTGAGGTGCATTAGTAAGAAAACTGAAACTTCTTACCATGTTGCTTGCACAAGTAGCAGCCTTTCCTAGGTCTGAATCAGTCCAAGAAATCAATGGGTAAATTGTGGCAACTGCTCTATTCTGCTAATTGTGCGGAAGTACGAAGTGGTTAAGACATCGACATAGAGACGGATTGCCTTGCAAATTCGACATCCAACAATGACGGGAGAACACTCTGAAGAAAACATAAATCCACAATGTGATCTCTACTGTCTGACAGCCAGTGGAGAAAGTAGATGGATAGCGCCATCACCAGCACAGACGTGGGGTTCATCACCAGCACTGACATAGCTCTATCCAGGCTGCAGAGGCAACGACGCGGGGTTCATCTCCATCGCGCACATCCAGGGTCTGCCGGCGCCCAAATGCCTTGTCAAGCCGGCCCCGGTGCTCTGTCAAGGCTATTAGTGCAGTAGCAGGTCGTTGTGTACACCTGCTCGCTTGCTTGCTTCATGCCCTGTATCGTCCTTGGTGTAGTATACACGCCGCCTACTTGTTGTCCCCATTCACACCCTGCGCGCACACACACCAGCCACCAATTAACATATAAGAACACACACACACACAAACACAAGAAGCCATGCACCGCATACTCTGCACACCCACGACAACATCTTCTACACACACTGAATTGACTACGTAGCAGCACAGAAAATAATTTTGTTGTCAAATTTCACTATATTATGGAAAGCATGATGAAAGAAACTTTCATGATTACAAATGCCTAATTATGTTTCCTATGGGCATCGGTTAAAAAGTCAAGAGTGGGGTTAAGATCACCATGAATATATAGCCTTCTTGCCATAACGTATCCTCAATCTAGTCAGTTGTCCTTTTCTGTATGGGCGCATGAGACATAGCTTTGAGATGCATATTACTAAATTAAGCAGAGCAGACCACACACAAAAGCAAATGATAGTTTTTATTGGTAAATCATTTGGTCTGGGCGTATGGAAATACCCCATGGCTCTGGAGATGGAGGATGGCCACAACAATCAAAAGAAAAACATGCAGCTTTGACATTCAGTTGGTTCAGCGATGCTCAAAGTATATGATATAAAGGTCTGTGAATATCCAATACATAACCATGTTCACAAGAGTGAAAAGAGATAAAAAAATCACTAACATCTGAGATCAACATGAATCCCTCTAACAATTTAGAAATAGAGAGAGGGGAGAAAGGGAGTCGATCCTACCTTGGTGTTGTGCAACCTTCATCTTTCTCCACTTGCTGCCCTCCGCCGCTGCATCAAACCAAACCCTAGGTCAGGGCCAGGGGCGACGCGAAGACCAAGTAACACAGCTGAAAAAAAATCGAATTCACTCCAACCAAGCTCAACTCTTCAGGTGAATAAAATCAAATCTTTCAATACAATTTTCTTCAGGTTTTCTAGTTTTTCTTAGGAGACAACAAGTAACACAGCTGAACAAATTGAATCAAAGGAGATTAAGGGCTGTTGTAGTACAAGGAAAGAGAAGAGAGGAGGAGAGGGGGCCAGACCTCCATGGACATGCATATCGCCCCACCTCCCTTGCCATTATTCTTCAAGTAACACAACTGAACAAATGTTTATGGTTGCTTGTTATGATCACATCAATAATACAACAAATACATCAAGTACTCCAACCCTAACGGGGAAATGACACACTATCGTCTCATGTAAGGTTAAGTGTAGGTAAAAAAGAAAACAAAAGAATTCACGGTTTCTTCAATTGTAAATTCATTTGAAAGCAAGTGGTAAACTGGTAAAGCTTTGGAGTCTTGCACAGGGTTGAAAATTTTAAGCCTCGCATTCACAAGCAATCTTAAGGAGGGCCAACATAATTGAAACCAAGAAGAACTAAACAATATATCAGATAGAGAGAAATACCTGCACTGGCCAATGATAACACGGTGGCATGTTTGGGAATAATTATGAAAGGTTCCTATTCATCTTCACACGGTGGCATGTTTCAACAATAATTCTGCCACTGATAGAAAGAATGCTAGCGAGTGAGCACTTCTTGTCAATGTATCTCTTTGAAATGAAATAAGTTAATAATCAGATTTCATCCTCCCTAGAATGGAGGAAACTAATAATTTGATTACATTCTTATAAGCAACATATTGCCTAAATAATTCTACAGGCTAGTTTGAGTAAGAGGGCACGAGGTGAGACACTCTCCATCCTGGAACCAACATGCTATAATTTCCACCCAAAAGAATATAACACTACATATAGATATAGAGGTCTCGAGAGTTTACACACTATACACTGAGATTCTTGTTCACTTGTAGGTAGAGCAGCAGCATACCAAATAAGGAGGTGCACACAGATCAACAGACACAATCATGGTCACAAAATATCCACACAGGACATAACTCAAAAAAGGGAACAAAAATTGATGAAAAGGCAAAAGCAAAGAAGGCACCCAAAAAAAGGAAGAACATTATCAGTGTCTTGTTCCCATAAAGCATTACTGATCAATAAAATCAATCAAACAAATATTACCTAGATCCTCCTAAATTCGAAGAGAGGTAGCAAAGCAAAGAGAGACATTACTTTAGTGTCACTTACCAATATTGATAAATTTTATGAACTAAAATTATTATTATCACAAGTAATAACAGTTGTAATATAAATAAAAACGAGAAGGCGGCCAAAAGATAATTTGATTTCCTTCTAATTTTCCTGAGGTGAAGACAGACACGAACATGAGCAACCAAACTGAACCGGGCCAAACTGAAGCTGCAACAAGCAGTCTTGATCTTGACTGAGTAAATGTTCAGTGTGAGTACCAGCTACTCACCCATGTTCTTATCTGAACATGGCCATGATTCAACACATTTTAATCATTTCAACATATTTTGAATCATGTGCTTGACCAATTCGAGTACATTTCAGTTCAGTTCTGACGATGACGACACGACAACACATTTTGACAACTAGTACTCAATCTGCTACTGTTATTTAGCACTTGTAAACAATAGGCATAGCACGGCTGGTGTGTACATGCAGTTTTGTGTAAGCAGAGAAGATTTGTGTAACATGCAGTTTTGTCATTTTACCTTGATTGCCGTGCTCAAACCATTCCACACTCCAGCAATAAAACTTGCGGGTGCAGATATGTGCATAGATCCTTTAGTCCGGCTATTTACAACCGATGCCGCCAGTGTACTCAGCTGCTTCCTGAACATCAGTTCAAGCAAGTACAGAGGTTTCAATAAAATTCAAGATTTCCACAATATATGTTGAATATACAAATTAATCCAAAAATCAAATAAGCAAAAGAAAATCACTATATTGAATATACAGAGTACTCCACATGGTCCATATGTAGAAGCTAGCGACCAGAGTTGCATTTGTGAACAAGTTCAAAGGATAAACCATCATTTGATTAGGAGCAATTGCTACCTGAGCAGTCTGCAAGGGTTTGCATTATTTTGAGATGAATTGACCATAACTGAGCTTCCCCGCGAACACTTGATTACAGAGAAGAACATGGGTGGGTAGCTGGTACTCACACTGAACATTTACTCAGTCAAGATCAAGACAGAATGAAAGATACAAAAAAGATCTATTAACAAAGCAGTAGATGCATAGGACCAAGCACAAGTTCTTTCAGTCAAGATCTTTGTTGAGTCAAGTTGATGTTCAGAACCTGTCAATTTCTGTCAGGTTTTGATCTGTCAAGTTGATGTTCAGTCAAGATCAAATTTCTGTGACCAAATGATCTTAGACTTACTCTTAACTATTGGATCATGAAATTGCAGTGATAAACATGATAAACAATACCAGGGACCAGCAAAAGAGGGGAGCCGCACCTTGGCAAGTGGGGAGAGAGCACCCACGACGGCGAGGAGGCACACGCGGCCGCGGGGACTGGGTTGGGCCGTGGGCGGACGGGGGCGGGGGGCTGGCATCTTGGAACAGTCGGGGAGGTGGCGACGCCTGGCGGACTCAGCGGCGTACGCGGCCTCGATGGCCTGGAGCTCCGCCTTGGCCTCGGCATCTCGGCGACTCATACGGCGGCGCGCGCTTAGAGAAGACCGGCTTCGTGGTCGACGGTGTCCAGCCAGCGAGGAGATGATCGACGACGCGCGGGGGCAGCTCCGGCTCCCCGCCCTCAGGGAAAGAGGAAACGGCCCGACGGCCCGACGGTGAGCAAAGGCGGAGGCGGCGGCGCGACAGGGAGTGTGCGAGCGCGGGGCTAGGGTTCACAGACGGACGGGGCGGGGCGGGCGAGGCCCGGGGGCATCGGCCACGGCGAGCGGGTTGGGCGGGGCGGCGAGGACTGAGGGAGGGAGAGGGAGAGGAGAGGGCGGGGCGATGCGGGCGGGGCGGCGAGGACGAGGGAGGGGGCGCTAGTGCGGGCTGGGGAGCGGCTAGGTCATCTCCACGCGGGACGGCGCCTTTTATACCACGTGTGAGTGAAATGTCGAAAATGCCCCCGGGGGGCAGGAAAATTACGTGCGGTGGCACAATTGAGGTGAAACTATTCATTTCTATAGTGCCCATCCCAGATCTGACGGACGAGACTCTTCAGCGGCTTGATCCAATGACCCAGATCGCATCAAGCAGCCAGATCCAACGGCCCAGAATTCAAATTGCTGTGAAAGCTTGTAGGAACATCCTTCTCTTATCTCTTGATGGCCTAATATGGTTGGCGAGTCCCTACATCGGGTGGGCACAGGCTTGTCATACTCACGCCCGGTATGGCGGCCTCCCACCTGGCGCGTTGTGAGAGGCCAGCACGAGGGCCATCCCACGAGCACAACCCATCGATCTTATCCGCAGCGGGGCCCACCTGCGCCCCCGCCAACGCCTTGCAACCCCGCAAGGAGACATTTCAGTATGGGCCCAGCTGCATTCCCACAGCGCTCCGTAGACCAGGTTCACGGGGCACAGTCTCTTGAGGGAAAGGCCAAGCCGCTCTACAAATAAGCTCCTGCTCGTCTCACTTGCACTCTTCCCCTTCTCTCAGATCCGAAAACTCGGGGAGACTGGTAGTTGGCTGTTCGGATCGGTCCATCCATCTCAGTGGCAGTCTGGTAATTGGGGACGAGGTATGGGCCTCCTCGACAAGTTGTGGGACGACACCGTCGCGGGGCCCCAACCGGACACCGGCCTCGGCCGCCTCCGCAAACTCGCCGCCCGCCCCGCCGCCGTCAAGATCAACGGTGACCGCTGCCCGCTAAAACTCGACATATTGTTAACCCCCGCCAGATCTTTGTACCATCAATCTGACCAACTGTTGTGTTGTCGTTTTTTGTCGCGTTGGGTCTCCCGTTCAGATGTGGCTCCGGGCGCCGCGACGGTGATCCCACATACGACGCCGGCCGGCGGCGAGGATGCGCCGATGAAAGTCACACGCAGCATCATGATTAAGCGGCCGGCGGGGTACCCCTCGTCGCCGAGGAGCGCGGCCAGCACGCCGCCAGCCTCGCCGCTAGGATCCACGCCGCCCATCTCCCCGTTCGCGGGCGGCGGTGAGTTCCCGTGCCCCTCATCCAACTTCTCGCATTAATATTTTTTTACGGTAGGGGCAGTTCGGCCATTTCGTAGCCGCGTCCATGTGTGCGACGGGGAATGCCCCGGATGTGGCTTTTGTGCTGGAGTTCGGAAGGGTCTAGACGGGGCTAGGGACATTTTGGACATTTCTGCCCGGGCAAGTGCTTTAGCTCTCGGGTCTCTTTCGTGGGATCATGGCTGGATATCATCGTGTTCGATAAGTTACCATTTATGTGGTGCCTTTGAAATGCAGCAGCAACCGGATAAGTGTAACTATCAGGCTGTAAGGTTTGCCTTCCAAGAGAAAATAGCGATGCCCTTCTGTTTTCTGTTCGTAGAAGAACAAAAAATGGATAAGTTTGATCTGTACCAGTATGGAGCTGCTTCATCTAGTACTCCTTGTGTGCGTGAAGTTGTCAATGGGGTGTTGGCCTAATTGAAGCCAGCTCTCCCGACCCCACTTGACGTTGGATAGCGAAGCCAGCAATGGACAAACCAAGAGCATAGATCCAGTAATACTATTTCTAATTGGCCACCAAGTCTCCAGTGTACACAAGAGTTCATATACTTTTGAAGGAACATACCCCCTCCGTTCCAAAATACTTCGAACTTCTACGTTTGTCCTAAGGCAAATTTCTGTAAGTTTGACCAATTTTGTTGAAAAATATACCAAAATCTACAATACCAAATTAGCTTCATTAGATTAGTAATGACATATATTTTCATACTATATATATTTGAGAGTGTAAATATAAAGAAACTTTTCTATAAAGTTGTTTAAACTTAGAGAAGTTTGACTTAGGACGAATCTATAACTAAGTATTTTGGAGCAAAGGCAGTATTATGAAAATCTGATATGTATATTGTGAATTTGTGCGCCGTGGGTGCAGTTAATTGACTTAGTCATATGCTTTGGTTATACTTTCGCTTACAAGGAACCTCTTTGTATGTATTTCTGTATGGAAACAGATACTTTGATGTGGAACAGGTTCTAGTATATAATTTTGCAGTTCTTTGCTTGAGGCTGAATCAGTTGATCTATCTTGGGTAAAATATTACTCCCTCCGTCCCAAAATTCATGTCTTAGATTTGTCTAGATACGGATGTATCTAATACTAAGACATGACTTGATACATCCATATTTAGACAAATGTAAGACACGAATTTTGGGACGGAGGGAGTACGAGTTAGACAGTGATGAGGTTGTAGATGATTTCAAGAAACAGGGATACTTGTACAATTAATCATCGTTCCGTTTTCCAAGTCTACAACTTTGTTTGATTTGTCAGGTTCCTGTTGGAAGATTTACTTATTATCCCTTGTTGATGCTGTCTTTGTCTACTCTCTTGAATCGGTCACCAATTATCGATGAGTTTGTAAGAATCACATGGTAGTATGTGGGAAAACATGGATCTAGTAGTACATAGACGATTCCCCTCACTATATGAAATGCATGCGGCATGGAAATGTTCATTCATTTGTATATTTATTTATATTCTGGAGACGTCATCTTTTGTGGTTCATTAATTAATTGTTCTTCTTACCTAAACTCGCATGGACTATGTCTACCAGGTGGTCGCTTCAGAAGGAAATCATCATCAGATGCGTACGAGAGGGCTACACCACCTGGGGCGTCGACCAGTCACCCTCCTCCACCCTTTGAAGTGTAACTGACCAGCACGCTCATGCTCGTTTTTGCTCCTCTCCCGCTCTACTTAATGCAAGCCCGAGGAGGAAGAGAGGACGTATCAGAGAAATCGAGAAACGCCAAGGATCTGCCTTTCCTCTACTGTGATAGTATAATATAGATGAATGTGTAGTGTTCTGTTTCTACTATATATGCAGTGCATGCGTGTATGGTTATGTGTAGAGAAGGTGTTGAAAGTTGCTGCTGCTGTGCTGTGCTGTGTTAGTATGTACTTAGGTCACCCCTGGGCTGGCACGCAGCTCCTCGTTTGTGTTTTGTCTACTATGTTGTGGAGGCCTCGTCCTTCCATCACGTTCGTGTGTGGTGCGGATGGAAGCTGTAATGTTAAGTAGGGGGATGTGATACGGTGTACGTAATATGTGTAATTTTGCTTGATGGTGTTATCTCGAGTAGTTCCCGGTGTTTGCTTGAACTTTTCAGTATTATCTTCGTGTGTTTGCCATGATAATCCCTAGTACTTTCGTCTGCACAGTTACTCTCTGGACGCTGTTTGTTCTAAATAAATCTTGTAAATGGTCCGTAACATCTGAGAGTGAATACTACTTGCCTCTGCTCTCAATGAAGATTGCTCCTAACACCGTGTCAGTGGCTGGTATTCCTATGTAAAACACATAAGATTTAAATTGGGGCATCGAAAGGTTTGAACTAGACACGACCGTCCGTTCGTAGGATCGCATTGCGAGTTGACTCACCCGGCTTTCCCACCTCCCTTGCTGTAGGCAGCTTCTCAACTTTGCACATACCGCAGCAATGCAAACAGTTCAGAGATGGAGATAGAGAAATAGCAATGCTCATTTTAGCAATGCTTAGTGTAGGGAAAGAAATGTTAGTTTAGTTAAAGCTAGTGTGTGTATTGTTAGTGCTTATGCTTGTATTTCAGATCATCAGTGTTGTTCACTGAAGAATGTAGTTTGTGTGCCTGATGATCAGATTATATGCACTAAAAATGGAGTTGTTGTGCAATTCAAAATCCAGTATATGTGCACTGAAAAATGTAGACCTGAGCAATGACAAATGTTAATTCTTTATTTGCAATGTGACTTCATAAACCATTGCAGGTCATAGCTGACATTGACAAAGAACAGCCACAAAGCAAACAATGATAGAAATACATAACAACATTCCAGAGAACTCATTCAGATTTGACATAGAAGTGTCTGGTTCATTTGACATGGAAGTGCATAATTCAGTTGATATAGAGTGCATCAAGTAGACAAAAGTAGATAACAACACAGGGTCAGCCATGATCACACAGTTTAGGCCCAATGATCATACATGACACTGATGGACAAGTTTATAACCAAAAAAGTCCTAGATGCACCCATAACATCCCTACCCCTACCCCTGCTCTGTCAGGCAGTCAAACATGCTAGTTTTGAAAGGCCTGTTGCCACTTTGTCCTATGAATTCTGTCCTAGGTCTTTTGAATGGTTTGTTGGTAGTAGGTCTTGCTTGCTTCTCAACCAGTGCTCTTCTCAGCTAGGGGCTTCTTAGCTTTTCCTTCTCTAGCTTTCTTCTCAGCTAGTGCTTGCATCTTTGCTGCAACCCTGTTTTCTTCCCCTGCTCTAGCTTTCTTCTCAGCCAGTGCACGCTTCTTAGCTTCTTGCTCTTGGGCTTTTTTCTCTGCAGCAGCTTGTTTCTTTGCTTCCTTCTCTTTTGCTCTCAACTCAGCAGCCTATAGCATTATCAGTTCATCAGCTTGTTTCTACTCTCAATTGGCCTTTCTCTTACCAATCCCTTTTTACTCTGGCATTGGGCTTGTGAAGGATGCTTTGGCCTTGGTGATGCAAGATCAATTTGAGTTGCAATGAATTGATTCCGAGGTAGTGGACAAGGTGTGACCCTGATCTGTGATTGCCGAGTTAGTTCTCCCTGCAATTAAATAACTGATCAGTGCAACTAAACAACTGAGTGCATTACAAGAGATTAAAAAACAAGTGAGCACTGAATTAACATGGTGTACCAAAGTACTAATGGCACTGTCCTCTAGCATGCTTGCAGGCTCAAATATGTTGTGATCCTATAAAAGGCATTTAAATGAGCATTCTATGTGACTACAGGATATATTGTCTGCATACACGTCTAAATGTGTCCGTGGACATTTGATGATGCCTTTGATATATTGTCCGCGTACATATCGACGTTTGATGATGCCTTGGAGATGGATTACCTGTGTGATTACAGGATCATCTTGTTCTGGCTCAGGTTGTCATCTATCAGCTCCAATCCTTGTGTTCTCTTTCAGCTTGGGATCAATCCCATTCTTGTAATAGTACATCCACCCCTGTTATGATTAGAACCTCCGCAGTGGTTGTAGTGCATTATTCTACCATGTCTTGGCACCATTTTCTCACCATTTGGCCCTTCCATCTCCTCTAGTTCCTTTTTTCCGTTTTCTTCTTATACTTTGGTGCGAGTAACGTCCTTCCATTCACCCTGGTCCAGTCCTTCCTTTCTGTTGGGAGTAAACCACGCCTCCAAGCGGTGACTGGCGTGCGCACGCGGGTATGCGCTCCATGTCCGGCTCGTAAGGCAGCGGCCATTGGCGAGAGTGGAGGGCTGGTGCGTTGCTTCGTTAGTAGCTAGCCCGCATGGCCGGGTCTCGTGTGTAACGCGCATGCACCGTAGTTAGCAGGTTAGTTGGTTAGTGCATGCATGCATCAGGAAATGGACGTGCCTGTAGGGTAGTGGGTGCTACATGCGTGCGTGACTGAGAGTGTGGCGGTAGGTCCTGAGGCATCCCGAGAGTTTTGAAGACGAAAGAGGGGATGCCTTCCGGGGCATCCCCAAGCTTAGACGCTTGATTCTTCCTTGAATATTACCTTGGGGGGTGCCTTGGGCATCCCCAAGCTTAGGGTCTTTCCGCTCCTTATTCTCCTCATATCAATATCTCACCCAAAACTTGAAAACTTCAATCACACAAAACTTAACGGAACTTCGTGAGATAGGTTAGTATGATAAAGAGTAAACCATTCATTTTGGTATTGTCAAAGACAAGGTTCATAATTTTTCTCACACAATGCCTACTGTACCATATCATTTCTACAATTTATATTGAGAAATAGAAGCCATAGAAACTAGAAAACAAGCAAACTATGCAATGAAAACAGAATCTGTCAGAAACAGAATAGTCTGTAATGATCTGAACAACAACCGTACTTATGTTACTCCAAAAATTATGATATAAATTGGTGGACGTGAGGAATTTGTCTATTAGTCTTCTGCAAAAAGAATCAACTCAAAATCGCTCTTATGTAAAAAATGGCAGCTGATCCCATGAGCGCAAAGTTTCTGTTTTTACAGCAAGATCACATTAACTTTCACCCAAGTCTTCCCAAAGGTCTTACTTGGAAATTTATTGAAACAAAAGCTATAAAACATGATTACTACTGTATCTTAATCATGTAAACACACAAAGACAGCAAGGGTAGATATTGGCTTGTCTCCCAACAAGCGCTTTTCTTTAATGGCTTTTAGCTAGGCATGATGATTTCAATGATGCTCACATAAAAGAAAAGAATTGAAACATAGAGAGAGCATCATGAAGAATATGACTAGCACATTTAAATCTAACCCAATTCCTATGCTTAGGGATTTTGTGAGCACATAATTTATAGGAACAAGAATGAACTAGCATAGGAAGGCAAAACAAGTATAACTTCAAAACTTTAAGCACATAGTGAGAAGACTTGATATTATTGCAAATCTTACAAGCATGTATTCCTCCCTCATAATAATTTTCAAAGGCATCATGAATGAATTCAACCATATAACCATCACATAAAGCATTCTTTTCATGATCTACAAGCATAGAAATTTTCTACTCTCCACATAAGCCAAATTCTTCTCATTCGGAATAGTGGGATCACTAATTCCTAAAGTTGACACTCTTCCAAACCCACTTTAGATGATAGTATTATTCATACTCCAAAAGATATAAGTGAAGTTTATGGAGCATTCTTCAATTAATATAGACTAACCAGCTCAAAATATGTAAGTGAATCACACGAAGCATTCTATAAAACCATACTCAAAAGATTTAAGTGAAGCACAAAGAGCAATTCTATAAAATCATACTTAAAATATATAAGTGAAGCACATGAAGTATTATATAAATCAATGAATGGATAACTCATACTAGCATGGTTCTTAAAGAAAAAAAACACAAAGGACACAAATCATGTGAACAAAAAAAACCCGAGGTATACCGATATTTGTTGAAGTAGAAAGATGGGATGCCAACCGGGGCATCCCCAAGCTTAGATGCTTGAGTATCCTTTGAAATATTTACTTGGGGTTCCTTGGGAATCCCCAAGCTTGAACTCTTGCCTCTCCTTATTCTTCTCATATTGATATCTCCTCGATCTTCGAACACTTCATCCACACAAAACTTTAACAAAAACTTTGTGAGATCTGTTAGTGTAATAAAGCAAACTACCACTTTAAGGTACTTTAATGAACTCATTCTTTATTTATATTGGTGTTAAACCTACTGTATTCCAACTTCTTATGGTTCATACCCCCCGATACTAGCCATAGATTCATCAAATTAAGCAAACAACACGCGAAAAAAGAATCTGTCAAAAACAGTACAGTTTGTAGTAATCTGGAAGTTTGGTAAACTTATGTAACTCCAAAATATGAAATAAATATGAAAATTTGAAAACTTTGTATAGAAGTAATGTGCAAAAAGTTTCAGACCCATTTGACCTTCCAGTAAAAAATGTAAAATCACGCGCCACAGCCAAAGTTTTGTTTTTGTTTTGCACATAGTAAACAAGCAATCTAATCATCCTAAAACCAAAGCTTGGCACATTATTTTTTATAGGGATAATTGCATTTTTACCCCTAGTTGGTTTCTACCCACGGGTTTTGCCCTTACTTTTCGAGCTTGCTCAGTTTTGCCCTTACTTTTTCCATCGAGGTCCCTCGAATGCCCATTGACCGTTTGACCAAGACTTTGAAAATTCATAACAAATTCATATGAACTCAGAAAAATGCAAATAAGATATCAAAATGTTCAGATAAACATTACCTTTATGGGCATATCATTTGCATTCAGGACAAAAGCATTGTTTAAAATACCCGAGGTAATTAATGTTATTAACATTATTAAAAATAAATAGGTATAAAAAATATTTTTTTCGTGAATAAAAATTATATGCAAATGTAGGTGATGTTTTCTGAACATCCTGATACCTTATTTGCATTTTCCTGAGTTCGTATAAAATTGTTATGAAGTTTCCAAATAGTGGTCAAAGTCGTTAGAACATTCATAACAAGTTGATACAAACTCAGAAAAATGCAAATAAGTTATCAGGATGTTCGGAAAACATCACCTACATTTGCATGTAATTTTTATTCATGAAAAAAACATTGTTTATACCTATTTATTTTTAATAATGTTAATAACATTAATTACCTCAGGTAGTTGAAATGATGCTTTTGTCCTGAATGCAAATGATATGCCCATAAAGGTAATGTTTATCTGAACATTTTGATATCTTTTTTGCATTTTTCTGAGTTCGTATGAATTAGTTATGAATTTTCAAAGTTTTGGTCAAATGGTCAAAGGGCATTCGAGGGACCTTGATGGAAAAAGTAAGGGCAAAACTGAGCAAGCTCAAAAAGTAAGGGCAAAACCCGTGGGTAGGAACCAACTAGGGGTAAAAATGCAATTGTCCCTTTTTTATAATACAATGGATATATACAAGGGGATAATTATTTACACAGAAACTTCCATGAAAAATTCTACATTGTTTCCGTGAGCATGAACACAAGTGCTCAAGGTCGACCCTCACTTCTTCAATGCATAACTTTCCAATCACTTCTCTTTTTGCAAAACTTTTTTAGGCATGAGAGGCAAGTAATTTTTTTGTATTTTCATTCTTTAATTTTTTTGTATGTTTCACCCACAACTAAAAAGAAACAAAAAGTAAAAACAAAATCTACTTAGTGAAGAAAGCAAACAAGCACACACGAGAATACCAACCCCACGCTAGTGCTCCCCGGCAACGGCGCCAGAAAAGAGCTTGATAATCCCCAAGTGCAGGGAATCATTCTAGCAATTTCCAAATATGGAAGTGATAAGTATGGAGTTTCGAACCCACAAGGGGCAAAAGGTAAGATCAATATTCTCTCAAGTCCTATCTGCCACTGATACGACCATACATACACCGAACGTTTGCTTCCAACTAGATACGATAAATAAAACTACGTTGTGGGTATGAAGAGGATAACTTTGCATGATATCGGAGAGCTAAAATATAAAAGTAGGTGTTGTTATCATAAAGTTAGAATATATTACTAAATATTAAAATAGCGAGTGTGGAATAATGATGGATCGGTGTGTGGAATTATCCTAGGCAATTGTTAACAAGACCGGTAGTCGTCATTGTAATTTCATATGAGGGAGAGGCATAAGCTAACATACTTTCTCTTCTTGGATCATATGCACTTATGATTGGAACTCTAGCAAGCATCCGCAACTACTAAAGATCATTAAGGTAAAACCCAACCATAGCATTAAAGCACCAAGTCCCCTTTATCCCATACGCCACAACCCCCTTACTTGGGTTTATGCTTCTGTCACTCAAGCAACCCACTATAAGCGAATCATGAACGTATTGCAACACCCTACAACGGGAATACCTCACGCTTGTGCGACACAGAGGGCACAATAGGACAACACCAAAATAAAAAATACAATTCGTACCAATCTAGATCATCAATCAACCCAAAGAAAAAAGATATCTACTCAAAACATCATAGGATGGCAACACATCATTGGATCATAATATGTGGCATAAATCACCATGTTCAAGTAGGGATTACAGCGGGGTGCGGGAGAGTGGACCGCGTAAAAGAGATGAGGGTGGTGATGATGATGGTGGTGTTGATGAAGACGATCACCGCGGCGATGATTCCCCTCCCGATAGCACTCCGGCGCCACCGAGAGAGAGGAGGAGAGGTTCTCCCCCTTGTGCTTCCTCCACCATGGCCTCACCCCCTGGATGGGGAGAGGTTCCCCCTCTCGTCCTTGGCCTTCATGCCGATGATGGCCCCTTCGAGATCCTTCCCCATGGCCTCCGGTGATGATGGCCCCCTCCGGCAGGGTCCCAGAGAGGGCCTAGATTGATTTCTCGTGGCTACAGAGGCTTGCGGCGGTGGAACTTCCGATCTAGGTTATTTTCTTGAGGTTTCTGTATTTATAGGAATTTTTGGCGTCGGTCTCTTGTCAAGGGGGTCTCCGAATCGTCCACGAGATATGGGCCCATGCCCAGGGGGGTGGGCGCGCCCCCACCCTCGTGGACAGCCCGAGGCTCTTTTGGCCCAACTCTTTTACTCCCGAGGCTTCTTTTGGTCCACAAAAATTCATCAAAAATTGGCACGTCAATTGGACTCTGTTTCGTATTCCTTTTTTGTAAAACTCAAAAAACAAGGAAAAAACAGAAATTGGCACTGGGCTCTAGGTTAATAGGTTAGTCCCAAAAATCATATAAAATAGCATATAAATGCATATAAAACATCTACGATGGATAATATAATAGCATGAATACTGCATAAATTATAGATACGTTGGAGACGTATCAGTCCACGACGTCTGGTGTGGTCGGGCTCATCCGGCGCGTTGTGAGCATGCGGGAGGTGCAGGACACACTGGTGCGGTCGGGCTCGTCGAGTGCGACGGGTGCGCACGGGACGTGCGAGGCGCAGAAGGATGCCATGCGTGTGTCGCCAACGGAGAAGGAGCTCGACGTGTGTCGCCGGAGTCGTGATGGAGCGTGGTGCGACTGGCGTCGGTGTGCCAGGTCGGGCCCGCGAGCTGGGTCACAGCCATGACGACGACAATGACGGGAGCTACAACAACTCCGCCGACGGACGAGGTCGTGGTTTAAGAGGAGTGTGTTGGGAGTAAACCACTCCTCTAGGCGGTTGATACGTCCATTTTGCATCATGCTTTTATATCAATATTTATTGCATTATGGGCTGTTATTACACATTATATCTCAATACTTATGGTTGTTCCATCTTATTTTACAAGGTTTACCATGAAGAGGCAGAATGCCGGCAGCTAGAATTCTGGCTGGAAAAGGAGCAAACATTAGAAACCTACTCTGTATAGCTCCAAAAATCCTGAAACTCCACGGAACTTATTTTTGGAATTAATAAGAATTATTGAGCGAAGAAACTACCAGAGGAGGCTCACACCCAGGCCAGGAGGGTGGGGGGCGCGCCAAACCCTACTAGGGGCGCCCCTGTCTCCTGGGCCCCCTGGTGGCCCTCCGGTTCCCATCTTCTGCTATATGAAGGTTTTTACCTTGGAAAAAATCTTACGGGACGAAACTCCGCCGCCACGAGGCGGAACCTTGGCGGAACAAATCTAGAGCTCCGGCAGAGCTGTTCTGCCGGAGAAACTTCCCTCCGAGAGGGGGAAATCATCACTATCGTCATCACCAACGATCCTATCATCGGGAGGGGGTCAATCTCCATCAACATCTTCACCAGCACCATCTCCACTCAAAACCCTAGTTCATCTCTTGTATCCAATCTTGAATCAAAACCACAAATTGGTACCTGTGGGTTGCTAGTAGTGTTGATTACTCCTTGTAGTTGATGCTAATTGGTTTACTTGGTGGAAGATCATATGTTCAGATCCTTAATGCATATTATTACTCCTCTAATTATGAACATTAATATGCTTTGTGAGTAGTTACTTTTGTTCCTGAGGACATAGGTGAAGTCTTGCTATTAGTAGTCATGTGAATTTGGTATTTGTTCGATATTTTGATGAGATGTATGTTGTCTTTCCTCTAGTTGTGTTATGTGAACGTCGACTACATGACACTTCACCATTATTTGGGCCTAGACGAAGGCATTGGGAAGTAATAGGTAGATGATGGGTTGCTAGAGTGACAGAAGTTTAAACCCTAGTTTATGTGTTGCTTGGTAAGGGGCTGATTTGGATCCATATGTCTAATGCCGTGGTTAGGTTTACCTTAATACTTCTTTTGTAGTTGCGGATGCTTGCAATAGGGGTTAATCATAAATGGGATGCTTGTCCAAGTAAGGGCAGTACCCAAGCACCGGTCCACCCACATATCAAATTATCAAAGTACCGAAAGCGAATCATATGAGCGTGATGAAAACTAGCTTGATGATAATTCCCATGTGTCCTCGGGAGCTCTTTTATCATTATAAGAAATTGTCCAGGCTTGTCCTTTGCTACAAAAAGGATTGGGACACCTTGCTGCACTTTATTTACTTTCATTGCTTGTTACTCGTTACAATTTATCTTTTCACAAAACTATCTATTACCTACAATTTCAGTGCTTGTAGAGAAAACCTTACTGAAAACCGCTTGTCATTTCCCTCTGCTCCTCGTTGAGTTCGACACTCTTACTTATCAAAAGGACTAAGATAGATCCCCTATACTTTTGGGTAATCAAGACTCTTTTCTGGCGCCGTTGCCGGGGAGTGAAGCGCCTTTGGTGAATGGAACTTGGTAAGGAAACATTTATATCGTGTGCTGAAATTTTCTACCATTTGTTACTATGGAAACTAATCCTTTGAGGTTCTTGTTTGTGGTATCTTCACCCGAACCAGAAGAGCAAAGAGTTGCTCCTCAACCTACTAAAAATATTTACTTTGAGATTCCTTTGGGTATGATAGAGAAACTGCTAGCTAATCCGTTTGCAGGAGATGGAACATTGCATCCCGATTTAAACCTTATCTTTGTGGATGAAGTTTGTGGATTATTTAAGCTTGTAGGTATTCCCGATGATGTTGTCAAACGTAAGGTCTTCCCTTTATCTTTGAAGGGAGATGCATTGACATGGTATATGCTATGTGATGATACGGGATCTTGGAATTATAAACGATTTAAGTTGGAATTTCACCAGAAGTTCTATCCTATGCATCTTGTTTATCGTGATCGTAATTACATATATAATGCTGGCCTCGCGAAGTAGAAAACATCGCTCAAGCTTGGGGGAGGCTTAAGTCAATGTTATATTCATGCCCCAATCATGAAGTCTCAAGAGAAATGATTATTCAAAACTTTTATGCTCGACTTTCTCACAATGATCGCAACCTGCTCGATACTTTCTGTGCTAGTTCTTATATGCTGAAGACTATTGAATTCAAATGGGACTTATTGGAAAGAATTAAATGCAACTCTGAAGATTGGGGTTCCGACGATGGTAAGGAGTCAGGTATGACACCCAAGTTTGACTGTGTTAAATCTTTTATGGATACCGATGCTTTTCATGGATTTAGCGCTAAATACGGACTTGACTCTAAGATAGTAGCTTCTTTCTGTGAATCTTTTGCTACTCATGTTGATCTCCCTAAGGAGAAGTGGTTTAAATATAATCCTCCCATTGAAGTAAAAGTAGTTGCACCTATTACAGTTGAAGAAAAGACTGTCACTTATAGTGATCCTACTGTTCCTACTACTTATGTTGAGAAACCTCCTTTTCCTGTTAGGATAAAGGATCATGCTAAAACTTCGACTGTTGTTCGTAAGAGTAATACTAGGACTTATACACCTCCTGAGAAAATCAAAGTTGAACTTAGTATTGCTATGGTTAAAGATCTCTTGGATGATAATTTAGATGGGCATGTTATTTATTTCTGTGGTGAGACTGCTAATATTGCTACACCAGATGTTAAGATACATAGACCTGTTGTAGGCATGCCTGTTATTTCTGTTAAAATAGGAGATCATTGTTATCATGGCTTATGTGATATGGGTGCTAGTGCTAGTGCAATACCCTGTGACTTATATAAATAAATCATGCATGATATTGCACCCACTGAAATGGAAGATATAGATGTTACTATTAAGCTTGCCAATAGGGATATCATTAAGCCATTTGGGATTGTTAGAGACGTTGGAGTCTTGTGTGGGAAGGTTAAATATCCTGCTGATTTTCTTGTTCTTGGTTCCCCACAGGATGACTTTTGTCACATTATTTTTGGCAGACCCTTCTTGAATACGGTTAATGCTAGGATTGATTGTGAAAAGGATACTGTTACAATTGGCTTAGAGGATGTGTCTCATGATTTTAATTTTGCTAAGTTTCGTAGACAACCTCATGATAGAGAATCACCTAGTAAGGATGAGATTATTAGTCTTGCTTCTATTGCCGTGCCTCCTACTGATCTGTTAGAACAATATTTGCTAGACCATGAGAATGATATGTTTATGAAGGAAAGAAGGGAAATAGATGAAGTGTTCCTTCAACAGGAACCTATTCTGAAACACAACTTACCCGTTGAAATCCTAGGGGATCCCTCTCCACCCAAGGGTGATCCCGTGTTTGAACTCAAACCATTACCTGATAATCTTAAGTATGCTTATCTTGATGAACAGAAAATATATCCTGTTATTATTAGTGCTAACCTTTCAGAGCAAGAAGAAGAAAGATTATTGAAAACTCTGAAGAAGCACCGTGCTGCTATTGGATATACTCTGGATGATCTCAAGGGCATTAGTCCCACGTTATGCCAACACAAAATTAATTTGGAGGACAATGCCAAACCAGTTAGAGATCCTCAACGACGATTGAATCCTAAGATGAAAGAAGTGGTAAGAAAGGAGATACTAAAGCTCCTTGAGGTAGGTATAATTTATCCCATTGCTGATAGTGATTGGGTAAGCCCTGTCCATTGTGTTCCTAAAAAGGGAGGTATTACTGTCGTTCCTAATGATAAAGATGAATTGATTCCGCAAAGAATTATTACAGGTTATAGGATGGTAATTGATTTCTGTAAATTAAATAAAGCTACTAAGAAAGATCATTACCCTTTACCTTTCATTGATCAAATGCTAGAAATACTATCCAAACACACACATTTCTGTTTTCTAGATGGTTATTCTGGTTTCTCTCAAATACTTGTGTCAGCGAAGGATCAATCAAAAACTACTTTTACTTGTCCTTTTGGTACTTTTGCTTATAGACGTATGCCTTTTGGTTTATGTAATGCACCTGCTACCTTTCAAAGATGCATGATGGCTATATTCTCTGACTTTTGTCAAAAGATTTGTGAGGTATTCATGGATGATTTCTCCGTCTATGGATCCTCTTTGATGATTGCTTGATCAACCTTGATCGAGTTTTGCACAGATGTGAAGACACTAGTCTTGTCTTGAATTGGTAAAAGTGCCACTTTATGGTTAATGAAGGCACTGTCTTGGGGCATAAGATTTCGGAGAGAGGTATTGAAGTTGATAAAGCTAAAGTTGATGCTATTGAAAAGATGCCATGTCCCAAGGACATAAAAGGTATAAGAAGTTTCCTTGGTCATGCCGGTTTTTATAGGAGGTTCATTAAGGACTTTTCTAAAATCTCTAGGCCTCTGACTAATTTATTGCAAAAATATATTCCTTTTGTCTTTAATGATGATTGTGTAGAAGCATTTGAAATACTTAAGAAAGCTTTGATCACTGCACCTATTGTTCAGCCACCTGATTGGAATTTACCCTTTGAAATTTTGTGTGATGCTAGTGAATATGCTGTAGGTGATGTTCTAGGGCAAAGAGTTGATAAGAAATTGAATCTTATCCAATATGCTAGTAAGACTCTTGATACTGCCCAGAGAAATTATGCTACTACTGAAAAAGAATTCTTAGCAGTTGTGTTTGCATGTGATAAGTTTAGACCTTACATTATTGATTCCAAAGTTACTATTCACACTGATCATGCTGCTATTAAATATCTTATGGAAAAGAAAGATGCTAAGCCTAGACTCATTAGATGGGTTTTCTTGCTCCAAGAATTTGATTTGCATATTAAGAAAGGGAGCTTAGAACCCAGTTGCAGACAACTTGTCTAGGTTAGAGAATGTTCTTGATGACCCACTGCCTATTGATGATAGCTTTCCTGATGAACAATTAGCTATCATTAATGCTTCTCGTATTGCTCCTTGGTATGCTGATTATGCTAATTACATTGTTGCTAAATTTATACCACCTAGTTTCACATACCAGCAAAAGAAAATTTTCTTTTATGATTTAAGACATTACTTCTGGGATGACCCACACCTTTATAAAGAAGGAGTAGATGGTGTTATTAGACATTGTGTACCTGAGCATGAATAGGAACAGATACTACGCAAGTGTCACTCTGAATCATATGGAGGACACCACGCTGGAGATAGAACTGCACATAAGGTATTGCAATCTGGTTTTTATTGGCCTACTCTCTTCAAAGATGCTCGTAAGTTTGTCTTATCTTGTGATGAATGTCAAAGAATTGGTAATATTAATAGACATCAAGAAATGCCTATGAATTATTCTCTTGTTATTGAACCATTTGATGTTTGGGGCTTTGATTATATGGGACCTTCTCCTGCCTCTAATGGTTATACACATATTTTAGTTGCTGTTGATTACGTTACTAAGTGGGTAGAAGCTATTCCAACTAGTAGTGCTGATCATAACACTTCTATTAAAATGCTTAAAGAAGTTATTTTTTCGAGGTTTGGAGTCCGTAGATATCTTATGACTGATGGTGGTTCACATTTTATTCATGGTGCTTTCCGCAAGATGCTTGCTAAGTATGATGTTAATCATAGAATCGCATCTCCTTATCACCCGCAGTCTAGTGGTCAAGTAGAGTTGAGCAATAAAGAGCTCAAGTTAATTTTTCAAAAGACTGTGAATAGATCTAGAAAGAATTGGTCCAAGAAACTTGATGATGCATTATGGGCCTATAGAACTGCATACAAAAATCCTATGGGTATGTCTCCGTATAAGATGGTTTATAGAAAAGCTTGTCACTTACCTCTTGAACTTGAACATAAAGCATATTGGGCTATTAAAGAGCTTAACTATGACTTCAAACTTGCCGGTGAGAAGAGATTATTTGATATAACTCATTTGATGAATGGAGGACCCAAGCCTATGAGAATGCCAAGCTATTCAAAGAAAAAGTCAAATGCTAGCATGACAAAAGGATACAAAAGCAAGAATTTAACGTGTTCTTATTATCGAGAACTCCGCAAACAATTGCATCACCACTGTCGAGTGTCTGAGAAAGAGAACTTGACAAATAGGGACGATGGATGGGATGAGCCGTCAATGACAGTTCCACATGGCACAAACATTGCCGAGTTTAAACTCAATAGACCAATGACGCATGCGGTGCTAACACGTGGCATATCTTATTGTTGAGCTCCTGCAGGCCGAAACTTGGCAAACCTTTGCCGATGTTGAACTCGATAGACCAACAACGTGTGCAGTGCTGACGCGTGACATACCCTATTGCGAAGTTCCCTGGCACCCAAACTCAGCAACCCTTTGTCGAGTGTGAAACATGACATACACTGGCATTAGCGGACAGCTAAAGTTGACCTTTACGAAAAAGGGTTTCACCCCGCTATATATTATAAAGCAATGAACCAAGCATCCAACACAAGAGTGCAAAGTACAATAAGTCATAGAGTCACGCTGGGGGCACAACAAGACAAGCCCCAAAGAAAGCTAAAAAAAGGAGAACTAATCCGGCTTGGGAGGTGGTGGGGGTGGTGGAGCAAAGGACGATGCCGAGGAACGAAGACCCGCAATGATGTTGTCGATGACATCTCAGTTGCGCCGCTTGCTAAGCGGTCTCCAGATCTCTAAGAAGCCACACATTTTATAGATCACATCAGTCACACGAAGCGGAATTATGCGTTCAATAACTAGTTTATTACGGGTACACCAAAGGGACCAGACAAGGGTACCCAAAGCCACCCAAATGGGGGCACGACTAGCGCCAGGAAGCCTAAGGACCTCCCCAAACAAATCTGGGAGGTTATCATGGCACCAATTGCCACCAACCACCTCCCGGAAGCAGCTCCATAGGAACTGCGCCGCAGGGCATTGGAAGAATATGTGGTTGCAGTCTTCCAGTACCAAACAAATGGGGCAGAGGTCATCCCCAGGGCCATTAAATTTTCGGACCTCCGTGCCTGAGGGTAGGCGACCTCGGACCCATTGCCAGAGAAATATGCAGATTTTCAAGGGGAGTTTGATCTCCCAGAGCACCGAGAGCTCCAGCGGACCAGGGTTGGGAACAATTGCCTGGTATAGTGATCTAGTCGAGAATCTACCGCTTGGCTTGAGATGCCAAGATAGAGAGTCGGGTTCAAGGGAGGGGGAGTGGAGGGAAATACACTCAAGCAATTCATCCCATTGCTCGAGCTCCACCGCCCCGAAGGTACGGCGGAAGGCAATAGCGCCCAAGTCAGCCAAGGTCATAGCCACGGAGAGCTGTGGTCGGACACAGATCAAGAATAATGCAAAGAAGTGTTCCGCGAAGGGGCGCGACCCGGACCATCTATCCAGCCAGAATAAGGTGGCTGATCCGGTGCCAACTTTAATGGAGGTCCCAATGCGCAGGATCGGCATCAGGCGGATCACCGATTGCCAGAACTGGGACCCTCCAGATCTACTTGCAAAAACCAGCGGTTGCCCGCGAAGGTACTTCGCACGGATAATCTCAAGCCACAAGCCACCCTCATCGGTCTGGATCCGCCAAAGCCATTTGGACAGAAGGGCAATATTCATCCGCTTGGAGGAAATAACCCCAAGGCCTCCTTGGTCCTTAGGCTTACAGATCTCAGCCCATTTGACCATGTGGTACTTCTGTTTATTGTTTCTCCTGCCTAGAAGAATCCGGAGAGGCGTTTAATGAGCTCATGATGTAGGGATTCATGTAAACTATAGAATCCCATGACATACATCAATAGGCTAATAAGGGAGGAATTCATAGCAGCTTTAGAAAGCCATCTCCCTTGCCACGGATCCATCCTAGGTTGGAGCTTGGTGATTATTGGACGTAAGTCCTTCTCCAATAGGCGCGTGTCACTAAGTGGCATGCCAAGGTAAGTCGTCGGGAAGGACCCCAAGCGACAGTTCAGGCGATTAGTGATTCGCTGAGCTTTCGTCTGAGAATATCCTAGGACCATCACCTCACTCTTGGCGATGTTAATTTTGAGGCCCCACATTTCCTGAAAGCAGAGGAGGAGGAACTTAAGGTTCTGAATATCCTCATCTGAGCCTTCCACCATCATAATGGTGTCGTCAGCATATTGGAGGTGGGTCAGACCTCCATTGGCCACAAGCTAGGGGCAAATCCCCCTAATGTGGCCGGCGCGCTTGGCCAAATCAAGGATCGAAGCGAGGGCATCAACCACAAGGTTGAAGAGAAATGGGGATATCGGGTCTCCCTATCGCACCCCTTGGCCAGTCATGAAGTATGGCCTGACCTCCCCATTTATGTTAACAGCCGTCCAACCACTCGTCACTAAATGCATCACTCAGGCAACCCAGTGGGGATCAAATCCACGCTTGAGCAACACCTCCTGAAGGAAGGACCAATGGACGATGTTATAAGCTTAGTGGAAGTCGATCTTGAAGAACACAGCGCGAAGATGCTTGCTCTTCACCTCATTGATAACCTCATGGAGAATGAGGATCCCATCTAGAATATACCTGCCTTTCGTGAAGGCGGACTGGTTCGGGTGATGGATCCGGGGGGCAATTAGGGCCGCCCTAGTGGCGTACCCCTTCGCCAAAATCCGAAATATCACATTGAGGACTGTGATAGGGCGGAACTGCCTAATGTCCGCCGCACTCAGCACCTTGGGAATCATAGATATGATCCCATAGTTCAGCTGGGACAAGTCTAATGTTCCCCTAGAGAACTCACGGAAAAGGTCAAGGATGATCTCCTTGACCATCGGCCAGAAAGCCTGGAAAAAACGGACAGGCAGTCCATCGGGGCCTGGGGCTGAGGCTGGGTTCATGGCTTTGACAAAAGCCTCCACTTCAGCCGCATCAAAAGGGGCGAGCAAGGCCGCATTTTTCGCAGGGGAAACCTATTGGTCGGGCGACTAGATGTGGTCAGCAAGAGAGATACCACTCGAAAGGAGCCCCTGAAATAATGGCTTGTAAAAGTCGTCGACCAGCAGGTGAATAGCCTGAGGTTCCTGAAATAGCTGACCTCCTTCCCATAAAAATGGAATGGAGCAGCGACGCCTACGGCCATTGGCGATGGCCTGGAAGTATGGAGTGTGGGCATCCCCAAACAACAACCAGTTCATAGAACCACGTTGAACTTTGCCGAGTTTGGTGCTCGGCAAAGATCCCATGAGTGTAATGTCCCGACCAAACCCTTCGGTTTCTGGCCGCTGTGTCTGGGATCTATACTGGCTTCATATACCAACACTAGTCTTTTTTGTGCACTTTGTCCTGACTCGTGCGCACCTGAGATCAACTTTCTAGATGGTCACTCCTCCTAAAAATATTCCAAGACAAGCATGCTTAACTTCAAGATTTCTTTTGGACGGGCTCCCAGAAAAGAAAGTGTTATGGATATGGGTAGTCTATTTTGCAGAGCAACACGCTTGGCAAACTCCCTAGGAACTTGTTTGTCGAGTCTTGAAACTCAGCAAAAGTGTCTGGGGCTGTCTGACTTAGCCGCCCGTAGGAGGACATCGATGAGAGGTACTCCCTCTGTCCGGTGAAGAGTGTACGTTTGGCTTAAAAATTTGTCCACAAAAGAGTGTACTTCTATCTTCTCAATGCATTTTAAAGTACAAAAAGAATCTTTACTCTCATCATACGGTAATCAAGACTAATAGCATTCTACACATGGTCTCCTTAATTTCTACGTGCACTTAGCTCCCTGGGGGTTGAGTAATTAAACAGGAGAGAGGTGGTGACTTGTATTTTTCCAATGCATTTTTACCGCACTCCATAATTTGTCTTAAAATTTCTATATGTACACTTTTCATCGGACAGAGGGAGTACGCTAACACCATCGTCGGGGAAAATGCGCTGCATCGTCATCACCGTCGATGTGGACCTCATGGTTCATGCCTCCCGACGAGCTCGTCGACGTATGTGAATCGCGAGGAGATCTCCATCATCTTGGCAAACTTGAGGTGGTCGCTGCGAGTGCACCCCAAGATTAGTGTCGTCCATCCCGGCTCGATGGGGAACGTGTTTGCAGTGGAGCTAACGATGGTGGCTACAGCTGTGGGCGCGACGGATCCGACGATGATGACGACTTTCATGATAGTCGGCTCATCTACGGTCACGGGGCGGTAAAGCCGGCTGCTGCGGCCATGGGTGTGTTGGCCTTGGCGGCACAGACACAATGAAGGATACATTGTAGGTGGTGGTGGCTATGTGGGATGGAGCCGATGACGTTTGTCGTGTCCGCGGCTGCGCGCGGGATGAAGGCGATGTGACGATGGGGTTGCGGACGAGGCTAAGCGGGAGACGATGGTGGCAGTGGCGAGGGCTAGTTCAAGGAGGAGGTGTGGTTGGTGCCAAGCCAGCGCTCCTGTCTATAGTGGTCATGGAGACAAAGGGTCAAGGCTATGTCGAGTTTCTGCTAAAAGAAACTCGGCAAAGGTGAGGGAGACGAAGGGACAGGGCTTTGCCGAGTTTCCATTAATGGAAACTTCACAAAGGCTTCCCCACTATCATATAGCCATTGCCTGGTCCCGTTTGGGTCCCATGGGACAGGTGTGTTTGCCGAGTTTGATTTGCCTGGTGCTTGGCAAATGATAGACTCTACCAAGCTTCATGTTATCGCTGAGTTCCTTTCCATGACACCGGGCAATCCGTCTCCTTTGCCGAGTTTCTCTTCTTTGTTGAGTTTATTTAACCCGGTTCGTGGCAAACGGGTGGCATTCTCGAGTTCCTGATGAAAAGCACTCGACAAATAACTGGAACTAGACATCTTCGATTTATCCAGTAGTGTGCACTTGTTGCAAAACACCGTAGAATTTCTCTTGCTTCAAATGGCCAAATTAGTAAGGGAAGATCAGGTTCGCTACACTAAGTGATTGCCTTCCCGGACCTAAAAGATTGAATGGGAGATGGTAGAAGCCACTCTCACATCTACTCATATAGTAGGGAGCGTTTCATCGCTACCTGATCCTTAATCCCAAGGATTACATAAGGATGTTTTCGGTGGGAAGATGTCCCACCTTTTCCGAAATTACCTTTCTAATCTCGAGCTCAAATGCTCCAGGTGTGAACAGTAAAATCAGAAAAAAATCAAATAATTGTAATTTTTTGTGGCAAACTTTATGGAATGTTTGAAGTGCATGCAAAGTATTATAACAAAATCACATTGATGGAAGTCGTGGCAAAAATAGAATAAAATTAGAACTCCAAAATGCGTGTGAAAACAACATTTTCAGAGTATTGATTTTGTTTTTTTACCACACCTTCCACCACTGTGATTCCGTGATGAATTTATGCATGCACTCTAAACATTCCTAAAAGTTTCCCCCAAAAAATCATATTTTTTTTGAATTTTTATTCTTATTTTCTGAAATTTAGTGTTCATCTAAGAGTATTTGAGCTCGAGATTAGAAACCCCGCGTCCCACCTTTTCACTAGTGCCTTTCTGGTGTGGCATGGAGTGCATGCTGACATGGCTTCTGAGATCCTCTTCAAGATAATGATTGAAACACCACTTTATATGGGGGGGGGGTTGTCAAAACTCTTGTTCTGACCTTGATTGGTTGGGCTCAGCAGCGATGAACTTGTGTTGTTACCTTGTTGAAGAAGGCATAGGTGTTTATTTTATATTTTGTAACGGTAGACTTAGTTGTAGGTGTTTATTTCATAACTTGTAACAGTTCAGTAGTAATCGTCTTTGTTTTGTACTTACTTTAATAATTAATAAAATGGTTGTGTCCATCTCAATGATGTAGGGTGTAACGCCTCGAGAATGATGCATCAGATGTCCTCCAGTTATTCGCCATCGTTGCCATGTCATTCGCTTGCGTGTTGCACTTTGCCATGTCATCATCTGCATATTTTTCAAAACTTGCACCCGTCTGGGTTCTCCCAGTTCTCTCCGTTGTTCATTCTGAGCCCAGACACACTTTCTCGCGCTCGCGGCACCTCCCAGATCTTGTTTTGTGAGCCACAGAAAAACGTTCTCAGAATGGGCCGAGAGTTGACAAGTGGTCTTGGAACATCACCGGTAGACCGCCTGTCAAATTTCGTTCCATTTGGAGGTCGTTTGATGCCCCAATGGTTAACCGCGCTAACCGGTGAACCCCTTCTCTTTGTAGCCCATCACCCCTCCACAACAGCCTGCTAGCCCATCAAACTCCCCTCCATGCTTTCCGTCGTTGGATCACGATCGTGTGGGCGAAAACCGCACCTCATTTGTACTCTCCTAGATCCCTCTATCTATATAAGGCCCCTCTCCCCCGATATTTCGGGCAAACCCTAGCCTTCTTCCTCTTTCCACCGCCGGACAAGTCCGCCACTGCCCCCTCGACCAATCTGCCAATGCCACGCGTCCAACACGCCTCCCCCGCCGTCGCGGGCCCATGAAGCCCGGGCGCGGCCCGCCCGAGCCTATCTAGGGCCCGAGCCAGCCGCCGCCGCGGCCCGAGCCCCGCGTTTTCTGACCCCGCCGCCGTAGCAGAGCATCGCCGCCTCATAGCTCGCCGCCGCCCCGTCGCCCGTCGCGCGCTGCGCCGCAACCGTCGCCCATCTCGCTGGACCCCGCCAGCCCTGCCGCCACCTTTCGGGAGCTCGCCGCCCCTCGCCTCCTAGCGCCGCTGCCGGACCTCCTCCGGCCAGATCCAGGCAGGTCCCGCCCGGATCCGCCTCGCCCCATGCCGCCGGCCTCCTCCGGGGCCTCTTCGGCCGCGCGGTTGCCGGAACCGCCGCCGGCCGGCCTCGTCCTCCCGCCGGGACGGCCTCGTCCGGCCCCGACCCGTTCTGCTTCGTCCCCGAACCAAACGGCACCAGTGCCGTCCTGCACCGTGTCGTCCCCAGAACCTCTCCGTCCCGTTTCTACAAGGTGATTTTTGGCTAAGTCCACAAGAAATCATCTCATGTGCACATGTTTACATGATCATAACTTCATGCATATTGCTCCATTTTGCGTGCATGATATGTCAAAATGTTCATCTCCTGATGCTCTACATGGTGGAGTAGTTTGCATTCATGTTACTGTTCACCGTGATGCCTTAATCGTCGTTGCAAAACTGCGAATTGCTATAAACTTGATGATGACCCTATGATGATCTTGATATGCACATGTTCTGCTCTTCATGATCTATATGTTGGTGTGCTTTGCATTCATGTTAGACTGCATCTACATATCTTAATCTCTGTTGCAAAAGTGCATGTTGCTGTTAACTGCTGAAAACTGTTATAACTTGTCATTTTGTCATTTTTATATCTTTTTGTGTGATTTTATGTTGAGTATCATGTCAACATGTTTTAGGAGTATAATCATGCCATCTTTACTGTGTGCAATCCATGTATTTTGATATGCCCTGTTGTGAATGCATCAAGCTCGTGAAGTGGCTACTTGCTGTTAATCTTCTGTCTTGGCTGACTTTGTAATTTCATGATGCCATGTTTTCTTGATGCTACCAATTTATCCATGCATAATATGGAGATGCTTAGTTCATATATTTTGATATACATATTATGCTCTATCATTCCTTTCCTTTTTACACCTCATATATGTCCTATAGCATATGTTTCATTGCCATGAACATGCCTATATGATGTTCCAGTTTTCTGTTAACTTCATGATGCCATGTTGTGAGCTTGTTATTAATCGATCCATGCCATTTATGAGATTCTTTAATTACATGTTTTCAAGTATGCTATGAATTCTCAGTTCGCATGATATGGTTGTTAATTTTGGGTATCAAATGCCTCTGTTTCAAGCTGGCAAATATGCTATCATAATGTTTCTGTTTTACCCATGCTGAAATTGTTATAACATTCAATCTTGTCTTCTTGGTTCCCGATAATCCATGAGCCATATATATATGATGCCTTGATGTTATTTTATCTTTGTTATGTGTAATTTGATGCCATTCCCTTGGTTGCTATGTATAGTTGCTGTAGCATGTTTGTTTAGTGCCTCCAACATGCCACATATTAACTCTGCTCATGTATATGCTCCTGTGTTACAAAGTTGTATTTTCCATTGATCATCTTGGTTTAATCTTGATGCATATGAACCTGAACCTTAATAATATTTCAAGTATGTTATCTGTACATGAAGTGCATGTAAAGTTTGTGCTCATATGATTCCTGTAGCATGTTGTTTTGATGATTGCCAAGTGCCTACTCGCTGTTTTTGGTAGATTGTGGTTATAACTTGTTTGGAGTGTATGTGTTGCACCGTTGCTCCGTTTTGAGCATGTTGTATATGAAAATTGCTTAGAATTGTGTGTACTTTCATTATGTCATGTTGAATCCTTGCTTTGAATGTGTTTGCTTGATGTTTGAATGCATTTTTACATCAATGCCATGTTTAACTTGTTTTGCTCATATCTTGTAGGCCGTAGCTCCGAATTAAATGAGCTTTATATGTGACTTGAGTAGAATCTCGTGTAGATCATCTTTGTGCATCTTAACTTGCTGCTTAACAACTTCAACATGATGTGTTATTCAGATCTGAACCAATTTCGAAATTAGCATATGAGGACTTTCCGGACTTGTTATATGTTGTTTCCGGCCTCATTTAAACTTGTTTTGATGTGTTGTTCCTATATGCATCATCTTGCCATGAGTAGCATCATGTGGCCTTGTCATGCATCATGCTTGGTTGTGCATCATGTCATGTTTATGTGTTGTGTGTTTACCATGTTGTTTGCTACTTTCCGGTTGTGCTTCTTCTCAATAGTTCCTGTTATGTTGCGACCGTGAGGATTCGTTCGACTACGCTTGGTTCATCTTCGCCCGTTCGTCTTCTTCATGGACTCGTTCTTATTTCTAGAGGGAATTCAGGGAAGATGACCATTACCGTGGATCTCACTACTATCATTGCCATGCTAGTTGTCTCGATGCTATCGCTATGTTGCGCTTCCGACCACTTGTTTATCAAGCCTCCCAAATTGCCATGATAGCCTCTAACCTTTTTCACCCTTCCTAGCAAACCATTGTTTGGCTATGTTACCACTTTGCTCAGCCCCTCTTATAGAGTTGCTAGTTGCATATGCAGTTGCAGGTTGTTCCATGTTGGGACATGGATATCATGGGATATCACAATATCTCTTATTTAATTAATGCATCTATACACTTGGTAAAGCATGGAAGGCTTGGCCTTATGCCTGGTGTTTGTTCCACTCTTGCCGCCCTAGTTTCCATCATACCGGTGTTATGTTCCTTGATTTTGCGTCCCTAACTCGGTGAGGGGTATGAGACCCTCTTGACAGTTTGCTTTTTTTGACACAAAAGACAGTAGGGGGAAAACCCCTACTGTGATCACTTTATATATCTATATAAATGGGAGGTTTACATAGACATATCAGTTACACACAAGGAGAACACTGCCAATCCACCTGGGGTGTGGATATCCAACTGGTTTAAAAAAGAGGAAAGTGCTACACTATAGAAGTACAATAATTGATCAGAGCAGCTCTATGTGCTGCCTTAATCATATGCTACAACAAGGACAAGTCTTCCTTGAATCTTGTGAGCCAAGAGTCCTTTGAAATGCTTGTTGTTTCCTTCCTTCCAAATACTCCACACTGCGGTAAAGAATGTTTCATAAAAGAATGAGTTCGGCCAAGTATCCTTGGTGGTTTGTAGAAGGTTGAGGCAGCAAAGGAACGATGGGCAAACAATATTAAGTCTGGCCCAGCAGCTCTGGCTAAATGGGCAGGAAAAAATCATATGATCCACTGTTTCTTCAATGGGCTGGTCGCAGAGGATACAGTTGAAGTTACTGCCAATATTGTAGTGCCTCCTCTTCAACATGTTGTGTTTGTTGAGTCTATCATGAAACAATAACCAGCCAAAAACTTTGATCTTCATTGTGCATTTGGATCTCCAGAGTTGACTGAAAGCTTGATGTGCCACACCATCTCAGAAGTAGTTATTGTAGTAGTCTCTTGTTTGTACAACGTGGCCCCCCAGGAATAGTGCCAGAAATCATGTGAAGAGGTCGATGGAGATATCCAAGGCTGCTGATCAATATCCTGGATCTCAGCAAGAGCTTGGGGGGAGACAGGCAGATGAAAGGTTGCATACATGTCAATATTGGCCATCGCTTCTGCGACCGACACGTCCTCCTGCATGGTGAATGAGAAGGCACGAGGGTGCGAGATTTGAAGCACATCCTCTCTCCAGAGATGTTTCCAAAAAAGGGTCGAATTGCCGCCAACTAGCTGAACCTGAGAGATTCCACGATAAATGGGGGTCAGCTTAAGAACATCCTTCCACTAGAACGAGCCAACCGAGTCTACAGCGTGTGGAATTTTACCATCGTAGTGATTATCCCAGTAAGGAATTTGACAATTCGCTTTGAATAAAACTCTTCCAGCAAGGCCCAACATTGGTTTTACCATTTGCCTAATAACAACTGAAACTTAAATAGGGGATTTTCGACGGCGCCCTAGTATTCTTAATCAACCCCCCGGACCAATGCTCTTCTGATTGTTGGTATAAACTAGAGTCGTGTGCGGCTTCCCCCAGGGCAACTCGGGTCTCAGTCGCTGTACGCTGTGCTCATTCGGACGTGGCCTGAGACGAGATAGGCGCGACTACTATCAGGGTGTTGGCACGCCGGGAGGTCTTGCTGGTTTGTTTTACCATTGTTGAAATGTCTTGTGCACCGGGATCCCGAGTCTGATCAGATGTCCCGCCGTGGAGGATTGTCTCCCTGGACTGTGAGCTTATAATGGGCTAAGTTGGGACACCCCTGTAGGGTTTAAATTTTCAAGAGCCGTGCCTGCGGTTATGTGGCAGATGGGAGTTTTTAATGTCCGGTTGTAGAAAACTTGACACTTGATTCGAATTAAAATACCCAACCGCGTGTGTAACCGTGATGGTCTCTTTTCGAGTGGGTCAAGAAGAGAACATGGTGGTGTTATGTTTGAACGTAAGTAGTTCAGGATCACTTCTTGATCATTACTAGTTTACGACCGTTGCGTAGCTTCTCATCTTTTTATTCTTGTATTCATAAGTTAGCCACCATATTGTAACGCCCCGAGACCGTTTCACGCTTGCAAACATGCTATCATAATGTTGCTGTTTTACACTTGCTGAAACTGTTTCAACTTTCAATCTTGTCTTGGTGGTTACTACTAATCCATGAGCCATATGTATATGATGACCTGATGTTATTTGCTCTTTGTTATGGTTAATTTGATGCCATGCCCTTGGTTGCCATGTATAGTTGCTGTAGCACCTTTGTTTCATGCCTCCAACATGCCATCATATTAACTCTGCTCATGTATATGTCCCTGTGTTATAAAGTTGCATTTTGCATTGATCATCTTGGTTTAATCTTGATGCCTATGAACCTGAACCTTAATTATATTTGAAGTGTGTTATCTCTACATGAAGTGCATGTCAAGTCTGTGACCATATGATTCCTGTAGTATCTTGTTTTGATGTTTGCGACGTGCCTACTTGCTGTTTTCGGTAGATTGTTGTTATATCTTGTTTGGACTGTATGTGTTGCACCCTTGCTCCGTTTTGAGCATGCTCTATATGAAACTTTCTTAGAATTGCATGTAGTTTCATCATGTCCTGTTGAATCCTTGTTTTGAGAGTGTGTGCTTGATGTTTGAATGCATTTTGCATCAATGCCATGTTTAACTTGTTTTGCTCATATCTTCTAGGCCGTAGCTCCGAACTAAATGAACTTTATATGTAACTTTACTAGAATTTCATGTAGATCATCATGGTGCATCTTAACTTGCTGTTTAACAACTTAAACTTAATGTTTGTTCAGATCTGGACCAATTTCGAAATTTGCATATGGGGACTTACCGGATTTCTTATATGTTGTTTTCGGCCTTATTTAAACTTGCTTTGGTGTATTATTCTTGTATGCATCATCTCTTGCCATGAGTAGCATCACATAGCCTTGTCATGCATCATACTTGGTTTAGCATCATGTCATGTTTATGTGCTGTGTGTTTACCGTGTTGTTTGCTTCTTACCGGTTGTGCTCCTTCTCGATAGTTCATGTTTTGTTGCGATCGTGAGGATTTGTTCGACTACGCTTGGTTCGTCCACGCCTGTTCGTCTTCTTTATGGACTCGATCTTCTTCCTTGCAGGATTTCAGGCAAGATGACCGTTACCCTGGACTCACTACTATCATTCCTATGCTAGTTGCTTCGTTCTATCGCTATGCTGCGCTACCTATTACTTGTTTATCAAGCCTCCCAAATTGCCATGTCAGCCTCTAAACTTTTCACCCTTCCTAGCAAACCGTTGTTTGGCTATGTTACCACATTTGCTCAGCCCCTCTTATAGCGTTGATAGTTGCAGGTGAAGTTGAAGATTGCTCCATGTTGGAACAGGATTATGTTGACATATTACAATATATCTTATTTTAATTAATGCATCTATATACTTGGTAAAGTGTGGAAGGCTCGGCCTTATGCCTGGTGTTTTGTTCCACTCTTGCCGCCTTAGATTCCGTCATACCAGTGTTATGTTCCTAGATTTTGCGTTGCTTACGCGGCCGGGATTATGGGAACCCCTTGACAGTTTGCTTTGAATAAAACTCCTCCTGCAAGGCCCAACATTTGTTTTACCATTTGCCTAACATAACTAAAATTTAAATAGGGGAGTTTCTCCGAACCCCTAGTTTCTTAATCAACCCCCCGGGCCAGTGCTCCTCCGAGTGTTGGTCCGAACCGAGTAGACCGCGGGTCCACCGCGAGGCAACTCGAGGTCTGGTTTTACTCGTAGGATGTCTCATCCGTTGTGCCCTCAGAACGAGATACGTGCGGCTCCTATCTGGATTTGTCGGCACACCAGGAGGTCTTGCTAGTCTTGTTTTACCATTGTCGAAATGTCTTGTAACCGGGATTCCGAAACTGATCGGGTCTTCCCGAGAGAAGGAATATCCTTCGCGGATCGTGAGAGCTTGTGATGGGCTAAGTTGGGACACCCTTGCAGGGTATAAACTTTCGAGATCCATGCCCGCGGTTATTTGGCAGATGGGAATTTGTTAATATCCGATTGTGGAAGACTTGACACTTGACTTAAATAAAATGCATACATCGCGTGTGTAGCCGTGATGGTCTCTTCTCTGCGGAGTTCGGGAAGTGAACACGGTTTGGGTTATGGTTGAACGTAAGCAGTTCAGGATCACTTCTTGATCATTACTAGTTTGCGACCGTTAGCGTAGCTTCTCATCTTCTTATTGTATTCGTAAGTTAGCCACCATATCATGCTTAGTCGCTGCTGCAACCTCACCACTATCCATTCCTTACCCATTAAGCTTTGCTAGTCTTGATACCCATGGTAATGGGATTGCCGAGTCCTCGTGGCTCACAAATTACTACAACAAGAGTTGCAGGTATAGGTAATGCGATGATCATGATGTGAGAGTGATGTTTACTTGTGTTGGAGTTCTTCTTCTGCTTCTTCTTCGATCAGGGGATAGGTTCCAAGTCGGCAGCCTGGGCTAGCAGGGTGGATGTCGTTTGAGTTTCTGTTTGTGTTTCATCCATAGTAGGATGTTGCTCTTATGTATGATGTTGTTGTATTCATGTGGCATTGTATGCCTCTGGTATGTATCCCCAACTATTATGTAATGGTACGAGGTAATGACATCCACCTTGCAAAAGCGTCTCCAATATGCGCTTCTATCCTTGGTGGGACCTTCGAGTTCCTTTAGGATTGGGTCGCATATTGGGCGTGAAAAGTTGGTATCAGAGCCTCGACCGACCATAGGAGCCCCCCTTGATTGATCATAGTTTGGCCATTGTTGAGTCTAGAAGAAAACTGTTTTTGGGGTCTAGTTATATCGGAGAGTAGGAATTCTTTTTACTCTTCAGTCCCTTCGTCGCTCTGGCGAGGAATCTTGACGTAGGTGTTTTTAATTACTCCTTTTCACCTTCAAACTTTCTTTAGGATCACACGGTTAGCTTTTCGTTCGTTGGTTCTCAGTTCTTTTCATCTGGTGCATTTCTCATCAAGTTGTCGAGCCTCTTCACCTTTGTCAAGTTCAATCCTCAGTTGTTTACTTTTCCCACCTGCCCACCCTTTTTCTTCTCGGAGCCGGAGTCCATAATTGAGTATCCATCCTACTTGTGCGAAGTCTTTGCATTCTTTCCTTAATTGTTTCAACCGGTGTCTTCTCTTCAAGTTATTCGTCGATTCCCCCTTCCAAGTTGCCTTTGTTTTTCCCGCCCTCCCACCCCATTTTGTCCCGGAGTATGATTCTCTATTCGAGCATCAATTTCATTTGCACAGAGCTGCTTCAGTCTTCCCTCAATTATTTCAACCGGTGATTTCTTGTCTAGTTCGTCATTCTTCATATCTTTCTTTTTCGATGGATTCAATTCAAGTATTCGGTGTTGATCATATTCTTTTCCTCGGCTCAAATGTTTTCCCCTTGCTCATTCGCCTCTCGCCAGTTTATCATCCCTGAGTTCGGAAGACATCTCAGGAGATTCGTTTGTGTTCCAATTAATTCGAGGTTGTCACCTCATTCAAATATTTCAATTGTTCCGGTGCATCATTTCCCTTCAACAATCCTTCCCAACGGTGTTTTCTCTTTAGTGGGCCCTAACCCACAAGTTTTTTTACCTAGGATCTTACCCGACTCTTCTAATTATTCCGGAGTTATTCTCAAATTCTTTTCAAAGTGTGATGAGAATGGATCCAATCAGTCACATGTCTTTGCCAAGATCGCTTTCAAATTATTTTCATTGTTGGCTCAACCTTTATTCTTCTCATTCTTTCGGAGTGTCTCAACAATTTTTGGTGGTGTTTCCGTCATCATTTGAAGATCAGAGAAGAGTTTTTCCTCTAAATCTTGCCCGTTCTCTCGAAGATCCGTTGTTCTAGCTTCTTGTTATCCTCTCAAATTATTCCATTTGTCAGATATTCTTTTCTTACCCATCCGGAGTATGAGCTGTTTTCTGTTTGATTTCACCGGAGGCCATCATTCCAGAAGAATTTTTCGTCCTCACATTTCAGCTACCATTATCCAATTATCTTGGCGCTTTGTTCATGTGCTCTCTAATCAGCTTGTGATCTCTTTGGTCTTTTGCATCTATCCCGTCAAGCATATTTGTTCTTTTAATTCTTCCCGGTGATTCATTCTCTTTCATCAGTCATTTTCAAATTCTTAAGGTGGTTCATTCAAGATTCTTTTCCTTGATTATCATTTTAATCCATTCGTTCTTTCCAATCTTACCGGTGGTCCATTGAATACCTTCCTCAAGGTTGCGCCTAATACTCTCAATCCTTTTTCAAGGGGAATAAGTTGCATGCCAAATCCGGTTGTCATCAATTAAATTTGATGAGGGTAAGTGATAATCCCCAAGTGCAAGGAATCATCATAGCAATTTCCAAAGGTGGAAGTGGTAAGTATGGAGTGTCGAACCCACAAGGAGCTAAAGGTAAGATCAATATTCTCACAAGTCCTATCTGCCACTGATACAACTCTACGTACACCGAACGTTTGCTTCCAACTAGATACGAGAAATAAAAATACGTTGTGGGTATGAAGAGGATAACTTTGCATGATATCGAAGAGCTAAAATATAAAGTAGGTGCTGTTATCATAAATATATAATAATTACTAAATATTATAAATAGCGAGTGTGGAATAATGATGGGTCGGTGTGTGGAATTATCCTAGGCAATTGTTAACAAGACCGGTAATCACTATTGCAATTTCATATGAGGGAGAGGCATAAGCTAACATACTTTCTCTTCTTGGATCATATGCACTTATGATTGGAACTCTAGAAAGCATCTGCAACTACTAAAGATCGTTAAGGTAAAGCCCAACCATAGCATTAACATATCAAGTCCCCTTTATTCCCATACGCCGTGACCCACTTATCCGTGTTTATGCTTCCGTCACTCATGCAACGCAGACAATAAGTAAACCATGGACATATTGCAACACCCTACAACGGGAATCCCTCATGCTTGCGCAACACGGAGGGCACAATAGGACATCACCAAAATAAATCATACAACTCATACCAATCTAGATCATCAATCAACCCAAAGACAAAGGATATCTACTCAAAACATCATAAGATGGCAACACATCATTGGATCATAATATGTGGCATAAAGCACCATGTCAAGTAGGGATTACAGCGGGGTGCGGGAGAGTGGACCGTGTAAAAGAGATGAGGATGGTGATGATGATGGCGATGTTGATGAACACGATCACCGCAGCGATGATTCCCCTCCCGATGGCACTCCGGTGCCACCGACAGTGAGGAGGATAAGTTCTACCCCTTGTGCTTCCTCCTCCATGGCCTCCCCCCTAGATGGGGAGAGGTTCGCCCTCTGGTCCTTGGCCTTCATGGCGATGATGGCCCCTACGGGATCCTCCTACATGGCCTCCCCCTGGATGGGGAGAGGTCCCCCCTTTGGTCCTTGGCCTTCAGGGTGATGATGGGCCCCTCCGGGATCCTCCTCCATGGCCTCCGGTGATGATGTCCTACTCCAGCAGGGTGCCAGAGAGGGCCTAGATTTATTTCTCGTGGCAACAGAGGCTTGCGGCGGCGGAACTTCCGAGCTAGATTATTTCACGAAGGTTTCTGAATTTATAGGAGAGGTTGGCATTGATTTCACGTCAGGGGGGTCTCCGGGCTGTCCACGAGGCAGGGGGCATGCCCTAGGGGGGTGGGCGTGCCCCCCACCCTCATGGGTAGCCCAGGACTCTTCTGGCCCAACTCTTTCACTCCAGGGGCTTGTTTTGGTCCATGAAAAATCATCAAAAATTGGCACGTCAATTGGACTCCGTTTGGTATTCCTTTTCTGTAAAACTCAAAAACAAGGAGAAAACAGAAACTGGCACTGGGCTCTAGGTTAATAGGTTAGTCCCAAAAATCATATAAAATAAGGTATAAATGCATATAAAAGATCTACGATGGATAGTATAATAGCATGAATACTTCACAAATTATAGATACGTTGGAGACGTATCAATAAGCATAACGTAATTCTTATTCTTATTTCAGCGTTGTCAAGTAATCCCTTCCTTCGGAGTTTGTTCTTGATGAATAAACTCTAGTTCCATGTGTTTTCATCTTTTCTTTTCCGGAGTTCAAATTTCCTTGTACATTTCGTCGGAACCTCCATCTAAATCATCGCAAGGCATTAAACTTATTCTTTTCATCCTTCAATTCTATCTCATCATCCTCTTGCTTACCGGAGTTCTTCATGGTGGTTTTTCATGATTTAATCCTTTCTTCAAGTGTTCATAAAGATTCTTGTTTGAGGAGCTCAATTATTATTCTTCTCACGTCTCGAAGTGCAAATAATTCTCCATATTCTTTTGAAGTGGAGTTTTGCATTCCTTCGTTCTTCTCAGGTATTCATACATTTGCTTGTGGCAGAGTTTCACCTCAAGTTTTGAGATGTTTTTCCATAAGTCCACAACAAGTTGATTCTTTCGTTGTTGATTCTCTCAACAACTCTGTTCTACCCTTCCTCTAAGGATGCTGTCGAATTTATTCATGGTGGAAGTTCTTGTTCTCTCATCCGTTCTTTTCATTCCATTCTTTCAATCCTTCCAGAGGCATTGCATGTTCATCTCGTCAAGTGTCAGCCCAATTTGTGAAGTTCATGTCTCCATTTCTTTCATTTTTAGCCAGAGTGCTGCCGGAATTCTTTTGTTCTATTGCTTTCCTATCGTATCCTAACCGGAGTGGTTTCAGAGTCTATCTTATTCCATGAGCTTTTGATTCTCGTCATATTCGCCATTCCTCTTTCTACCCGAGTGCTTTCAGACTTTTTTCATCTTCTCTCTTGTGTTCCTACTTCACCTCTTCCTCTTTCTCTTCCGTCTCGTTCCTATGATCTCGGGACAAGATCTCTTGTTAGTGGAGGAGAGTTGTAACGCCCCGAGACCGATGCGCCAGGTGTCTTCCAGTTATTTGCCGTCGTTGCCATGTCATTCACTTGCGTGCTACATTTGCCATGTCATCATCTACATTTCATCTGCATGTTTTTCAAAACTTGCATCCGTCCGGGTCCTCCCAGTTCTCTCCATTGTCCATTCTGAGCCCAACCACACTCGCACGCGCCCGCGGCACCTCCGAAATATTATTTTATAAGTAGCATAAAAATGTTCTCGGAATGGGACGAAACTTGGCGTGTGGTCTTATTATAGTGTAGGTAGACCGCCTATCAAATTTCGTCGCATTCTGAGTCCGTTTGATAGCCCAACCGTTATACATACAACCGCAGTATAGCCGGTGTAATCGTCGGACGTTTTCGGTCTCCGAAAACCGTTGTCGGGCTGCACTCCTTCCCTCTCATCTCAGCCCGACATCTCTTCACAGCCCATCTAGCCCTCCTACACTTTCCCCTCCGCTCCGAACAGTTGGATTGTGATCCGAGGGTCCGAAAATGGAACAAACCCCCCTACCTAATCCCTGCCTATTTAAACCCCTCCCCTTGACATTTTGGGCATCCCTAGCCCCTCCACCTACCTCCAGCCGCACCGCTTGAATGTCCCTGGAGCCCCGCACCCGAGACAGGCGGGTTCCCCGCATCACGCGCCACTGCCTGGTTGGCACCGCCACCCCGCCGAGCTCGCCGGAGGGCGCCTCCCCGCCGCCTCGGCCCCTCTGCACGCCCCGCCGTTCGCGTCCCTGGCCACTGGAGGAGCTGGTCCTGCTCGGATCCAGCCGCACCCCATCACCCCGCCGCCAAGACGCCCGAGATCGCCGCCGCCGGAGCTCACCTTCGCTGCCAGATCCGGCGCCTCCCATTCATCCCCGTCGGCCCCACGCCTCCTCATCGCCCCGTCACCGATCCTCCTAGCTGCCGGAAATGGGTGCACCATCGCCAGATCCGCCCGGATCCGGCCGGGCCACTTCGGATCGTGCTGTCGCCTCGCCGCCTCAGCTCCATAGAACACCACTACCGCCGCTGCCTCGTCCTCGGCCTCGCGAGCAATACGACCACCACCAATGGGTGGGCCCTGCCGCCCGACCGGTCGGACCCCGGTGCACCACCGGACCGGCAGGTTTATCTGAACCGGACCGGCCCGCGCGAACCGCCCATACCCGTCCCCGAGCTGGCCTAATGGGCCCTAGGTGAGCAACCGCTGCTATCCCACGCCCTAGGCGATTTTCAGTATCTTGCGCTCACATGTTTTTTTCTTCTGAAAAATCGTCCGCCCCCCTGGAAAATCATGTCATGTGTGCAAATTGTGATGCTTGTAACTTCGTGCATGGTGCTCCATTTTGCATGAATGACATGTCAAAATGTTCATATCAGAGTGCTCTTCATGATGGAGTAGATTGCATGCATGTTACTGTTCATCTTGATGCCTTAATCTTCGTTGCAAAACTGCTATGGGATATAAACTGCTGGAATCTGCTGATTTTTAATATCATGTATGCATCTTGTGAGTGCTATAACTTTGTCACTGTTGACCCTATGATGATGATTTTGATATGCACATGTTCTTCTCTTCATGCTCTACATGTTGGTGTGCTTTGCATTCATGTTAGGGTGCATCTTGATATCTTAATATCTGTTGCAAAAGTGCATGTTGCTGTTAACTGCTGAAAACTGTTATAACTTGCCTATTTGTCATATTTATATCTTTTTGTGGGATTTTATTTTGAGAATCATGTCTACATGTTTTAGAATCATAATCATGCCATCTTTAAAGGGGTGCAATCCATGTATTTTTATATGCCCTGTAGTGAGTGCATCAAGCTTGTGAAGTGAGCTACTTGCTGTTAACTTTCTGTCAAGTCTGTTTCCGTCATATCATGATGTTATCTTTGCTTGATGCTACCAATTAATCCATGCATAATCTGGAGATGCTTAGTTCACATGGTTTGATGCTGTTTCATGCCTCCAACATGCCATCATATTAACTCTGCTCATGTATATGTCCCTCTGTTATAAAGTTGCATTTTGCATTGATCATCTTGGTTTAATCTTGATGCATATGAACCTGAACCTTAATGATATTTGAAGTGTGTTATCTGTACATGAAGTTAATGTCAAGTTTGTGCTCATATGATTCCTGTAGTATGTCGTTTTGATGTTTGCGAAGTGCCTACTTGCTGTTTTGGGTAGATTGTTGTTATATCTTGTTTGGAGTATATGTGTTGCACCCTTGCTCCGTTTTGAGCATGCTCTATATGAATCTTGCTTAGAATTGCATGTAGTTTCATTATGTCCTGTTGAATCCTTGTTTTGGGAGTGTGTTCTTGATGTTTGAATACGTTTTGCATCAATGCCATGTTTAACTTGTTTTGCTCATATCTTCTAGGCCGTAGCTCCGAACTAAGTGAACTTTATATGTAACTTGACTAGAATTTCGTGTAGATCATCACGGTGCTTCTTAACTTGCTGTTTAACAACTTAAACTTAATGTTTGTTCAGATCTGGACCAATTTCGAAATTTTGCATATGGGGACTTACCGGATTTCTTATATGTTGTTTCCGGCCTCATTTAAACTTGCTTTGTGTGTTGTTCTTGTATGCATCGTCTCTTGCCATGAGTAGCATCATATAGCCTTGTCATGCATCATACTTTGTTTAGCATCATGTCATGTTTATGTGTTGTGTGTTTACCGTGTTGTTTGCTTCTTTCCGGTTGTGCTCCTTCTCGATAGTTCATGTTCCGTTGCGATCATGAGGATTCGTTCGATTATGCTTGGTTCGTCTATGCCCGTTCGTCTTCTTCATGGACTTGATATTCTTCCTTGTGGTATTTCAGGCAAGATGACCATTACCCTGGATCTCACTGCTATCACTCCTATGCTAGTTGCTTCGTTCTATCGCTATGCTGCGCTACCTATCACTTGTTTATCAAGCCTCCCAATTGCCATGTCAGCCTCTAACCTTTTCACCCTTCCTAGCAAACCGTTGTTTGGCTATGTTACCGCATTTGCTCAGCCCCTCCTATAGTGTTGATAGTTGCAGGTGAAGTTGAAGATTGCTCCATGTTGGAACATGATTATGTTGCGATATCACAATATCTCTTATTTTAATTAATGCATCTATATACTCGGTAAAGGGTGGAAGGCTTGGCCTTATGCCTGGTGTTTTGTTCCACTCTTGCCGCCTTAGTTTCCGTCATACTGGTGTTATGTTCCTTGATTTTGCGTTCCTTACGCGGTCGGGATTATGGGAACCCCTTGACAGTTCGCTTTGAATAAAACTCCTCCAGCAAGGCCCAACATTGGTTTTACCATTTGCCTAACATAACTAAAATTTAAATAGGGGATTTTCTCTGGACCCCTAGT